>NW_028318185.1:5532500-5887500 GCF_062004578.1 Staurois parvus | reverse complement strand
GATATAGTGAATGCAGGGTTCGGGGAGGCCGGATATAGTGAATGCGGGGTCCGGGGAGGCCGGATATAGTGAATGCGGGGTCCGGGGAGGCCGGATATAGTGAATGCGGGGTCCGGGGAGACCGGATATAGTGAATGCAGGATCCGGGGAGACCAGATATAGTGAATGCAGGATCCGGGGAGACCAGATATAGTGAATGCAGGGTCCGGGGAGACCGGATATAGTGAATGCAGGGTCCGGGGAGACCAGATATAGTGAATGCCGGATCCTGGGTTTAGTAACGCTTTAGCACACTGACTGTAGTGATGAAAGGGAATAATGGATGAGGCTGGTGGACCCCTCTTGTGTCCTGAGGATTGACAGGGA
Source organism: Staurois parvus (assembly GCF_062004578.1). Lineage (NCBI taxonomy): Eukaryota > Metazoa > Chordata > Amphibia > Anura > Ranidae > Staurois > Staurois parvus. The sequence goes on along the minus strand of NW_028318185.1, from coordinate 5,887,134 downwards.
GTTTTATCAGAAAAGCTCGTTGGCTTCCCGCTGATTGTAGAACTTTTCAAACGTTCATGAAAGTATTTTAGCCTTTTTGATTTATTTAATTTACTGAAGGTATGATTTTTGTAAAATGTTCCCACTTTGCAGAAAAACTTTTTTTTTTTTTTTCTGTGGTTCTTTTTATGTCTGAAGCTGCTGAGTTTGTGTATTTTTGTTATTTACTCGCTTTTGTTTTTTTATTACCTTTTTTTTTTATTATTTCTTCTTTTTTTTTGTTTTTTTTTTAATATATTTTGAAAAGAGTAACATACTGATCCTCCCCCTCCTCCGAGGTGTTCTATGCATCCTTGGGTGGGAGTGGAATCCTTTTTGATGTCTGTTACATTCACGGTAATTGCTGAGTTCGCAGGGTTTCGATTGATAGCAAGGTTACTAAAGCAACCGTGAGCTTTTATTAAGCCAGGAAGCCAGCCCTATTAATTTAACTTGACTAGTGATGATGTTCCCTTTAAATTTTGTATGCTGGGGGAGAAAGGGGTAATCTGCCCTCCATAGTTCTTAAGCCATCAACATGCTGGAAGAAAGAGAAAAGGTTATGCCAGCTATAGATGAACATCTGAAGTTTTAGGATATTTTGATATTGGAGCTGCCATCACCGACTACATTGGCACATTGCTGTTCAGTTTCGCTGAATCCTTACGTCACTGCTGAGTTATTCAAAGACCGAGAATCCGTGTAGCTTACCTAGACTTCCAGCTTTGCTAGCTGTGTACTGATTCCAGTGTAGTGATTTATTAGATAGAAAAGGGTAAGGGTTACGGCACAGAGATTTTACATCCCGCATTGGCATCTCGATATTTCCAAGCTGTACTTTAAAGTTTTTATTAATGGCAACATTAGAAGAGATGCAGCCACTTCGTTCACACTAGGCTGTTTTACCAACGCTTGCCAAACGCCCCTATAGCGTTTGGCAAGCGTTGGTCCGGCGTTTGCGGAGCGTTTTTAACACTCGGCAAATGCTCCGCAAACGCCGCATGCGCGGTTTAGCTGCGGTTGCTAGGCGTTTGCCAAGCGTTAATAATGCCCCACAAACGCCTATAATGCAGTTTGAGTGGTGTTACCGCTCCGCAAACGCCCCGCAACCGCGTCGCAACCGCACCGCAAACGCCGGCCGGGCGTTTGCGGAGCAGCACCATAGACGAGAATAGGAGGCTTCAACGCCTCCTAAATCGACCAGAGGCATCCGTTTTGCCGCGCTGCGATGCGACGCAAACGCTCCCATTAGAACAGCACCATGTGCTGTAATGTGCAGAATTGGCAGAGGCGTTTGGGAAGCGGTAAAAACGCTTCCCAAACGCCTCTCTGCCGCCTGCACACAACGCTAGTGTGAACGTAGCCTTAGTGAGGCCCAGGAGCGGGAGGGGGGCGAGTCAGACCAGGAGCTGGAGAGGGGCGAGTCAGACCAGGAGCGGGAGAGGGGCGAGTCAGACCAGGAGCGGGAGAGGGGCGAGTCAGACCAGGAGCGGGAGAGGGGCGAGTCAGACCAGGAGCGGGAGAGGGGCGAGTCAGACCAGGAGCGGGAGAGGGGCGAGTCAGACCAGGAGCGGGAGAGGGGCGAGTCAGACCAGGAGCGGGAGAGGGGCGAGTCAGACCAGGAGCGGGAGGGGGGCGAGTCAGACCAGGAGCGGGAGGGGGGCGAGTCAGACCAGGAGCGGGAGGGGGGCGAGTCAGACCAGGAGCGGGAGAGGGGCGAGTCAGACCAGGAGCGGGAGAGGGGCGAGTCAGACCAGGAGCGGGAGAGGGGCGAGTCAGACCAGGAGCGGGAGAGGGGCGAGTCAGACGCGAGTCAGACGCGAGTCAGACCAGGAGCGGGAGAGGGGCGAGTCAGACCAGGAGCGGGATCAGGCAGGTTAGACTATAGAAGCATGAGCATATGCAGGTCAGGCCTCAACTCTTTCCTAAAGGCAATTCTTGCATTTCATAGATTCCCATGCGATAGATATTGATGGTACTTGATTGCATTTCATTCATGTTGAAATTTCGTTTACTTTGTTGTAAAAAAAAAAAAAAAAAGTTAGTGTTACTAAACCTGTGACCCTGCATTCACTATATCTGGTCTCCCACAGAACATGGAAATGCAATTATTTTAGTAAATATAAACTGCTAAATACCTTTTTCTCACCAGCAGTTAGAGCAGTCTTGTGACTTCTATTAGTGTCCAGCAGAGCACTGGTTAAAACTTGTAGGAGGAGTTTTCATTCACCCATGATTGTCTTATGAAGCTGCATAACCCCTGATCCTCTGCATATGATCAGCACTGTCCAGACACTCTCCCAAGAGAAAACAAAAACTCTAGCAATACACACCAAACTGAGCATATGCACCTTGCCCCCAAGACTGTGCTATCAGCTGATTTATTAGGGACATTAGAAGGGGAGGATCAGAGAACACAGGATCAAACATCCTTTTTACATAATGCGAAGTATTAACTCCTTAGGTTCAACAGTGAGTATAACAAGTATGCATTACTGCATATACAGACTGATTTTACTGTTGTGGGTTTAGTAACACTTTACCTTTTAAACCTTACAACATGGCCAATCTCCTGTTGTAAGCATCCTTTCATCACAGGCATTAGTTTCCTCACGCTGCCTATATTTTGTAAAAGCTATAAATCTCACCAAAATGCTTACCTCTGACTCACTGTGGTACCTTCTTTCTCTTCATTTCCCTAATGATACCAATGCTAAAAAGAAGACAAAACAAAAGCAGTCTGTCTTGTGGCTTAGCGTGTCCGATTTTAAGCTTTGGACAGAACCAGTCTCTGAGCCATCTGCTTGAGCTATTCAGCTCTGTAAGCAACCTTTTTTTTTTTTTTTTTTCTTTTTTTTTTTTTACAAACGGTGGTAAAGGGACAAAGGAGATTTGTGAAAGGAGACTAGGGCTTAATATGCTGGATAAAAGACTGAAGATTTGTAAGTAATATTTCATAATTACCTCAATTAAAAAAAAAAAAAATATATATATATATATATATATAAATTTTTAGACCATTTTTGGTTCTGATCATTTAGAGATTTAATTATCCCAGTCCTGCATAGTGGAATTGAGGCCTAATTACTAATAACAGGGAATTAATCAATAGGCAAAATTAGTGATTTTGACCATTTAACCACCTCCCATCCGGCCGTTGTGTATAAACGGCCGGACGGTGGCAGTGCAGGGTCGTGTGGTCTTTTATAAATGGCCTCCCCGCCCCTTGATTGTGCGCGCTCCCTGGGAGCGTGCAGCACCGCGATCCGGTGCCTGCTGTGTCCTCCAGACACAGTGGAACAGCGATCATCGTATGGGACCTCTGCGAGGTCCTGATCATGTGATCACTGATTGGCCAATCAGTGACCACATGCAGAGTAGTAAGCAAGATGTCACTTCTAACATCATTGCTTACTACGTGTGAAATCTGTGAATGATCACAGAGGTCGCATGGTACAGGGCTATTCACAACAGCCTTGTACCATGTGACAAGCTGTGACCAATCATAGCTCACACACTATTTTTCAATGGCTGCAAGAATGCAGCCAGAGAGGAGGAGAAATGATTGCTTTTACAGCCTTTATGGGTGTAAAGGCAATTGGTGTAAAAAAAAAAAAAAAAAATCATCACCCCCCACAAGTAGTACAGTGTCACCATGGTGACACTGTACTGCTAGGGTGACAGTATGTAAAAAAAAAAAATATATAAAAATGTAAACAAAGTTTAAAAATTATAATTTTTGGTTATAAACTAATTTGGGTTATATTTTTTTTTACTAAAAAGATAACTGAATAAATTTTGGCCCAGATTTATGATGAAATATTTATTTGTAAAAAAATAAACACTTTTTTTTCAAAATTTTTGGACTTTTTCCTTTACATAGCAAAAAAAAAAAAAAAAAAAATCCCAGTGGTGAATAAATACCACCAAAATAAAGTTTTATCTGTCTCAAAAAAATGCTAAAAAATTAATATGGGTACAGTGTTGCATGACCGTGCAATTGTCATTCAAATTGTGATAGCGCTGAAAGCTGAAAATTGGCCTGGACAGGAAGGGGGTGAAAGAGTCCGGACTGGAAGTGGTTAATGATCAGACCTGAACTGCCAAAATCATTAACCATGAGAGCAGTATTATGTGTGAGTACGAGTCCAGCAGCCAGAGGTTCTACCACAATGGTGTATAGGAGGGGAGAAAGGGTACATCCCTAGTCTGGTGCCCCCGTTAAGTGGAAGAGTGTCAGATGTCCAACCAACACTATGACAATGGGAGAGTAATGGAGACGTAGCCATAAATCAAGGGCCAAAGCTGTGTGACGTTTGCCACAAAGAGTTCCATTCCGAAGACTCTTAGGGGTTTATTTACTAAAGCTGGAGAGTCCAAAATCAGACTCACTTCTGCATAGAAACCAATCAGCTTCCAGGTTTCATTGCCAAAGCTTCATTGAACAAGCTGAGGTTAGAAGCTGATTGGTTTCTATGCAGAAGGGAGTCTGATTTTGGACTCTCCAGCTTTAGTAAATAAACCCCTTAATGCCTTTGCTGCATCCAGACTCCTCACAATCCTAGTGCCCAACTAAATAAATGCATATTATTTTACTGCTTGCAGCCCACTAACAGCAGATCTACTGCAGGGATATGCAATTCCTATCGCCCGACACCCGGGACATGCCGTTCTTCATATTTAGCCTTGCTGCGGGCAAGCAGCGGGGTTTGGAGCTGACAGTCATCTCCCTTCTAAAAGCAATCCAAGCGGCTAACTAGCCACTTGATTGCTTTTGCAAGCAGCAGAAGACGACGTGTGCCCCCGCCACCTTCCGCTGGCTGTCCCATCCCACTCTAGTTTTTGGTATGTCCCTGGAGCTCCTTTTCCTGGCACGTCACCAGCGGGCAGTGCATGTAGCACGGTGACATCCTATCGCCATGGAGATGGAGTGCAGGCTGCACCGGCCGCCCAACGAATACTGAGGGTTGCAGTCTGTTCTTTATGTACCCAAATGTACAGTGTCTTTAACCTCCCTGGCAGTATTCCCAAGTGTAGTTCTGGGTAGCCTTTCAATACCAAAAGCGGTAACCCTGAGCTACACTCGGGCTTTCCATGCGGCGTTGCATAGGGAGTCCCTGCAGAGCTTACCTTGTCTTTGGCTCCTGCGTTGTCCCTCCTGCAGCGTCCCCGGCCATCTCCTCCGGCCGATGCCGGCATCTGGCTTCCGGTCCCTGTGATGTCAGGATGTACGGGGGCCGGAACCGGTGGCAACTTTAAAAGTTTTAAAAACTGTCATTTTTTTTTTGTAAACTAATATCACATAGTATAACATTCCTGTATCAAACCATTTCACATACATTGTGTCCCGAGTGCTTTGTCCTGCGCCCTGCCTTAATTTTTACTGTTCTTTCTGCCTGGAAACTGAGAAACGTCCATGGCGTCCAAAAAGCATCCCTTTAGGTCAAAAGCAGTTTTAGACCGGCTAGAGAACAGCGATAGTAAATCAGAACCACTTGCAGAATTGAGTGATAATGATTCGTGGGGGAAATTCGTCATCAGACACTGAAAACGATTCTGCGACTTTGCTCAGCGATGTGCGAACTTGGCGCTCTATTTCAAATTTCAGTGTTTTTGGTTTGATTATATTATTGAATTACATTTATTATTATATTATTATTTTTTATGATTATTTATTAAATTATAATTTATGATTTCGTGTTTCAAGTTTTATCATACCCGGGATGTTTACTAGACTCTTTTTCGGACAGATTTCAGTGAGTTATTCCTAAAAATTACAGGCCTACAATAAAAAAAAAATACATATTTCCATGCAAAACAATGGTACCGCTTTCAGCACCAAAAATCTGAAATAATCATACTGCCAGGGAGGTTAAAGATTGGATGGTTTGTTACTCGGGGGGCCCTTGGTGACCTTTAAGATTTTATGGAGGAGGTGGTGTTACCCAGTAGTCAGGGGGGCACCACCATACAGGGAATGGAATTCCCACCAATTTCTGTCCACTGAGCCCTATTTCACACTAATGCGATGCGGGAACCTCATCAAATCCTGTGCGTTTCCCACACCACATTGCAATCGCATAGCATCAATGCGATCTGCTGCGGGTGGCAATGGTTAATTAACGACACCCTGAAAATGCAGTGCGATTGCCAGAATTGCATCTCATGGGTGTTCAGGTACCAGCACAAAAAAGGGTCGTGCACCATTTTGATGTGGATGCGATGCTATTTGAGTCAAACAAAATGTACGTCTCAAATCGCACCGCACAGACATTGCGTGTGATGTGCACAGGAATGCGGATGCGATGAGCGTACATCATGTCTGGTTTCCCCTGAATGTAAATGGCACCACTTTTAAAAAAAGAAAAGAATTTGATCACACTGATCTTGGTGTTATCAAATGCTTTATGGGCAGAGGAGGGATGTCCCATCCCCCCCATGTTCGTGTAAAGGTGAACGCACGCGTCAGTCCCACGCACATGCACACAGCGATCATCCCGCACATGAGGTGTCACCGCAAACGTCAGATCATGGGCAGTAATTCTAGCACCAGATCTCTGTAAATCTAAAGTGCTAACCTGTAAAGGCTTTTACAGTGTCGCCTGTGGATAGTAATTTACATTCTTTGTTGCCGTTATACAGTCATGCACCATTTTAAAGCATGACATGTTTACTATTTACTTGGCACAACAACATCTTATTTATTTTACCATAAAAAATGGGTTATGTATGGTGTATTTTTGCATTAAAATAAAAAAAGTAATTTTTTTCCCCAAACGATTGCGCTTGAAAAACCACTGTTCAAATACCGCGTGCAACACCCACCAATTTATTCTCTAGGGCAGGGGTATTTGAATTAAATTTCAGGCGGTCCGGTCACTAAAATCTTCTTCTTGCCAAGGTCCAAAAATAAATGTCCCCATTAGTGTTCCCCCTTACGTCAGCTTCCCCCTCCAGAGTAATTTATTACATTGGGTGCCACCATCAGATTTCCCCCATAAATCCAGTTGCCACTGTCAGAGTACCCCCCTATATCAGGCATTCCCATCAGAGCACCCCTTTAAGTAATGTGTTCCCATCAGGGTGCCCCCTTACATCACGCATTACCATCAGGGTGCCCCCTTACATCAGGCATTACCATCAGGGTGCCCCCTTACATCAGGCATTCCCACCAGGGTGCCCCCTTACATCAGGCATTCCCACCAGGGTGCCCCCTTACATCAGGCGTTTCCCACCAGGGTGCCCCCTTACATCAGGCGTTTCCCACCAGGGTGCCCCCTTACATCAGGCGTTTCCCACCAGGGTGCCCCCTTACATCAGGCGTTTCCCACCAGGGTGCCCCCTTACATCAGGCGTCTCCCACCAGGGTGCCCCCTTACATCAGGCGTCTCCCATCAGGGTGCCCCCTTACATCAGGCGTCTCCCGCCAGGGTGCCCCCTTACATCAGGCGTCTCCCACCAGGGTGCCCCCTTACATCAGGCGTCTCCCGCCAGGGTGCCCCCTTACATCAGTCGTCTCCCGCCAGGGTGCCCCCTTACATCAGGCGTCTCCCGCCAGGGTGCCCCCTTACATCAGGCGTCTCCCGCCAGGGTGCCCCCTTACATCAGGCGTCTCCCGCCAGGGTGCCCCCTTACATCAGGCGTCTCCCGCCAGGGTGCCCCCTTACATCAGGCGTTTCCCACCAGGGTGCCCCCTTACATCAGGCGTTTCCCACCAGGGTGCCCCCTTACATCAGGCGTCTCCCACCAGGGTGCCCCCTTACATCAGGCGTCTCCCATCAGGGTGCCCCCTTACATCAGGCGTCTCCCGCCAGGGTGCCCCCTTACATCAGGCGTCTCCCACCAGGGTGCCCCCTTACATCAGGCGTCTCCCGCCAGGGTGCCCCCTTACATCAGTCGTCTCCCGCCAGGGTGCCCCCTTACATCAGGCGTCTCCCGCCAGGGTGCCCCCTTACATCAGGCGTCTCCCGCCAGGGTGCCCCCTTACATCAGTCGTCTCCCGCCAGGGTGCCCCCTTACATCAGTCGTCTCCCGCCAGGGTGCCCCCTTACATCAGGCGTCTCCCGCCAGGGTGCCCCCTTACATCAGGCGTCTCCCGCCAGGGTGCCCCCTTACATCAGGCGTCTCCCGCCAGGGTGCCCCCTTACATCAGGCGTCTCCCGCCAGGGTGCCCCCTTACATCAGGCGTCTCCCGCCAGGGTGCCCCCTTACATCAGGCGTCTCCCGCCAGGGTGCCCCCTTACATCAGGCGTCTCCCGCCAGGGTGCCCCCTTACATCAGGCGTCTCCCACCAGTGTGCCCCCTTACATCAGGCGTCTCCCACCAGGGTGCCCCCTTACATCAGGCGTCTCCCACCAGGGTGCCCCCTTACATCAGGCGTCTCCCACCAGGGTGCCCCCTTACATCAGGCGTCTCCCACCAGGGTGCCCCCTTACATCAGGCGTCTCCCACCAGTGTGCCCCCTTACATCAGGCGTCTCCCGCCAGGGTGCCCCCTTACATCAGGCGTCTCCCATCAGGGTGCCCCCTTACATCAGGCGTCTCCCACCAGGGTGCCCCCTTACATCAGGCGTCTCCCACCAGGGTGCCCCCTTACATCAGGCGTCTCCCACCAGGGTGCCCCCTTACATCAGGCGTCTCCCACCAGTGTGCCCCCTTACATCAGGCGTCTCCCACCAGTGTGCCCCCTTACATCAGGCGTCTCCCACCAGTGTGCCCCCTTACATCAGGCGTCTCCCACCAGTGTGCCCCCTTACATCAGGCGTCTCCCACCAGTGTGCCCCCTTACATTAGGCGTCCTCATATTGCCACCTTACACTCAAAATACCCCTTTCCACAGTATGTGCCCATCAGAGTGCCCCCAGAAAGAACGCACCCCACCTTGAGGGCAGACTGGAGCTTTCTGGGATCCTTGCGGGGTGCGCGCTTGTCGACAAGCAGGGAGCGGGAGCCGGGAGAGACAGTGAGCTTCAATTGGAGGGGTGCATGCGTGATGTCATCAGTTGCTGGGACAACCACTCTGCTCAGCAGCGGATCTGTCATTCCAGTCTGGCGGGCTGGCGGTCCGGGTGGGAGCACTGCTCGGGCCGTTCTCGGACCGCGATCCGCCATTTAGTAACCGCCGCTCTAGGGTCTCTGCTTTAAAAAATATGTTTTGGGGGTTCTAAGTAATTTTCTAGCAAAAAAACAAACAAAAGTTTAGGTAGCCATAAGGCCTCCTGCACACTGGGTGATTTTACCACTTTTAGGGGCGTCAGGCGGTTTTTTCTTTTAACTGCTTCTGAACGGCCCTCTGTTATCCTGTGTCCGTGCACACACAGACTTTTAGAAACTTTTATTAGCAGTAGCGTTTACCTGCAGGAAAAAAACCCAGCACCAGTGTGTCCAGGAGCAGCAGCGTTTTGGCAGGAAAAATGCATCTAAGCGCTCCTAAACGCTTGGTAATGTTAGGTGCGTTTAGCGCTTGAGCATTTCTTCATTCCATTGGCCAGAATAATTTATTCTGGCCATTGAAATAATTTAACACTCAAGTGCTTGATGCTTGTAAACGCACCTAAACGCTAGACACTTTGACAACCGCCAGACGTATTTAAAGTATCCTGTGTGCACGAGGCCTAAAGCCCCTTTCACTTTCAGAAGCCCCAGATGTGCCTGAAAGCACCTCTGCCTAATAAAAAAAAAAAAAAAAAATCAGCCCTTCATATTTTCCATCCTGGCAAAAAAATTTTTTTTTTATCTGGATAAGTAATTATCATGAGGGACAAGTAAATTGGGACCCCAATTTAACTATTTAACTTGGGACAAGTCATGTATTTTTTTTTTTTTTTTTTTTTTTTTCCACACCCCTGTTACTGCTAGCAGATGGCAGCTGCAGGCTAAGCAATGTACCAGTATATGGCAACCTGTTTCTGGGTTTTCGGGCTTGTGTGCTCATGTTCCTGCTGACCTTTGCTATGTTTGGACAACATGAGTTTGTCAGGCTTCGGCCTGGGCTGTATACTTGCTGTTTGGATGTGGCCAATCACAGCATGGAGCTCTCTGTTTACCAAAGCACAGGACCCTGTACACAGAAACTGCAATCTGGCATGTTTTTTCTCCCTGAAATCAACTCTGTTCAGGGAGTAAAAGTAGCACATATTACACTTCTTAGGCACACCGTTATCCCCTTGATGTTAATCCCTTCCCAGCCAGTGTCATTGGTACAGTGTACAGTATTATCACTCATCACTGTATAAGTGTCACTAGCGACGTCAGTGTCCCTCCCAGCCAGATCGTCCGCCACACTATCATAGTCATACTGTAAGTCGCTGATAACTGCGTCTGTAGCTGCATTAATTCCGGTAAATATACCATCATTTGTAGACGCTATAACTTTCACACAAAAAAAAAAAAAAAAAACACCAATAAGTGTATATTTTTCCAACAGATGTAGCAGAATACATTTTGGCCTAAATTTATCAAGAAATTTTTTATTATTGGATATGTTTTATAACAAAGTAAAATATCGTTTTTTTTAATTCAAAGTTTTCGGTCTTTTTTTTTATTTATACCATAAAAAATAACCCAGCGGTGATCAAATACTAAAAAAGAAAACTCTATTTGTGTGTGTGTGTGCGTGTGTGTGTGCGTGTGTGTGTGCGTGTGTGTGTGTGCGTGTGTGTGTGCGTGTGCGTGTACCCAAATTAAATTTATATCTCTTTTTTTTTTTTTTCAGCGTTGCATGACGAGCAATTGCCAGGTAGCCTCCCTAGCGGTCTGATTATGTCCATATTTCTGTGCTCAAAGCGGTACATTTTTTTGCATGGAAATATGTATTTTTTTTTTTTATTGTAGGCCTGTAATTTTTAGGAATAACGCACTGAAATCTGTCCGAACAAGAGTCTAGTAAACATCCCGGGTATGATAAAATTTGAAACAGAAAATCATAAATTATAATTTAATAAATCATAAAAAATAATATAATAATAAATTTAATTCATAATGTAATCAAACCAAAAACACTGAAATTTGAAATATAGTGCCAAATTCGCGCATCGCTGAGCAAAATTGTTTTCAGTGTCTGATGAGGAATTTCCCTACGAATCATCACTCAATTCTGTAAGTGGTTCTGATTTACTATCGCTGTTCTCTAGCCGGTCTAAAACCGCTTTTGACCTAAAGAGACGCTTTTTGGACGCCATGGACGTTTCTCAGTTTCCGGGCAGAAAGAGCAGTAAAATTGCAGGCAGGGCGCCGGACAAAGCACTCGGGACTTTGATACAGTAATGTTATACTATGTGATTTTAGTCTGTCGAATTTTTTAATTTCCCGCCGTTCCGTCCCCCACACGTCCCGACGTCGCAGGGGATGGAACCTGGGAGACAGATGCCGGCATCGGCCGGAGGACATTGCCGGGGACACTGCAGGAGGGACATCGCAGGAGCAAAGGACAAGGTAAGTGCAGAAGAGATCCCAGAGCAATGCTGCAGGGTAATCCCGAGTGTAGCTCGGGGTTACCGCTTGTGCTGAAACGTTACCCCGAGCTACACTCTGGTATACTGCCAGGGAGGTTAAAGTAGCGCAGCACTGAATAGCAAGAAATGCCCTGGTCATGAAGGAAGTAAAACCATCTGGAAGTCAAGTGGTTAAGATATGCATTTGCACTTTGTATTCCAACTTTGAATTTTATTATTTTTTTTTTTTTTTTCTTCCTTAAGTGCTTGATTTTAGATATATTGCAACTCTGTTTTCAGCCCTTTATTGCCATAGACCTGACTGCAGACAATCCGCCTCTGCAAAGTTTATATTCTGGACGCGTCATGATCGGCTGGAGAGCCAGTGATTGGCACCGTGCATTGTGCTGGGCCTCTATGACAGAACCACTCTAGATCACATCTAATGACCTGGAGGGCAGCCAAAGGGACCAAGTGTTGGCTGGGACCTTTCAGATGAACTGTCAGATGCCCGCTCTCAAAGCAGCTAAGCGGACTGTCAGTCATTGCCCCGCAGATATCACCGCTAGACCTGCACACGGCAAAGGATGGCCTACTGCGTCTTCTCCGGGAGGCTACGTTTGAGCCTGGAGGCATCCTGTCCTCCCTAATAACAGCTGCTGACAATACATTATCTTGTGTGCCTATTGAAATTTGTGTTTTCTGTCTTTTGTGATATGCAGAGCAGCAGGAAACAGTTTTTTTTATTTAGATCTTTTGAATTTGAGGCCCAGTTGCAGGTGTGAATGCAGCATAATCAAAATAAGACTTTTCCCCTCCTTTGAAAATAATCGTTTGTAAAAGTGAACCTCCAGGCAAACCGCTAAATGCACAAATTACATTTATATTATTATTATTATTCAGGATTTATATATTATTATTATTATACAGGATTTATAGATTATTATTATAATACAGGATTTATATATTATTATTATACAGGATTTATAGATTATTATTATTATACAGGATTTATATATTATTATTATTATTATTATTATTATTATTATAATACAGGATTTATATATTATTATTATACAGGATTTATATATTATTAAACAGGATTTATATAGCGCCAACAGTTTGCTCAGCGCTTTACAATATAACTGGAGACAATACAGCAACAATACAGTTCAATACAAGAGGGATAGGAGGGCCCTGATCCTGGGAGCTTACAATCTAAGATATAATGGAGCTGTTTTTCCTGCCAACAGATTTGTACTTTTTTTTTTTTTTTTGCCCATCCAGTTCTAAGATATATGCTGCGTTTTCCAAAGAAGTGCAGGGACTTCTTTCCTGTGTGTCACGGGCACGGGAGTCCATTCAAATGATTGGGCTCTCGTGCCTGGGCAAAACGCGGCCGGCATAGGTGTGAACCGGGGGTTAATGTAGCTTAAAAAAGAAAAAAAGTGATTGAACGATACTTACCATAAAATAATTATTCAGTCCCTTCTCCAAAAAATTTAAAAATACTGTAGCTGTTGACTTTTTCATAAAAGGACACTTACCTGTCCAGGGTTCAACACTACAGTAGCCTCACCTGGGCCAGTTATTCGCCAGTTTTGGGTCCCCGGTGTTGCCTTGCGAAGTGTGGGAAGCCGTCTGTGACTCCTGGCTTGACAGCCGGCTCCCCATTGTGCATACAAACCACGCTGCGCCCTGTAAATGGTCCTGCAGCCTTCCAGAACCTATGACGTGTCCCAAGAAGGCTGTGGCTGGAGTTCAGCTCAGATTGCCTAAGCAATCTGGGTAGAAATAGATGCGGGTACCTGACACCCTCCCAAAAAAATGCCCAAAAATTAAAAGGGGGGGGGGGGGGGGTGGAGCAAAAATCAATCAGAATCGCATTAAGTAGGATGTGTCCCTTGTGTTGCTGTGTCCTCCTCAGGATGAAAGCTTCCTCTTCTGATCCCCCCCCATTCTCACCCCTATCGCAGTACTTTTCTGATGCGGCGGGGATTAATACAGCTAAAGGGCTGTCACAGGCACTCCTCAAGGAAACCTGACTATGTCCACCCTTTTCTCCTAGCTGCCATTCATACAGTGCCTTGAAAAAGTATTCATACCCCTTGACATTTTCCATATTTTGTCATATTACACCCAAAAACGTAAATGTATTTTATTGGGATTCTATCTGATAGATAGACCAACACAAAGTGGCACATAATTGTGAAATGGAAGGAAAATATAAACTCTTTTCGCAGGGAGATAAAAACCAGCACATCCCCGCTGACAGGAGAGAGATTTGTGTTTGCATTCACAGATCTCTCTCCTGTCAATTGCTCCACCAGTTGCCAGGTCCCAGCCATCGCTGGCCAGTACCTGGTGATTGACAGCTACAGGAGCCAGTGACAGTGCAGGTTAAAGTGGTGTTCCAGTTGATTTAAAAAAAAAAAAAAGTCTGAAGCTACCAAAACTGTAGCTGCTGACTTTTAAAATACAGACACTTGCCTGTCCCTCAGTCCAGTGGTGTCCTTACAACAGCTGGTTTCACCGACCGGCTTCTTTCACTGGCGCCGGCATCTTCAGGGTGAGCACCCGGCTGTGACCGTTTGCAGCTTCACAGCCGGGTGCCCACTGCGCATGTGCGAGTAGCGCTGCACTTTGTCAGTGGTCCCGTAGTCACATGTCTCAGAAGACAATGGGGAGGAAGGAGGACAACTTTTGCTTCTGATCGAAGTGGGAGCGTGTACCTGTCAAATTCGGGTACCCGCTCCCCAAATGTGCCAATTCTTAACGGGGAGCAAGACTTAAAGCGGAACTTCCCCTTTTGTGTGGAGCTCTGCTTTAAACAACCCATTCAGTTTACAATTTAAATAAAAAGGCAAAACATCTGTGTATAGATTAAAAGAAAATACTTTTTTTAATAATTGCTCACATACCCTCTGTATTCAGCTGCACAAGGAGCTCAGAGGTGGGGGAAGAGAAACCGCATCACACTGGTCTTCCCAGTGAAAGGCTTTACATTGGGGGGGGGGGGGGGGTTGCATCAGGACAAGTCTGGTCATTGTAGGAGAACAGGCTGAATTCCCAGCACAGCTAAGGAACTGACCACGCTGTGCTGTCATACCTAGTGTGGTCTGTTTTGATAGGTTGATAGGAAAGGATGACTGGCAGGAACACCAGGGACTTCACACAAAGCAATGAATACAAAGAAAACAGGATACTTTTTTTCATAGAGGTGCTTTATTTATTATTATTTAGGATACAAGTACAGGGTACAGCAGGAACATATCAGGAATATGAAATGTTGAGTATTATTCTGCTAAAATTTAGTGTAGTAGTACTACTTGGACCTTGAAGACGGGGGAAACACCCCGAAAGCTTGTGCTGAAAATTTGAGCATTAACTAGTAGCCGACTGCAGATAGCCGAATGACGGCTGCACTGCGGCCGGCCAGTTCTGAGTGGACGTCATATGACGTCCCCCCAGAACGCGCTCTCCTGTACGCCCCAGGGGGCGCGCACCCGGCGATCTCCGTGAACGCTGTGTCCTACGGACACAGCTGATCACGTGATGTGGTAAAAGGCCAATCACAGCGGCCTTTTACCACGTGATCAGCGGTGTCCAATGACACGCTGATCAGAGGGAAATGCAAGTGCCGGTTCTCGGCTGCACTTTCCTCACGCTGTCAGATCGTGAGGAAAGTACTGCCGAGAACCGGCAGTTGTCAGAGCGGGGATCGGCACCGATCATCAGGGCACTGATGATCAGTGCCCTGATGATCGGTGCCCAGCAGTGCCACCCGCAAGTTCCGCCCACCTGTGCCCAGCAGTGCGCCCACTAGCTCCGCCCACCTGTGCCCAGCAGTGCACACACCTGTGCCACTCTGCAGTGCCACCCACCTGTGCCCACCAGTGCCACCCACCTGTGCCCACCCACCAGTGCTGCCCACCAGTGCCACCCACCAGTGCAGCCCAGAAGTGCTTCCAGTCAGTGCCACCAGTCAGTGCCCAGCGGTTGTGCTAGTCAGTGCCGCCAGTCAGTGCCCAGCAGTGATGCCAGTCAGTGCCGTCTATCAGTACCCATCATCAGTGTCGCCTATCAGTGCTGCATATTAGTGCCGCCTATCCGTGACACCTCATTAGTACTGCCTATCAGTGCCGCCTATCAGTGCCCATCAGTGCTGCCTCATCAACGCACATCAGTGAAGGAGAAAAATTACCTGTTTGAAAAAATTTATAATAGAAACAAAGAAACTTTTTTTTTTTTTTCAAATTTTTTGCATCTTTTTTATTTATAGCGCAAAAAGTAAAGCGCCCAGTGGCGATTGAATACCACCAAAAGAAAGCTCTATTTGTGAGAAAAAAATGATCAAAATTTCATATGGGTACAATGTTGCATGACCGCGCAATTGTCAATCAAAGTGCGGCAGCGCTGAAAGCTGAAAATTGGCCTGGTAAATAAGGGGGTATAAGTGCCTGGTAGGCAAGTGGTTAACGCAAATAAAAAGTATCCGGGACTCAGCCGTTCGGATCTCTGCAGAAAGCCAAATGGCGCAGACAGCTGTAATGGCCTGTAGCCCGTGGTGGCAGACAGTAATAAATGGGCTACATGGATCATGGCCGGGTATACATTCATCTTTAGCTGCAGGTGAATGTTCATAAAGAGCAGCACTCCGTGTTGTTGTTCCCTCTCCCCTCCATCAGTGACTGCGATGTTATCGGTCAGGGAGCCTTCCTCTGTGTGTGGGGGATAGGAGGCCACATTGGAGGTTGGGGTGTCAGAAGGTTTATAATTCTTTAATAGATCTTCCCGTTACTCCTGACTACCCTGTGTATGAAAAACAAAGCAGATCACAGCAAACCTATACTGTGCTGGTATCGAGGTCACGTTCTGAGATTTTCACTGCTGTTGATCTCACATTTTGCATGCTTGCTGTGCCATGTTTTCATCGGTAGATTAGTCCAGTCCTCCTCTAGTGGCTGTGTGTGTATTAGCAACCCTTCTAAAGAAAACCCTGAGATCTACAGTACGTTGTACCGGATACAATCCCATCTCTTCTGGCTAAGGGACTGACAGTCCTGCATTGATTGAGAGGAACATCAAAGCACAATCACCGAGTGACACTTCTGAGCAGAAGCTCTGCCACCTTATGTATTAAAACTCAACTGATGTTTCCTCTAAAACAGTAGTGCCGAACTCCATTTCATAGCGGGCCGTATCAGCATTGTGGTTGTCAAAGGGCCAATTGTATCTGTACGACTAATGTCCGGAGCCCCCCCATCATCAGAAGAGTCCCCCACCCTCCTTTACATCACAGTGCACCCCCTTACCATGTGCTGCTGCCGTGAAGAAGCTGGGGGTAGAGCTGGGAAGCAGAAAGTGCAGAGTCTGCATGAGGACTGGAGGAGGATAGGAGTCAACTGCTGCGGGAAGCTGATGAATGCTGAGACCAAGAGAGGTGGACATGAGGGGGTGCTGCAGCTGATCTGTAAGAGGAATTCTGTACTCATCTCTGCTGCTGCGATTGGGCAGAGCAGAGACGAGGTGGGGGTGGACACGAAGGGGGGCGTAAAGTTGTGGGCTAGGTGCAAGGGCCACATGAAATTGCCCATGGGCCAGACCCAGGCCACTAGGCCGAGAAGAGACAAGGTGGGGGTGGAGATGAGGGGCGCAAAGTTGCAGGATAGGTGCAAGGGCAACATGAAATGGCCTGTTGGCCCATGGGCAGAGCAGAGACAAGGTGGGGGTGGAGACAAAGTTGGGCGCAAAGTTGGGGGATAGGTGCAAGGGCCACATGAAATGGCCTGTTGGCCCATGGGCAGAACAGAGACAAGGTGGGGGTGGAGACGAAGGGGAGTACAAAGTTGCAGGATAGGTGCAAGGGCCACATGAAATGGCCTGTTGGCCCATGGGCAGAGCAGAGACAAGGTGGGGGTGGAGATAAAGGGCCACATGAAATGGCCTGGTGGCCTGGGTTTGGCCCATGGCCCATGTGTTTGACACCTCAAAAAGTAAATGAGCTCCAGATGTTGCCAAATGGTAGTTTGTGAAGTTTCTTTTATGGGCATTGGAGATCCTTTTGGAATAAATTGGCCTGCCCCCCCCCCCCCCCCCCCGGCATTCAGCTGCAAAATTGACCATATGTTTTCTGTGTGTAAGCCGCAGTCTCTCTGCCTTGCCCCAACATTTCCCCTGCACAGTCAGACCTGTAAGGACTCATTCATACCAGTGTTGGGCTCAGTCTACATTCAGATCAGTCAGTGAGGAGGCATTGTATCACTTCTTCATGGCCTGCTTTAACCTCCTAAATCCTGCTGTAGCCTGCCTGAGGTTGGGGGGCCCTACAGAGCGGTCCCATGCCCCTGTACACGACAGGAGGTATAATTCCTGCCGCGACTGTGAAGCAAAGCATCGTGGCCACTGTATGTATACACCCCCAGTCACTTCCTCTGCAGCAAAAAGGGGTAGCAGTTGGGGGAAGGGGATAAAAGTGTGGCTCAACTATAGGGTTTTACCGCCCCTGAACTGCTAAGGGGAACGAGCCCCAACTATGCAATCGGCAAAGCTCACACTCCCTGCTGATTGGACAGTCCTTGCGCTTACTTTGCAGGGAGTGTGTTGGACTGCTGTAGAGAGATCGCTGCTTACATGCAGATGGCAAGCATTTCACAAGTTATCAATTGGCTGCATCCTAAGTTCATTGATTTATTGCTGCAATCGATCATATACAGATAATGTGGTCATTCATTTATTGCTGCAATCGATCATATACAGATAATGTGGTCATTGATTTATTGCAGCAATCGATCATATACAGATAATGTGGTCATTGATTTATTGCAGCAATCGATCATATACAGATAATGTGGTCATTAATTTATTGCAGCAATCGATCATCTACAGATAATGTGGTCATTGATTGATTTATTGCTACACTCGATCATCTGCAGCAATAAATCAATGACCACATTATCTGTAGATGATCGAGTGTAGCAATAAATCAATGACCACATTATCTGTAATCGATCATATACAGATAATGTGGTCATTGATTTATTGCAGCAATCGATCATCTACAGATAATGTGGTCATTGACTTATTGCAGCAATCGATCATCTAGAGATAATGTGGTCATTGATTTATTGCAGCAATCGATCATCTACAGATAATGTGGTCATTGATTTATTGCAGCAATCAATAATAAACAGATAATGTAGTCATTAATTTATTGCAGCAATCGATCATATACAGATAATGTGGTCATTGATTTATTGCAGCAATCGATCATATACAGATAATGTGGTCATTGATTTATTACAGCAATCGATCATATAGAGATAATGTGGCCATTGATTTATTGCTGCAATCGATCATCTACAGATAATGCGGTCATTGATTTATTGCTGCAATCGATCACATACAGATAACGTGGTCATTGATTTACTTTTAAGGGAAAGCTTTAGCTGTTATCTAAAGTAGATCCAAACCCATTCAGCAAAGTGGTAAAATAAAAGCTGTAACTTGTTAACAGAATGTTTTTAGTGGTTTTAAATCCGCAGCTTTCAATGAAATATCTTCTAATCCTACCATTGCCCTGTTCAGGCATTTCCTGTTATGGGCTGACAACTGTCTTCCAATTCAGCTCCTATGTTGTCACATACATCGCTGGTGGAGTGTACGATTAGCCAGGTTGACACACATTGCACAGGTATGGAGAAGTGGCTGAAAGATGCTGCAGAAGATCAGCAGTGCTGAGATGTAAAAAAAAAAAAAGAGAACGGTACTTTATGAAAGGCAATTATTTGACACGTATCAAACTTATAGTGGAACAAACCCCAAAAATTAAATTACCTCCCACCTTCCAGTGATGAAGAAGTTATATCTCTCGCCGGCTGCTGTCATCTTCATCTTTTGGGTGCCAGGTTTCTAGCCTCTTGATTGGCTGGTGGGGTGGTGACGTCATCTCGTGCACCTGCACAGGAGTCAGTCGTTCCTGGACAGCCAGAGTGAGTTGGAATGTGTGCTGAGCTGCGCATGCGCAGATCAGTGCTCCTTGAGTAGAATACTGAGAGCAGGCAGGTAAGTGTGTGTTCTTGCAGAAGAGACATGGTATGTCCTGGGTGCAATGAAGAGCTGTTGGATCACAATCTTTTAGGGGTCATGCACATTTTTAGCTCAAAAACACTTCTTTTATAGGTGTTTGAGCATTTATTTTTGTTTGACTTTAACCACTTGCCACCCGGCCTATGGTCAAATGACGGCCAGGCAAACACCTCGTCCCATCGGGAGGGTGTCATATGACGTCCGTCCTGGATCGCATTTTGCACGTGCCTGCAGGGCCGCGCTGTGGCGAGATCTGTCACCGGCCAAGTACCTCGGACAGGGCTGTTGACGGATCCGTGTACCGGCCCCGTTGCCAGTACCATGTGACCTGCTGTGACCAATCACAGCAGGTCACATGACGGTTATATACAATGGATGACTTCCTTTCATGCCATCCGTTGTATACAACTGTGTCTAGCTGTGAATGGTCACAGCGATCACATACACAGGCTGGGCCAATCACAGCCCATCTATGTCACGTGATTAGCCGCGGCCAATTCCAGCTATTCGCAACAAAAAAAACCTGAATGAATCGATTTCATTCAGTTAAATGCTTGCTTATAGCAAAGAAATTTGCTATAAGAAATCAAATTGTGTTTAAAAAAATACTGATCACTTCCTCAATGTAGTACCATGAAAACAAAATCCTTAAAAGAGAAAAAATTTAATAGTACGAAAAAAAAGATAATTTTTTTTTTTTTGTCACCAGTCCGTGTCTCTGATCACCGCCACACCAGTTTTATATGCAGACGCTGTACTGCACTGCTGACAGTATGTAAAAAAAAAAAAAAAAAAAAAAAAAAATTTCATTTTCTGAAAAATTATGACAAAAAAAATGACAACTTCAAAAAACTCACCACGCCTCTTATGAAGTACGTCGAACTGTCCACATTGCAAAAAGGGGTCATTTGGGGGATATCTGTACTGTTCTGATATTTTTGGGCCTCAAGAAATTAGATTGGCCGTCAGTACTTCAGGATTGATCAATATTCAGATCTATACCATAGTTTGTGAACTCTATAACTTTCCTACAGACTAAATTACAGTCAGGTCCATAAATATTGGGACATCGATACAATTCTAACATTTTTGGCTCTATACACCTCCACAATGGATTTGAAATGAAACGAACAAGATGTGCTTTAACTGCAGACTGTCAGCTTTAATTTGAGGGTATTTACATCAAAATCAGGTGAACGGTGTAGGAATTACAACAGTTTGCATATGTGCCTCCCACTTTTTAAGGGACCAAAAGTAATGGGACAGAATAATAATCATAAATCAAACTTTCACTTTTTAATACTTGGTTGCAAATCCTTTGCAGTCAATTACAGCCTGAAGTCTGGAACGCATAGACATCACCAGACGCTGGGTTTCATCCCTGGTGATGCTCTGCCAGGCCTCTACTGCAACTGTCTTCAGTTCCTGCTTGTTCTTGGGGCATTTTCCCTTCAGTTTTGTCTTCAGCAAGTGAAATGCTCAATCGGATTCAGGTCAGGTGATTGACTTGGCCATTGCATAACATTCATCTTCTTTCCCTTAAAAAACTCTTTGATTGCTTTTGCAGTGTGCTTTGGGTCATTGTCCATCTGCACTGTGAAGCGTCCAATGAGTTCTGAAGCATTTGGCTGAATATGAGCAGATAATATTCCCGAAACACTTCAGAATTCATCCTGCTGCTTTTGTCAGCAGTCACATCATCAATAAATACAAGAGAAGCAGTTCCATTGGCAGCCATACATGCCCACGCCATGACACTACCACTACCATGCTTCACTGATGAGGTGGTATGCTTAGGATCATGAGCAGTTCCTTTCCTTCTCCATACTCTTCTCTTCCCATCACTCTGGTACAAGTTGATCTTGGTCTCATCTGTCCATAGGATGTTGTTCCAGAACTGTGAAGGCTTTTTTAGATGTCGTTTGGCAAACTCTAATCTGGCCTTCCTGTTTTTGAGGCTCACCAATGGTTTACATCTTGTGGTGAACCCTCTGTATTCACTCTGGTGAAGTCTTCTCTTGATTGGTGACTTTGACACACATACACCTACCTCCTGGAGAGTGTTCTTGATCTGGCCAACTGTTGTGAAGGGTGTTTTCTTCACCTGGGAAAGAATTCTTCGGTCATCCACCAGAGTTGTTTTCCGCGGTCTTCCGGGTCTTTTGGTGTTGCTGAGCTTACCGGTGTGTTCCTTCTTTTCAAGAATGTTCCAAACAGTTGTTTTGGCCACGCCTAATGTTTTTGCTATCTCTCTGATGGGTTTGTTTTGTTTTTTCAGCCTAATGATGGCTTGCTTCACTGATAGTGACAGCTCTTTGGATCTCATCTTGAGAGTTGACCGCAACAGATTCCAAATGCAAATAGCACACTTGAAATGAACTCTGGACCTTTTATCTGCTCATTGTAATTGGGATAATGAGGGAATAACACACACCTGGCCATGGAACAGCTGAGAAGCCAATTGTCCCATTACTTTTGGTCCCTTAACAAGTGGGAGGCACATATGCAGACTGTTGTAATTCCTACACCGTTCACCTGATTTGGATGTAAATACCCTCGAAATGAACAAGATCTGCTTTAACGGCAGACTGTCAGCTTTATTTCAAATCCATTGTGGTGGTGTATAGAGCCAAAAATGTTAGTCAGGTCCATAAATATTGGGACATGGACACAATTCTAAGTATAATAAAAAAAACAAAAAAACAAAACATACATCTCTTTTAAATTTCCTTGAACTCCTGGACGTTTGGCGCTCTGATTAGATTGTATGTGTGGATTCCCAGCTCTGGGTCCTTTCCCGTTATTCTGAGGATTGTCCCCGTTTTGTGGAGTCCTGCTGAACCATTGACAATATCATTGACCCTTAGGAAAAACAAATCTAACACCCTGTTTTTTATTGTGTTTCTGCTATATCAAACGGGAGATCACGGCTGTAGGCAGCCTCTGAGAATGGTTCGTGTGAATAACATCAACACTCCTGACAGCCATGCTCCTTCAACAGGGGAATGGTAGCAATTAAACTGTCTGAGCTCAGCAATTGTAATGCTCACAAATTGGGCCTCTGCCATGGGAGGAACTGACAGGCAAGAATGTAAGAACTAAAGGGATTTTGTTCACAATCCATTAGGTCCTGTTCACACCTGTGTGTTTAGGGTGTTGTGCGTTAATAGAAAAAAATATCCTCCTTGCTGTATCTTTGATGTGCTTTCATCTCATGCAGGGTGTATGGAGTTCAGTGGTAATGTACCTAATGCAAGGAGGTGAACTGAACCTTCACACCAATGGTTTTTGCAGAAATGCACTACAGTGCATTTAACATGGTTTCCTATGGGACATGTTCACATCTATGCTTTTATGAGCTTCTGCATTTTTGGAAAGGGTCAGGGACTTTTTTGAACGTCAAAAGTAGCGTTTTTGCTACAATAGAGTTTAATAGAGAAGCTTCTGAAAAGCATGTAGTGCGTTCCTGCTGCGGTTTTGCTTTTTTATTTTGCTCAGCAACAGAAACATTTCCACTTTAACCAAAAAAAAAAAGAAACTGCGATAAAAGTGCACATGCAAAAAGCACTGCAAAACCGACAAAAAGCACAATGCATTGCTGTGAACCAGGCCTTAGCCCTTCTGTAGAGAGGCAAAGAAAGGCATTTAGAAATGAAAGTATGGACCAGTATTTAATTTTTTTTAATGCTCGTGAGAGTTCAAGGTAGAGTTCCTTTATCAGATATTGTATTGCAGCATAAATCAGGTTATCAGTGTGTGTATATATGTGTGTGTGTGTGTGTGTGTGTGTGTGTGTGTTCTGTCTCTCCAATCTAAGCAATGATAGTGTGATCTCTGTAACTTACAGTTGTGATGAGACAGTGATAACTTCAACCTCAGTTGGATACCACAGGCAGTGACTCAATCGATAAGACATCTTGTGAAGTTTATTCCGTAAACGGAGAGAATCTTACAACAATGAACATTCGCTAGATGAAAAGATCATAATGTTTCCTGCTCCATGACATGAGGCTAGAGCTGCAATGCATTTCTGGGAGAGGGGGAGGGCTATCTATACAGCATTAACTAAAAACCAAAGGAAAGAGGAGCAGAAACAAAATGGCATATGACAGTCATGTAAAACATGACTATATATATATATATATATATAGTGGGGCAAAAAAGTATTTAGTCAGCCACTAATTGTTCTCCCACTTAAAAAGATGAGAGAGGCCTGTAATTGGCATCATAGGTAGACCTCAACTATGAGAGACAAAATGAGAAAAAAAAATCCAGGCAATCACATTGGCTGATTTGGAAAGAATTTATTTGCAAATTATGGTGGAAAATAAGTATTTGGTCAATATCAAAAGTTCATCTCAATACTTTGTTATATATCCTTTGTTGGCAATGACAGAGGTCAAACGTTTCCTGTAAGTCTTCACAAGGTTGGCACACACTGTTGCTGGTATGTTGGCCCATCCTCCATGCAGATCTCCTCTAGAGCAGTGATGTTTTGGGGCTGTCGCTGGGCAACACGGACTTTCAACTCCCTCCAAAGGTTTTCTATGGGGTTGAGATCTGGAGACTGGCTAGGACACTCCAGGACCTTGAAATGCTTCTT
Source organism: Staurois parvus (assembly GCF_062004578.1). NCBI lineage: Eukaryota > Metazoa > Chordata > Amphibia > Anura > Ranidae > Staurois > Staurois parvus. The sequence goes on along the minus strand of NW_028318185.1, from coordinate 5,862,994 downwards.
ACGAAGCCACTCCTTCATTGCCCGGGCGGTATGTTTGGGATCATTGTCATGTTGGAAGAACCAGCCACGTTTCATCTTCAATGCCCTTGCTGATGGAAGGAGGTTTGCACTCAAAATCTCACGATACATGGCCCCATTCATTCTGTCCTGTACATGGATCAGTCGTCCTGGTCCCTTTGCGGAGAAACAGCCCCAAAGCATGATGTTGACACCCCCATGCTTCACAGTAGATATGGTGTTCTTTGGATGCAACTCAGCATTCTCTCTCCTCCAAACACGACGAGTTGTGTTTCTATCAAACAGTTCTATTTTGGTTTCATGTGACCATATGACATTCTCCCAATCCTCTTCTGGATCATCCAAATGTTCTCTAGCAAACTTCAGACGGGCCCGGACATGTACTGGCTTAAGCAGGGGGACACGTCTGGCACTGCAGGATCCGAGTCCCTGGCGGCGTAGTGTGTTACTGATGGTAGCCTTTGTTACGTTGGTCCCAGCTCTCTGCAGGTCATTCACTAGGTCCCCCCGTGTGGTCCTGGGATTTTTGCTCACCGTTCTTGTGATCATTTTGACCCCACGGGGTGAGATCTTGCGTGGAGCCCCAGATCGAGGGAGATTATCAGTGGTCTTGTATGTCTTCCATTTTCTAATTATTGCTCCCACAGTTGATTTGTTCACACTATGCTGCTTGCCTATTGCAGATTCAGTCTTCCCAGCCTGGTGCAGGTCTACAATTTTGTTTCTGGTGTCCTTCGACAGCTCTTTGGTCTTCACCATAGTGGAGTTTGGAGTGTGACTGTTTGAGGTTGTGGACAGGTGTCTTTTATACTGATAACAAGTTCAAACAGGTGCCATTGATACAGGTAATGAGTGCAGGACAGAGGAGCCTCTTAAAGAAGAAGGTACAGGTCTGTGAGAGCCAGAAATCTTGCTTGTTTGTAGGTGACCAAATACTTATTTTCCACCATAATTTGCAAATAAATTCTTTCCAAATCAGCCAATGTGATTGTCTGGATTTGTTTTCTCATTTTGTCTCTCATAGTTGAGGTCTACCTATGATGCCAATTACAGGCCTCTCTCATCTTTTTAAGTGGGAGAACTTGCACAATTGGTGGCTGACTAAATACTTTTTTGCCCCACTGTGTGTGTGTATGTATATGTGTATATGTATGTATGTGTGTGTATATATATATATATATATATATATATATACTGTATTTTCCGGCGTATAAGACGACATTTTAACCCCTGGAAATCGTCTACGAAGTCGGGGGTCGTCTTATACGCCGGGTGCTGTGCTGAAACCTTACCGTACTTCCGGGTTGACGCTACTGCGCATGTCTTCGGCAGCAGTAGACGATCGCGGATCACCGTAGCTCGCAGAACTGCATGAGACGTCGGATGCAGCAGTGCTCGATTGAGCTTGACTGAAACTGTGATATGCAGAGAAGGGATACACAGTGATTCTGCGCATGTCACAGTTTCAGTCACGATCAATCGAGCACTGAACGGCTGCATCCGACGTCTCATGCAGTTCTGCGAGGAATGGTGATCAGTGATTACTGTGAGTACTGCTGCCGAAGACGTGCAGAAGCGTCAGCTCGGAAGTACCGGTATGGTACTGCTGCATCCGACCTTGTCCCCTTAACTTCTATGAGATACGGTAATTAATTATTAATATTATAATGTCTGTGGCAGTTCTGTGCAATTTATGGTATCTTGGAGACAGGCAGGGCTGGGCAGGCAGGGAGAGCTAACCCACCCAATCCAAGCAGGCTTTGTATGCAGTGTGCACAGTGTGCACAGAAAATACTGGTACATTGCTTGCCGTGATTGGTTGGAAGAGGGGGGTAGTCTTATACGGCGAGTATAGCCCAAACCCTATATTTTAACAGGAAAAGTAGGGGGGTCGTCTTATACGCCCAGTCGTCTTATACGCCGGAAAATACGGTATATATAATATTGCCGTTTTAAAAAATCAACCAATGTAGGAATACGTTGTATGGTGTGTCCTTGCTATTAGCTTGTATGATGTGTCCTATTGAATGTGTAAACAGGCAATTCTGTTGGTATGAGGAAATCTTTTTCCTGCTTGGACTCTTGTGTCAAAAAGCAAATGTGTTTATAGTCCAAGAAAACAGATTTCCCTTTTTCCAATATCGTTTCATATTACTTTCCTTACACTAATGGAAACATGAACATATTCAATGTGATGTATATCTGACAGATGAATACATTTTCAAAAGATCATATTCGTGCTCACAGGTCCGTGCTCATAAAAAAAAATTGCAACGCCGTCTTCAGCTTTCCTTAAAGCAGAACTCCAACCTTCAACCTTTTATTTAGTCTTCTCCCCTACTTCTGACAAGCCTGACTTGGTTAAAGAAGAAATCCAAGTATGGCATATTTTACATAGTTGCATTGGGCCAGCAATATAACTATGCATATACCATACCTGTGGGATCCATCTAGAAGCTGGAAATCTCTGTAGTAAACACCACTACTCCAGTGTTTTCCACCAGCTTCCAGATCCTCTACATGGGTGCCGTTTTTAGAATACTTTGCATTTACTGAGAAAATGCAAAGCATTCCCTGATTGGACAAAGTGAAGAGATGGTGACAGCATGCTCTCGACCTCATCCAAACAGAACGCTTTACTGAGTGAAGACCACCTGTGTTCACAATGCAGAATGGAAGCTGCTTGGCATGGGACCTGGAAGCTAGCGGCGATCACTGTAGTAGCGTTTCCTACGGCAGTGACTTCCAGCTTCCCACAGGTATGGCTTATACATACAGAGGGTTTAGAAAACAATCACCCCCTTTTAAAATCACATCTTGATGCTTTGCAGCCTGAAATGCGGACAGGTGTTTTTTTTTTTTTTTTATGGAGCAGTATCTACTAATTTATAATATCCAGTGAAATATAAAACATTAGCATGTCAGAAAAAAAAATTCAAAAACAGAATCACTGAGTTGGAAAAAGGCTCACCCACCCAAATGACCTGTAAACTGCACAATTATGTGCAGCAGATGATTGTATACAGGATGTGGATGCGAAGAGGCTGTAGAAGATCAACTGCAACAAAAGTTGAAAACAGTATTATTTAAAGGAAAAAAATTACTGTGTATGATTTACAGAGCTTTAGGCTCCTTCGCTTAGAGGACAGAGCCCTGCTATTGACGGATTACATTAGAGCCTGTATATACTACCACATTGTAAGTCTTTTTAACCGCTCTTATTAAAAGTTGACCTTGGAATACTGCACTTAGAAGCGCCTTCCTGTTTCATCTTCTGCCTGCTATATGTGGCAACGTGGTGGCTGACTTTAATGGCTTGCTGCCACGTATATGTGTACAGCTGGTGGCATTGTCTCTTTGGGTTTTTTTTCTGTTTTTTTTTACTGTGGGCACACTAAGTTGTATGACGGCTGTCACTGAGAGCTCAATGTAGCATGGCAATGATCAGAAGCCAATAGAACAGGCTTCCAGTCACATGGCCGATAACATGATGAAGAACCCCAGGAAAAGCCTCCAGTGCTAACCCCTTCATGGGCTGGAGATAGCTGATGCTAAGAGCTTGTACCATTTTACAGGGTACATTAATGCCAGGTGAGGCAGGACTGCGTTGGGCGGCTATTCCAGCCCAGCCCCACTGCAAGACGAGGCCTTGTCTCCTGGCTGCCTGATTTCACACCACTGTGTTGCGATGCATGTGCTGAAAAAAAAAACGTATTTGCTGTAGTGGTGCACCGAAATGAAAGTTCTGGTGACGAAAACGAAAATTTAAAATTCACTTGGCCGAAAACCGAAACCGTTTTTTAAAAATTAATATATTTTGGGAAAAAAAATATACTTTGATTAAAAAAAAAAATATATACCCCAAATTTTTTATAAAATATGAAAGAGGATGTTACAGCGAGTAAATAGATACCCAACATGTTGCGCTTTAACATTGCGCACACTCTGGGGATTCTATTCTTTCTTGGATTCAAGCCTTGTATTCTTCTCCTTCGACCTCCGTTAAATACGCTGGGTATTTCTTGGATCCCTTTCCTATTGGGCGAGGGACGAGACAGGGCTGCCCACTGTCCCCGGCGCTCTTTGTCCTGGCGCTTGAGCCGCTGGCTTTAGCGCTTCGGACCGATTGCAATGTATCAGGGGTTCCATACGTGGGACAGGAGTTTAAGCTGAACCTCTTTGCGGACGATGCTCTCTTGAGCCTTACTAATCCTCTGACGATGCTTCCTAATTTGCAACGGGTTCTTGAGCGCTTCTCCTTGATTTCGGGTCTCCGTATTAACTTGGATAAGACTGTCACTCTCAATATTACTTTGGCTTCAGATTTGGTTTCGCGCCTACAATCCCACTTCCCTTACAGGTGGGCTTCCTCTTCTCTTGAATACTTGGGCATTAGCTTGACCCCCACCTATGACTCCCTCCATGCTGCAAATTATTATCCATGGCTTAGCTCTATCTTCTCTTATGCATTCCTGGCAATTTGCGCACCTGTCTTGGATAGGACGGGTTAATTCGGTGAAAATGACTATCCTGCCGAAATTGTTATAATATTTTCGCACCCTCCCAGTGCGGGTTCCTCCTCATTTTCTTCGGTTGTTTCAGGCGAAGTTTATGCATTTATATTTAGGCCAATTAGCACCCCAGAGTCTCCAGAAATATGCTCTTTGCTCATAGACTTCAGGGTGGTCTTGGGGTGCCTAATGTAACTAAGTATTATCAGGTGAGCCAGATTGGCCCGCTGTCTATGTTGCACGCTTCCTCTGACGTTCCTCTTTGGGTCCTGCTGGAACTACCTAATTGTGCCCCTATCGCACCGTTGACGCTTCTATGGCTTCCCCCTGCCTGCGCCCTATGGCACTGAGTCCGATGTTGCTCCATGGCTTACAAGTCTGGGACTCGGTACGTTACTCCAGTGGCCTGATGTCACCTTTTCTGCCTTTGCTTCCAATTATTAACAACCCTCTTTTCCCACCGGGTTTAGATCACCCGAGGGCGTGTTCTTGGTGGGTGGGTAATGGTTTCTCGCAGGTGTGGCACTTTTTGATTTTTTGGTCCTTCCCCACCTGGAATTTTCTTCGGGAGTCCCGGGATGTTACCCCAGCGGAATTTTTTCGATACCTTCAATTGCGGCACTGGCTGCTCTCACTGCGGGGCACTTCTGCTTTCCCATACCAGAAATCTGCCTTTGAACAGCTTTGCCAGCAGCGTCCGGGCGCCCCGGCCCTTATTTCCCTTCTTTATGCAGCTCTGAACAGACGCTCGTCGCATACTTCTCTTTCATATGTTGTTCAGTGGGAGTGCGACCTGGGAGTGGCTGTGGATCCGGAGGACTGGAATAGGGCCTGGTCACTCATAGCTAAATGCTCCTTCAATACGACCACGCTGGAGGCAGCCTATAAGGTATTGTTTCATTGGTATTGGGTTCTGGCTCGTTTGGCCCAGGCTAATCCTGCCTGTAGTGATCGATGTTTTCGGGGTTGTGGCCATCGAGGCGATGTATTGCATATCTGGTGGTCATGCCCGAGGCTGGTTCATTTTTGGTCTCGTGTGTTTGGCCTCCTTTTCACTTTGTTCCATCTCTCCATACGCCGGGATGCTCGGTATGCTTTCCTTCGTTGCCCCATACCGGGCCTCTTGGCTCGTCAGCAGAAGTTGGCTTCCCATTTGTTTTTATCGGCCACTAGAACAATTGCTCAGGCCTGGAAGAGTCCGTTTGTCCTTTTTCAGGGGGTGCGGGATCGTATGACCACTATGATGCTCAACGAACAGATGTCGAGTATATGCAACGACTCCCAACGTAAATTTTCAAAATATGGGAGCCGTGGTTGCAATATGCCTTTCCCATGCTCCCCCCGGCTAGTATGGGGATGTAATGGCGTTTGGCATTGGCGCTCTTGGACCCCTGCTCTTCTTCTTCTTCTTCTTTTTTTTTTTTCTCTCTTTTTTTCTGTTTGTTTTTGGTGTGACAGTGGACAGCTGTCTTTAGTTGTGATAGTCAGAGTTACATTAATGTTATTGTAACTTATGTGCCATTGCTAGCCCCTGCGTGGGCGTACCTTTTGCCTTGTTGGAGTTAGAGCACTGTTTTCTCTATTATGTCTTTTTATCGGTGCAATTGATAGCCCCTGCGTGGGCGTGTTTTGTTGCCTCTGTTTTCTACAGATTAAAATGAATAAAAAATATTGAAATACAAAATTGCGCACGATCGTAGAATGGCGTGAAACTGCGGTACTTAACCGCTTGCCGCCCTGCCACTGTGTATATACGTGTGCAGGGCGGCAGTGGAGCACAAAACCACGTTTTAAAACGGGTTCCGCACTCCCGACACTTTCGCCGGCAGGGGGTACGCGCGCTCCCGCCGACCCGCGGGTGACACCATTCGATCCCGGAGGGATCAATCATTAGATTTCAGCCATTGATTTCTGGCTGAAATCACATGATCAGTCCCTGTCCTATCCTGTCCTGTGTTGACATATACACAGGGCAGGATATGATGTCATTCTACTCTGCCTGGACACATTCTGTTCCAGACAGAGAAGAAGACATACTAACAGTGAGTACACAAGCACTACACTACAGTTAGAACACACCTAGGACACATTTAACCCCCTGATCGCCCCCCCCCCCAGTTAACCCCTTCACTGCCCTGTAACCAGTGTCATTGATCAGTGAAGCGATTTTTACTGATCAGTGTCGCTGGCGACTTCCGATAGAGTTAGCGCCCCTCCCAGATAGCGCCAGTTTGCCTGCCAGTACACCAGTAATCCCGTTTAACCCCTTGATTGCCCCCCCCCCAGTTAACCCCTTCATTGCCCTGTCACCAGTGTCACTGATCAGTGAACCAATTTTTACTGATCACTGTATCGGTGTCGCTGGCGACTTCCGATAGTGTTAACGCCCCTCCCAGATAGCGCCAGATTGCACGCTAGTACACCAGTAATCCCATTTAACCCCTTAATCCCCCCCCCCTCCCCAGTTAACCCCTTCACTGCCCTGTCACCAGTGTCACTGATCAGTGAACCGATTTTTACTGATCACTGTATCAGTGTCGCTGGCGACTTCCGATAGTGTTAGCGCCCCTCCCAGATAGCGCCAGTTTGCCCGCTAGTGCACCAGAAATCCCATTTAACCCCTTGATCGCCCCCCCCCAGTTAACCCCTTCACTGCCCTGTCACCAGTGTCATTGATTACAGTGAACAGATTTTTACTGATCACTGTATTAGTGTCACTGGTGACTTCCGATAGTGTTAGCGCCCCTCCTAGATAGCGCAGTTTGCCCGCTAATGCACGGGATTTTTTTTACCAAAAACATGTAGCAGAATACATTTTGGCTTAAATTTATGACTAACTTTGAGTTTATGATATATTTTTTATAGCTGAAAGTAGAAAATATTGTTTTTTTCAAAATTTTCGTAGTTTTTTTGTTTATAGCGCAAAAAATAAAAAGCGCACAGGTGATCAAATACCACCAAAAGAAAGCTCTATTTGTGTGAAAAAAAGGACGTAAATTTCATTTGGGTGCAGCATTGCAAGACCGCGCAATTATCATTTGAATTAGTGCAGCGCCAAACAGCAAAAAAAGGCCTGGTCATTAAGGGGGGTAAATCCTCTGGGGCTCAAGTGGTTAAAAAATCTCAATGGGTGATGCTTTAAAATGTCTACAGGTTAGCAGTGTAAGGTTACAGAGGAGGTCTAGTTCGAGAATGATTGCTTTGCATTGACTTTCGTGGCGATACCTCACGTGTGTGGCTTGAACACCATTTACATATGTGGGCATGGCCTACATATGCGTTCACCACTACGTGCGAGCACGGGGGGAATGGGGGCAATTTAAACTTTTTTATTTATTTATTTATTTAATGGGTTGTTTTTTTTTTTTTGCACTGTCCCCTTAAAAACATTTGTAATCACTTTTTATTCTTATTACAAGGAATGCATCCCTTGTGATAGAAATAATTAGTGACAGGTCCTCTTTATAGAGAGATATGGGATCAATAAGACCCCATATCTTTCCTCTGCAATATAAAGCATTGGATCAAAAAAAAGCATTGATCTAGTGCTTTAAGAAAACAAAAAATGGCTGGAACCGGAAGTGACATCGCTCCGGTCCTCCAAGGGCATAGATGAGTGGAGGCCATCTTTCCTTCACTCATCTCTATGCCCAGCGCCGGGATCGCTCGATGGTTCCTCAGATAAGGCTGAGAACTACTGAGCAGCGGCGGGCAGGCAGCGCCGAGGGGCGGGGTTTTTTTGGCACCTGTATCTGTGCTTTTTTTCATTACGACTGAAAGGGGTGTTTTCGGTCGATATGTTCCGGCCACCGAAATTTCGGTGCATCCCTAATTTGCAGCACAGCACAGTGCACGGCAGTCCACCGCCTCACACCACGCAGTAGTCCATATAACTTAATGAAATATCACGATGTGTAAAGTTCATTTAAAGAGAAAAAAGTGAACAGTGAGAAGTGCTGAGGCTGGAGCATCTGCTCTGCTGTTATCCCACCACATACAATGCAGCAGCTGGTGTGGATGTACCCTTCGTGTTAGACTGGCCATACATTATGCAATTTTCTTTCCTTCAACCAAGGGTTGAAGAGAATTAAGTGCTTGATTCTGACCGTGCTGATGGGGGAATCCCTCCTGCTGCACTATTGTATTCTGACAGCAAGAGGTTTCCCCACCATTAGCACAATAATGATCGCTGCTGCTGCTTATAGCCAGCCACAGTGATCACACAAATACCTGACAAGGCTGGTTGTACACACGTCCATCGATAGGCCAACTTGTGTACAACCTGAGTGCCTATGCATAGATCGAAATTTGGTGCTTGCTGAATCTGCCAAAAAAAATGTCCAGAGATTGTGCTACAGGAGTGGTTGGAGACTGAAGTCCTGCCATACGTCTAGGGGCATGCTGTATTCAACCACTAGACTTTACTACTATTAAGGGACCCTTTACAAATCAATGCTTCCTCTATTGACTGCTGGGGCCCAAGGGTCACACCTCAAACACCAAGGGAACACATGTGGCCCTTGGGCTCCAGATTGGGCACCAGGGCTCTAGAAGCTGGAAAGCACTGTAGTAGGAACTGCTATTACAGCAATTGCCGCTTGTGTCTGGGTCGTGTGCCGAGCGACTGTCCTGCATTGTGAACACAGGAGGTCTGCGGCTCGATAAAGCATTCTCTGATTGAATAAGGTGGAGAGTGTGTTGTCACCATCTCTTCACCTTGTCCAATGAGGGAATACATTTCATTTATTGAGAAACTGCATAGAACTCTATGAATGGCGCCCATCTCAGGTGAATTACCTTCTTTTTCCAGCGGTAGCGATCATACAGAAAAAAATCCGACAGGTTGGTTGTGTTGTACTAAAGTTGATTGACTTCAATACAACCAGCCTGCTCATAGATGCATCGGCTCCTGCTGAAATGACCGAATTTCGATCCTTTTATGGCCACCTTCACTTTTGTGTTTCTTTTGCTTTTTATGTCCTTTTGACTTACGAGTCTGACAAAGAGGACCTGTGCTCTGCTTGTTCTCCTTGTAACGAACGTTGTGTTTGCATCCCATATAGATTTGTGTGTTGTGAAAAGAAAGAGGGGACGACCAAAAGGTTCCACCAAGAAGTCTATAACAGAAGAAGAGCCTGTAGAGAACAATGGAAGTTTTGCTCAGGACGGCCAACCGGAAGCCGAGGATGGCTGGCTCTCTTCAGAGCCGATACCGGAGAACCTGGAGTGCCGAAAATGCAGCCGAACTTTCTCCAACGTCCGGCAGCTGAAAAAACACATCTGCATCATTGTGTTTAATGACGACGAGGATGTGACTCAAGGTGAGACAAAGCAGACGTAAGACACGGTCATAAAACCAGCAGATTCTCCTCTCATCATCGCTTTTTACTTTTGCCATCTGCTGAGGTTATGTCGCTGTGAACTGTTATTATCTTTGCAGCGAGACGTCTTATCTGTCAGAACTCTAATATATTTGTGTCAATATTTGGCAACGTTTATCAAATAAAGGACGTCTATACCTGAAATTTAATTTAGAAGTAATAAAAACCCAACTAGCGTTCCTTGCAAAAATGTGGATGGGAGTTTAAGGAGAATTCGCAATGAATATGGCTCTAGCTGAATAGTAATGTACTAATAACTGCATCAGGAATATGAACCCTCAAGGAGTGTACAATCTAAGGTCCCTAACTCACATTCATACACATACTAGGGCCAAGTTAGACAGGAGCGAATTAACCTAACAGCATGTCTTTGGAGTGTGGAAGGAAACTGGAGTACCCGGAGGAAACCTACGCAGGCACAGGGAGAACATGCAAACTCCAGGCAGGTGGTGTCATGGTTGGGATTTGAACCAACGACCCTAGTGCTGCCAGGTGGAAGTGCTAACCATTTAGCCACTATGCTGCCCCGACTGTGCTGCCCTGACTACGAGGCTTGCGATTTAAGCCTCGTAGTCAGACTAAACCACCGGTTCCCAAGGGAATTTGCATCTCAAATGTATAAAATTGGCAGCAATGGAGGCATGTTAGGCAGGCTGTGGAGGGAATTATTAAAGCCACTTGGGACTAGGCTCACTGGCCATAAACGTTCCAATGTAGACCTCCTCCATTTTGTTGCGTTTTGCATTTTTAATCTGCCCAGCAACTAGTTGGCCTAAAAAAAGGAAAAACATGCATCAAAAACACGCATGCAGAACAGACAAAACGCAAACTGCATTGGCGTGAACCGGGCCTGAAATGCATTTAAAACTCATCAAAAACGCACACGTGTTCCGTTTTTGATGTGGTTTGAAAACACCCTAAACATGGTAAAATTGTCGCCAAATCGCAAAAACTATACCATCTAACCCCCTACACATTCTTAATGAATTTCATTATCTGGAAAAATTGTTCACTAAAACCCTAGATTACCCCACACATTGATGTTATGTCTTTCTTGCAAGTGGCTTCTCTTCCATACTGCACTGGTCTACAGTGATCTATATTTGGGGAAGACCTCATGGAAGATGAGATGTGTTGGCAGATTTCCGGCCCTCTTTTATAGGAAACTTAGGGGTGTCGTAGTTCCCTACATCACTAAAACCTTTAACTATAATAAATGTGGTGGTTGCCCTACATCTGACATGTTGAGGGCTCACGTGGTGATGTTTTCCGAACCAGGAGAGGACACCCAATTCCGGTCCAACTATCATCCGATTTTCATAATTGAATGCTGACATCTAAATATTGGCCAAGCTAATAGACTGAATCACCTCTTGAATATTCCTATCCATAAAGACCAGGTGGGCTTTGTCCCTCGCCTCCAAGCCTCCGGTAATGTCAGATGTAGGATTCTTCTTAATCACACTCTCACAGTATGATGTTATCACTAGATATATGCAAGGCGGGAAAAAAAAAAAGAAAAAGAAAACCATACATACTTTTTTATTCCAGCAATCTTCTGGCTGGCCCAGTGACATCACAGGTCTTTCCTCTTTTCCTGCACCAGCAGGACTGCACTGGATGGTGCTCATGTAAGGGAACGTGAGCACCGTTTAGCACACTGAGGCCTCTTCTACATGAACAGCAGGAAGGCAGTATAAACAGGTGGCTGAGCTGTGGTTTTACCGGCCTTAAAGGCTATGCATCCTGGCCACCCACCTATTAGGCTTTGCGTCCTGAATGCCTGACAGCAGATTGGCTTCCACAGCATTGGATAGTGTGATTCTAGCTTAAGGCAACTCATAGATAATTAAATTTTCCCTCCTTCCACGGGTGGAAGGAAAGAAAATTGCTTGGTACCCCATCAACACATTGAGTGTTGTTTGGGGGGGGGGGGGATCCCTCCCACAGCGCTATTGTGTTCTACTGGTGGGTGGGGTGCCTTCCTGGCCGGCAGAGCACAATGAATACTAGCAGTGGCTATAGCTGTTGGCATTAATTGCATGTAAAAAAATCGGACAGGCTGGTGATACCCAAGTTGATTGATGGATCGACTTGCATACAACCAGCCTGCCCATAGATGGGGAGAATCTCAACTGGTCCCTGCTGAACCAGTCAAGTTTCAATCCATTTGAGGCCGGCCTAATACCGTGAGCTCTGGGGGCATGTCTGTGACAACTTGGGCTCTGAGAAAGTGGGCTGCATAACATCGGCTGTCATTCACCCCAGAAAACTGGTGACATTTAGTGGCAGAAAAAACTGATAGAAGGTGAATATTACAGGAAAAACTGCCTTATTTTTGCTCTTATTGAGCTATTTATTGTTTTGCTTTAATATCAGCGGATTGACTGTTGTTCATGCTTTTTCTCAGGTAATGACTTTGAGGGGAAGTTCATCCTGCCAGATTATGAAAAGGAGAAGGAGAAGCAGCCAAAGCGTTCACGTCTTCAGAAAACCGAGAAGACGCTACAGTCGAAAGAAGCTGAGAAGAGCCAGGGAGTAAATCCCATCATCCGCGTTCTTTTAACTGCACACGAGGCTATTCCAGGTACCATATCTGTTCCATGCGTTTTCAGAGATAAAGCTTTAGACAGCTGGCAACATTTACTTATCTCAACACATTGCTAAGGAAGCCGCTATGTAGAGAGGCACTGAATATATTACAGGTTACAGCGCTGTCAGGAAGAAACAGTCGTGTTCAATCTGGATTGGTAGGTAATCTGTCTACCAGCAGGAGTACGATGCCTAGTGTGCCGTGTTTATGGGAATGGGTTCTCTCTGCCTCTCTGCCTGGAAGGGGCTTTAAAATCTTTGTATGAAATATTAACTCAGTCATGCTAGCTTGCTAAAAATCTGGAACATCTGCAACTATATGAGACAGTCACTCTCCAATGTCAGTGTATCTCTGTATCGTGTGGTATACAGCAGGTAAGATAAGTATTGAACACATCATTTTTCTATGTAAATGTATTTCTAAAGATGCAATTGACATGAAATTTTCACCACACGTCTGTAACAACTCATGCAATCCATACATACAAAAAAAACAAAACAAATGAGTTCATAAATTAAGTTGTGTAATAAAATGGAATGACGCAGGGAGAAAGTATTGAAGGTACAAAAAGGCATGGAAAGCCAATACACCAGTTGAAATCAGTAATTAGAAAGCAATCCTGCCCCTTGTCAATGCAAATAAATATCAGCTGTTTCAGTCTCAACTGATGGCCTGTAAAAAAACAAACAAAAAAAGTGTCTTGTTGCCAAGGTGTCACACAAGAAAAATCTCATGATGTGTAAAAGCAAAGAGCTCTTTCAAGACCTTCACATCCGTATTGTTGCAAAATATACTGATGGCATTGGTTACAGAAGCATTTCTAAACTTCTGAATGTTCCAGTGAGCACTGTTGGGGCTGTAATCTGGAACTGGAAAGAACATCATAAAACGGCCACGATCATGTGCTCCTTGCAAGATTTCTGACAGAAGAGTGACAAGAATTATCAGAAGAGTTGTCCAAGAGCCAAGGACCACTTGTGGAGAGCTTCAGAACAACCTGGGATTAGCAGGTACAATTGTTACAAAGAAAACAAGTAAACGTAATGCACTCATCCGCCATGGCCTGTATGCACGCTCACCACGGAAGACTCCATTGCTCAAGAAAAAGCATGTTGAAGCTCGTTTATAGTTTGCTGCACAACATTTAGACAAGCCAGTGAAATACTGGGAGAATATAGTCTGGTCAGATGAGACCAAAATTTAACTTTCTGGATGCCATAATACACACCATGTTTGGAGGTCAAATGACACTGCATATTACCCCAAAAACACCATCCCAACAGTGATGCATGGAGGTGGGAACATCATGGTATGGGACTGTTTTTCAGCAAGGTAGGATACATGGAAAAATGTACCAAGACATTCTTGATAAGTCTACTGCCATCTACCAGGACGATGAAGATGAAATGAGGGCGGACATTTCAGCAAGACAATGATCCCAAACACAAAGCCAAGGAAACTCTCAGTTGGTTTCAAAGAAAGAGAAAATAAAGCTGCTCGAATGGCCCAGCCAATCACCTGACTTGAATCCAATAAAAAATCTATGGAAAGAACTAAAGAGTCCATAGAAGAGGGCCACGGAACCTTCAAGATTTGAAGACTACACCGCGTTCCAAATTATTATGCAAATTCTATTTAAGTGTCACAAAGATGAAATATTTTGTTTTTCAGTTTAACTCATGGATGGCATTGTGTGTCAGGGCTCTTTTGATCACTGAAAACAATCTTGGACACCTGTAATAATTAGATTGGCTGGTGAGTCCAATTTAAGGAAAAACTACTAAAGGAGGGTGTTCTACATTATTAAGCAGAGCGCCATTTTCAAGCAATATGGGGAAGAAAAAGGATCTCTCTGCTGCCGAAAAGAGTGAAATAGTTCGATGCCTTGGACGAGGTATGAAAACATTAGGTATTTCACGAAAACGTAAGCGTGATCATCTCACTATTTAGAGATTTGTGGCTGATTCAGAGCACAGACGGGTTGGTGCAGATAAAGGCACATTGAGGAAGATTTCTGCCAGATCCATGCATCGGATCAAGAGAGCAGCTGCTAAAATACCATTACATAGCAGCAAACAGATATTTGAAGCTGCTGGTGCCTCTGGAATCCCACGGACATCAAGGTGTAGAGTCCTCCAGAGTCTTGCAACTGTGCATAAACCTTCTATTCGGCCACCAATAACCAATGCTCACAAGCAGAAACGGCTGCATTGGGCAGAAAAATACATGAAGACTAAATTTTAAACAGTCCTGTTCACTGATGAGTGCCGTGCAACCCTGGATGGTCCAGATGGATAGAGTAGTGGATGGTTGGTGGACGGCCACCCTGTTCCAACAAGGCTGCGACGTCAGCAAGGCGGTGGTGGAGTCATGTTTTGGGCCGGAATCATAGGAACAGAGCTGGTCGGCCCCTTTAGGGTCCCCGAAGGTGTAAAGATGACCTCTGCAAAGTATGTGGAGTTTATGACTGACCACTTTCTTCCCTGGTACAGAAGGAAGAACTATTCTTTCCGTAATAAAATCATCTTCATGCATGACAATGCACCATCTCATGCTGCAAATACCTCTGCATCAATGGTTGTTATGGGGATAAAAGGAGAGAGAGTCATAGTGTGGCCTCCATCCTCCCCTGACTTCAATCCTATTGAGAACCTTTGGAGCATCCTCAAGCAAAAGATCTATGAGGGTGGGAGGCAGTTTACATCCAAACAGCAGCTCTGGGAGGCTATTCTGACATCTTGCAAACAAATTCAAGCAGAAACTGTCCAAAAACTCACAAGTTCAATGGATGCAAGACTTGTGAAGCTGCTATCAAATAAGGGGTCCTATGTTACAATGTACCGTGACCTGTTCAAATGTTTAAAAAGTTAAAATGTTGTTAAAGGTTGATTGAAATAGCTTTTGATTTCAGTAAATATGCTGCAAACACAACAAATGACAATTTTCAGTTCTTTACAACCTCTAAAGTGTTTTGAAACTTACTGTGTGTAATAATTTGGAACAGTCATTGTAAGTGTTTTATGTTTAACAAAAATCCTGTTATCATTAGGAGGTTTGTTCAATAAAATGTGAATTGTACTCTTAATAGTTGATAACATGAGAATTATGCTGACTGTTATTTACATCAATTATTTAGGTAAATTAGAAAAATATCATTTGCATAATAATTTGGAACACGGTGTATGTGGAAAAATGGGCCAAAATCACACCTGAGCAATGCATGTGACTAGTTTCTCCATACAGGAGGCGTCTTGAAGCTGTCATTACCAACAAAGGATTCTGTATGAAGTATTAAATAAATTTCAGTTAGCGTGTTCAATACTTTCCCTGTGTCATTCCATTTTATTACACATAACTTTATTTATGAACTTATTTGTTTTTGTTTCTTTGTATGTATGGATTGCATGGATTGTTACCGACATGTGAAAATTTTCATGTAACTAGAACCTTTAGAAATACATTTACTGAGAAAAATGGTGAAGTGTTCAATACTTATCTGTATATTCCTTTCTGTTCAATGCATGAAATAGTAACTCAGAGCAAGCATACCAGGAGCATAGGCACTTCCAGCCATAACCCTTTTTCTGAAAGCAGACATCCTAGAGTAGGGGTGTCAAACTCCATTTCATTGTGGGCCGCATGAGCATTATGGTTTCCATCAAAGGGCTGGTTGTGTTTTGTAAGACTAGATGTCCAGAGCACCCCACCCTCCCTTAGATCACAGTGCACCCCCCTTATCTTCTGCTGCCGGCAAGAAACTGGGAGTGGAGCTGGGTAGCAGAAAGTGCAGGGTCAATAGGAGGACCAGCGGAGGGCTAAAGTCAGCTGCCCTAGTCTGAATACTGAGACCAGGGGAGGTGAGTGTAAGGGAGTGCTGCAGCTGCACAGAGATGTGCAGGATCTGTAGGAGGAGTTCTGTCCTCTCTGCTGAGATTTGAAGAGGGGGCAGAAACAAGCCTATCCGCGGCTGCACAGAAACACGCAGGATCTGGCAGAGGAGTTCCCTCCTCCTCTTTGCTGCTGACTGCTGAGACATAGTGGAGATGGAGATGAGGGGGGTGCCGCAGCTGCAGGAGAGGTGCAAGGGCAACATGAAGTGGCCTAGTGGGCCAGATTTGACCTGCGGGCCTTGTGTTTGACACATGTGCTCTGGAGAATAAAATAGCAATTGTTCCAATTTTCAGATATTAGCGCTGCTGTTTGGAATGAGAAATTTCCGTAAACAATACACTACAGTTAATTTTAGGGCTTAAAAATGCTATATATTTCCCATTTATTTTTTGTAAAATATAAAACAGGAGGTTGCACTGAGTATATAGATACCCAGCATGTCAAACCTTAACATTTTGTGTGAAATGGTGACAAGCTTCATTATCCTATATTTTCCATACGTGACACTTTCAAAGCCCCTACAGGTCATCCGTTTAGAGTTAACCATGAATAATGGGCCTAGAATTATTTCTCTCACTCCGGCATGCACAATGATATGTAACGTGTTGAATTTTGTGGCGACAGGCTCTCTTTAATGAGACATCAGGGGTCTAAAAGCCCGGGAAACATGCCAGGGGCACACTTGGGTGGGCCATCACAAATGGGGGTGATGAAACCGTTCCAGAGGGTACACAGTGTATATGAAAACCACACCAATGAAGAGATCCCTTCCATCACAAAGACCTGAGACCTAAATAGTGCATCAAGCTACTGACTTTAAATTACACCAAATACACATCGTCAGCTAATTCATGCTGCCGTAGTAGAAGATTGTGACACGCATCATAAAACCAAAGTGTTTCTATTTATTTGGCAGGAGCAACAAAAATAATTCCAGTAGAAGCAGCAGCACCTGCGGCTGAGCCAGAAGTGACCTCCCAGCCGGCTGAGCCAGAGCAGAGTCTGAAGAGGGGCTACCAGGAGTACGCTATCCAGCAAGTCCCTCAAGAACTGTCCACTAATTCAAACAGGTATGACTGATGCCTGTACACAGCTATGTGTGCTGTTTATACCTACTGTGGCTAAGTCTCGTACTAACAGTGTTCAAAGCTGAACGCCCAGCAAACCAAAGAAATATCACTTCTCACATTGTGTTAATGTCTCTGGTTCCCCAGGGGATAAAGTACATGTAGTGGCAGTACTAGGGTCGTTGGTTCAAATCCCAGCCACGGCACCACCTGCCTGGAGTTTGCATGTTCTCCCTGTGCCTGCGTGGGTTTCCTCCGGGTACTCCGGTTTCCTCCCACACTCCAAAGACATGCTGGTAGGTTAATTGGCTCCTGTCTAAATTGGCCGTAGTATGTGTATGTATGAATGTGCGTTAGGGACATTAGATTGTACACCCCTTGAGGGTCAGGGACCTTAGATTGTACACCCCATGGGGGTTAGGGACTGATGTGAATGTACAATATATATGTAAAGCGCTGCGTAAATTGACGGCGTTATATAAGTACCTGAAAGAAAGAAATACATTGTCTCATCTACCTAGGTGCTGTCTAAATCTAGCTGTGGGTTCAGACAGGACGCCGCTTCTCCCTCCACAGCTGCCCGACAACGCAGATAGCAGGGAGACTTCTGCGTTGACATACTACACTTTTCTGTGTGTTCAAGCACTTGCCTCCTGGCCTGGAATGTTTTAGCCGACACATCCCCCTCTCCCTGCATTCCTCATGAGATTCTGATCTTGGGCAAGTGCATGAAGATGGAGAAAAATGCCCTCTGTTAAAGCAGCCGTGTCTTTGCTAAGTGCGTTGTGAGATGGCTGTGTATGGATGGGGCGTCCAACCTCACAGCTAGCCCTAGACCCCACCTAGGAAGATGGGAGAAAGTACTTTGCCCCATCTTCCAAGGTTTGGGAAAAAAAAAGCACATTAATAAAAATTGAAGTGAGACTTCTTCTTTAAAAGAGAAGTATGGGAATAAAGAAAAAAATAAGTACACATACTCACCTAGATGGCTGCAGCACCGATCCCAGCTGCAGCTGTCCTTTCCGGCTCGAATTCTGAGAACCTATCGATCACGTGATCGCTGATCACTCAGTCCTTGTTCTTTAGTTAGTAGAGAGCAGTGACTGTCAGTCACCAGCTCTCTGCTCTGCCCTTCCAGTGCTCACTGGAGCACCGGGCTGTGGAAGGGCTGGAAGCAGTTGGCGTAGGCTCTCAGCAGTGTGCTGAGAGGCTGAGCCAGCTGTCGGTCAGGCATCTGGGTGGATCCTGACATTGTCGAGATCCCTGCAGAGCCAGGACCCCGGCTCTGTGACTTCAGCCGACAGCAGACTTTAGCCTGCTATCGAGGAAATCTGGGTCACAGGAGTGAAGAAATAAGGAGAGCTTTGGCCATATTTCTCTTTTTAAAGCTAAAACAGCAAATATACCCAGATGATAGATATTAAAGCTGAGCTACAGCTTTAACCTGGCCATACACTTAAAATAAATATATACAGTACGGATGGACGAATGCCTCGCTGCAGCTATTTCCTGTAAAAAATGCTGCAAAAATGCATCAGCGTTTACCCGAGTACAGCCTTTTACTTCTATGTCTGGCTGTAAATACTACCTATTTCTCCCGGGCCATGGAAAACTGATGGGATTTTTATGCTAGAGTTGATGTGCGCTTCTCACCATCCAAGTGCTTGAACCCAAAGATCGGTGGCCGCAATCCTCAAAGGAGTACAATGGGCAGGACCACCAATTGTGTCCTTTCTGCAGGGACATATTGATGTCACCGCTCTCTGCTGTGGGAGGTCCCAGTCTGTCCTTCCCACTTTGTCTGCAGGAATTTATTGACAAGACATAGTCTACCATGCATTTTCAGTCCTGTATAACATGATTGGGTGATGTAAATGCATGCCAGTAATCCCAACAACTCTAGACTGGACGAGGATGCGTGTCCCTACGCACCAATTAGCCAATTATTAAATTTAAAGTATAACTTTTATTAGGATTTTTATAAAAAATGTATATACTAAACTGTATTTAATTCAAAACCTTATAGACTGGAATGCATTGCGCTACAATCTCGTGGCTGAATTCATTACATTTGTTAGCCAATAGCCTTATCCCTTACATCCAAATAACTACCAGCACCAAGCCAAGTTAGATTTAATACCGTTTTTGGATAAGCTTGTGGCAAAAACAATTGTGGTTTGATTATATGCCTACCAGGTAGGATGCATACACTCTCCACTGAAGAAATGAAATTCCCCCAGGAAAAAAAACAATAGGTATCTTGCAACAGATATGTAATACGGGGACACTCATTCACGGGCCTCAATACAAGCTTCTAATGAACAAGCCCCATACAGTGGGGCCAAAAAGTATTTAGTCAGCCACCAATTGTGCAAGTTCTCCCACTTAAAAAGATGAGAGAGGCCTGTAATTGGCATCATAGGTAGACCTCAACTATGAGAGACAAAATGAGAAAACAAATCCAGACAATCACATTGGCTGATTTGGAAAGAATTTATTTGCAAATTATGGTGGAAAATAAGTATTTGGTCAATATGAAAAGTTCATCTCAATACTTTGTTATATATCCTTTGTTGGCAATGACAGAGGTCAAACGTTTCCTGTAAGTCTTCACAAGGTTGGCACACACTGTTGCTGGTATGTTGGCCCATCCTCCATGCAGATCTCCTCTAGAGCAATGATGTTTTGGGGCTGTCGCTAGGCAACACGGACTTTCAACTCCCTCCAAAGGTTTTCTATGGGGTTGAGATCTGGAGACTGGCTAGGCCACTACAGGACCTTGAAATGCTTCTTACGAAGCCACTCCTTCGTTGCCCGGGTGGTATATTTGGGATCATTGTCATGTTGGAAGAACCAGCCACGTTTCATCTTCAATGCCCTTGCTGATGGAAGGAGATTTGCACTCAAAATCTCACGATACATGGCCCCATTCATTCTGTCCTGTACATGGATCAGTCGTCCTGGTCCCTTTGTGGAGAAACAGCCCCAAAGCATGGTGTTGCCACCCCCATGCCCCACTGTACATCACCATATCAAGTCAAAAATACCTCATTATTTTGAGGAATGCAAATAATGCGCTGACATGCGCAGTGCAGTAATCCCACCATCTGCCATTGCTAGCATTCAAAAGCATCATGGACCTTGTAAATCATGCAGTGGCCAAATAGGAAAATAGTGTGTCAGCTGCCTCAAAGTTTTCTTCTCCAGTGGCTGAATATACCTATACTGTAATAGTGACAATTACGATTATTTTTTTCTGTGTGATTTTCTTGCCCCATCTCCTAGTATCTAACCAAAGCAAAAGTACCCCAGCCTGAAAACTACCAAAAAATGCACGTGTATATACATGCAAAATAAGCTCCAAAGTCATCTGAAAATGCTCACGCTCAGTTGTGAATAGTGTCAAGATTTCACAAGAAGTAAAACTACTTCAGGAGGCGTGGGTGACATCACCACCCTTCACTGCTTCCTCCTGGGCTCTTGAAATTTTCTGCAATGGGTTGAGATGCATTTTCAAGGCATTTCAAGTGCCCAGCTATCCAAGGAGGCAGCAGTGAGGTATAATGACATCCCCTGTGCCTCCCGAATGCTGGGCCGAGGTGATTAATATTTATTTTATTTTAGTTTTTTTGGTTAATCTTTATTTTTGGAGCTTTTGTTACTGTCGATTTTGTTTGGGTGCTGAGAGAGCTGATAAGGAAGCAGACCATCTGTGTTTCATGAAAGGTCACTTTAAAGCTGAACAATGGACAAAAGAACTATAATTGAAACATGTTCCTCAATAGCCACCAGGGATCTAGCCTGTCTG
The DNA here is from genome assembly GCF_062004578.1 of Staurois parvus. NCBI lineage: Eukaryota > Metazoa > Chordata > Amphibia > Anura > Ranidae > Staurois > Staurois parvus. The sequence continues at coordinate 5,841,725 of NW_028318185.1, read as the reverse complement.
ATGTGAGGGACCAAAGGACAGAGGATGGAAGGTCAGCAGGGCAGAGGATAGGGTCAGCAGTTTGTAGGGCAGTGGACAGGGGTCAGCAGGGCAGAGGACATCGGTCAAAAGGGCAGTGTATAGGGTCAGCAGGGCAGAGGACAGGGGTCAGAAGAGCAGTGCCCAGGGTCCACAGGTCAGAGTACAGGGGTCAGCAAGATAGAAGACGGGTTAAACAGGGCAGTGTACAGGGGTCCTCTGCCTTCCCACTCAGCATATAGCTGAAATTGGATACCCTCACACATAGCCACAGCACAGTGTGTAGCTGGCTACTGTACCAGCGCTGCCATTCCTATTTGGGAATTTCACAGGTCAGAACTTAGATAATTTTTTCCGGGGGGGTGGTGGTTGTGGGGGGGGGGGTTCGTCTCTTTAAAATTGCAAGAGTGACAGAAGATGGTGCCCTTTTGTACCTGGTCTGGTCAGTAAGGTTTGCTATCAGCACCCCTTGGATCCGCCTATGATAGCCACAAGACATCTAATTACACTTCATGCGCACCAAATGCTTTTGCAAATCTAGCGATCACCTTGTAAATGTAGTATAGTGACTAAGAATTGAAGTGACAGAGTATCTAATATTCTTAGAGTGTTATCACCCCAAGGATATTTCCATCTGGCAGCCTTGACAGAAGGTCTGGTGGACACTCCATTTTTGCCTTAAATTTATTTTTATTAGAAAAATGTTCATGTGTACAGTGGTTTGAGACCAGGATCAGACAATGTTAAGACAACCACAGACACTTGGTATACAATAGTTGAGGCAAAAGCTGAAGAATGAAACCACAAACAATGTCAGGGGTGTAGTAGAAGGTTGGTTATGCACATGCCATTGGTCTGTACAAGGTCGTAGAACTTGAAACATCCTAAGATACATAGTAGTAATGGGTATCGAACCAATGTGATTCACATGTACCTCAACACAGAATTCCACACGCAGAGTTTTTTTTTTTTTTTTTACTAAAGCTGCTTAACTTCCAATCTCTTACAAGTCTGCATGGAAAACAATCGGCTTACTGGTTTTATTACTAAAGCTTAATTGAACAAGCTGAAGTTAGAAGCTGATTGGCTACCATGAACAGCTGCACCTGATTCTGAGTGAACCAACTTTAGTAAATCTCCTCCACAGTGTTCTTCAAGTTGCCATCGAAGATTTCAAACCAAATAGTAAACAAGAAAAAGGACTATAGAGGATATAGTAGGGACTAGGCACCCCCTAGGAACAGGGGGAGAAAGGAGTGAGGGGACACAAGCAGTAGAGAGCGGGCAACATCCAGGTACCACAGCAGCCCAGATTTGGGAGAATTCTGCTAAGAAAAGTATCAAAGCAGATCCATGAATTTCACACCCAATTCTAGGCGGTAAGAGTGGAAGGCTTTCAGTCATTGTACGGCGGTTATGATACACAGAATTAGCTTTCTGGGATCCCTCGACATGCGGTGCAGGCCCAGCAGGTTCATGACAGGGTCTAGTTTGATTTAGATTTGCAAGCGGGTATAAATGAGATCCTCAACACCTCCCCAGAATGGAGATATCTTGGGGCAAGTCCAGAAAATATGAAAAAAAAGTCCCTGATTGTTGGTGGCATCTCCAACACCTAACTGTAATGTATGAGGGTTGAGGGAGTGTAGAAAGGGTGGTGTATGATACCAAATCTTGAATTAGTTATCCTTGTAAACTGTACAGAGAAGATTTATACGTGGATTCCCATATACAGTTTTTCTCCTTTGTAAATTTCCTTTATAGAAAGTGTTCCCATTTAACGAAGAAGTTGTGTTTCATAGGAGGGTCGGAGTTTTGGACCATAAGGATTTGATATACTGAACATACATTTTCTACAATTTCTTACCTTTTTAAGGCTCCTCTCCAGGATAAACGTAGCTCCCTTGCAAGCCGTTCCTTTTGCCCCTCTATCCGATCACTGGGTTAAGGAAAAAAAAATGAAAAACTCCCATTTTTGCTTACCTAAAAAATTGCGGTTACATGTTCAATGCAGCACTGGGTTTATCTCCTCTCTTTTTACTTTGTGCATGGATCCTTCCTTCGGGTGTCCACAGCACTGCCTTTGTGGTGTGGATAATTCCCATTGGCTGGTCAAAAGAGGGGTTCTCTTATGATCCAGAAGACATCTGACATTGGACCAATGGTAGGTAAGGGGACCAGATGGTGAGGGTTAACGTGGGGTGATGGATTAGTGGTTCACACAGGAGGAAGCATTGGTAGAGAGGGACCTGGATGAGGGGACTCGGGTGAGTTTAACCGGTAAGAAAAACCAGGCAGGGTGGGTTAGAGGGAAAGCAGGAGGGAGGCATGGACATCAATTATTTGCATAGAGTTGGGCTTTAAAGGCAAAGCTCATCTTAAGAAAATCCTTTAATAAATGCACATTTTTTTCAACTGCAAAAAAAGTGCATTTTTTTTTTTATTCCCACATGGGGAAGTGGACCTTGAGTGTAGGGTCAGGCTTCTGCAGACACTTCTTTCAACTTTCTGCCCATACCCCTGCACAGACTTTTAGTTACTAAGCTGGAGGAAGTGTCCATAGACGGAGTATGCTGATCAGAGCACTCCTAGTCCATTAAGAACTTCGAGTCTGTTTGCCATCACGGTACTTGTAGTTTACTCATTCACAGATCTCTGTGAATGAATGATGCAATCGTGCTGGTGTAGACCCTTGCTGCTGTGCAATTTTAAAAGTGGCTGCAGTGGAGAAGGCCCCCTACCTGCTGTCAAAGGGTGTGCTCAGGGGGTGAGGTTTGGGGTGCTTGGCAACATTTTTACACAAATGGAACATGTTGCGAAGGGTGGAGATAGTCTTTAGACTTAGAGGTAACATCATTATTATGCTGTACAGAGGGCAGACCTATGGGTGAAACCCACCAAGCCCTTCCCACTACAGACTACTTGCATAAAACTGCAGGAGAGGGTGGAGACCAGACCAGTCACCTTGCACAAGGAGAGCGCACAGCAGCGACCGGTCTTTAATACAGGAAGCTCCTGCATAGAGGTAAAATCTCATACTGGATTACTGCACAGATCTGGAAGAAATACACAAAGCACACCAAGATACAAAGGACCAATACCTATGGCTCTTGTATTTAGACAGAATTTGTTAATCTGGCCAGATTTTAGCAATAAGAAAAGGAAAACTGTATCCTTATCTTTTAATTGGTTAAACTGTGTTGTGTTTTTTTTTTTTTTTTTTACCACCTAAAAGGGTAAGATCTTCTTTGGGAACGGGGAGAGTATGGGTGCGGGAATACCATTTTAACAGGTCCCTCCAGGTGCCCACACTCATAAGATACAGCGCTGAGCAAACTGTTGGGCGCTATATAAATCCTGTATAATAATAATAAGATGGAGGGGCTGGGGGGAGGGGATTGCGTTGAGCACACCCCTGGATTAAGGGACAGGTGAGCGTCTGTTTTTTTTTTTTTTTTTAAAAGTCAGCAGCTACAGGGTTTTTTTTGTTTTATTCTGACTGGAGCTTCTCTTTAATGCATTAAAGGAAAAAAAACATTCTCTGTGCAGGTCCCCCCCCTACCCCCTCCGCCTTATACTGACTTGAGTCCAATGCCAGTGCTGTGCACAAGAGCAGCTTCTTTCTTGGCTCTCCCTCTCCCCTCACTGAACAGAGAGGCAGCAGCTTGAGCCATTGACTTCTACTGCTGTCAGTGAGAAGAGAGTGGTGAGGGTGGGGCCAAAGCTGCGCTCTGTGTGGCAATGGACACACAGAAGTGCGTCAATGGACACACAGAGTGCGGCTTGGGAGTGAGCATGAACGAGTACCCCATAGCAAGCTGCTTGCTATAGAGGCTCTTGGTAGGCAGGATGAGCCAAGAGTGTCAGCGGAGGACCGCAGAAGAGGAGGATCGGGGCTGCTCTGGGCAAAACTATTACACAGAGCCCGTGATCCTGCACAATGACGGAATTAGAGGCGTTTTCTACAATACCCCGTGATACCGCACAGAGGAAAGTATAACATGTTTGTTCGTTTAAAACACAAAGTATCCTTTATAATCACTTTCTGTTGTTGTGCGGGATCACGGGGTATTGTAGAAAACGCCTCTAATTCCGTCATTGTGCGGGATCACGGGGTATTGTAGAAAACGCCTCTAGTTCCGTCATTGTGCGGGATTACGTGGTATTGTAGAAAACCCCTCCTAATATCGTCATTGTGCGGGATCACGGGGTATTGTAGAAAACCCCTCCTAATATCGTCATTGTGCGGGATCACGGGGTATTGTAGAAAACGCCTCTAGTTCCGTCATTGTGCGGGATCACGGGGTATTGTAGAAAACGCCTCTAATTCCGTCATTGTGCGGGATCACGGGGTATTGTACAAAACGCCTCTAATTCCGTCATTGTGCGGGATCACGGGGTATTGTAGAAAACGCCTCTAATTCCGTCATTGTGGGATCACGGGGTATTGTAGAAAACGCCTCTAATTCCGTCATTGTGCGGGATCACGGGGAATTGTAGAAAACGCCTCTAATTCCGTCATTGTGGGATCACGGGGTACTGTAGAAAACGCCTCTAATTCCGTCATTGTGCGGGATCACGGGGTATTGTACAAAACGCCTCTAATTCCCTCATTGTGGGATCACGGGGTATTGTACAAAACGCCTCTAATTCCGTCATTGTGCGGGATCACGGGGTATTGTAGAAAACGCCTCTAATTCCGTCATTGTGCGGGATCACGGGGTATTGTAGAAAACGCCTCTAATTCCGTCATTGTGCGGGATCACGGGGTATTGTAGAAAACCCCTCCTAATATCGTCATTGTGCGGGATCACGGGGAATTGTAGAAAACGCCTCTAATTCCGTCATTGTGCGGGATCACGGGGTATTGTAGAAAACCTCTAATTCCGTCATTGCGTGGGATCACGGGGTATTGTAGAAAACCTCTAATTCCGTCATTGCGTGGGATCACGGGGTATTGTAGAAAACCTCTAATTCCGTCATTGTGCGGGATCACGGGGTATTGTAGAAAACGCCTCTAATTCCGTCATTGTGCGGGATCACGGGGTATTGTAGAAAACCTCTAATTCCGTCATTGCGTGGGATCACGGGGTATTGTAGAAAACCTCTAATTCCGTCATTGTGCGGGATCACGGGGTATTGTAGAAAACCTCTAATTCTGTCATTGTGCGGGATCACGGGGTATTGTAGAAAACGCCTCTAATTCCGTCATTGTGCGGGATCACGGGGTATTGTAGAAAACCCCTCCTAATATCGTCATTGTGCGGGATCACGGGGAATTGTAGAAAACGCCTCTAATTCCGTCATTGTGCGGGATCACGGGGTATTGTAGAAAACCTCTAATTCCGTCATTGCGTGGGATCACGGGGTATTGTAGAAAACCTCTAATTCCGTCATTGCGTGGGATCACGGGGTATTGTAGAAAACCTCTAATTCCGTCATTGTGCGGGATCACGGGGTATTGTAGAAAACGCCTCTAATTCCGTCATTGTGCGGGATCACGGGGTATTGTAGAAAACCTCTAATTCCGTCATTGCGTGGGATCACGGGGTATTGTAGAAAACCTCTAATTCCGTCATTGTGCGGGATCACGGGGTATTGTAGAAAACCTCTAATTCTGTCATTGTGCGGGATCACGGGGTATTGTAGAAAACGCCTCTAATTCCGTCATTGTGCGGGATCACAGGGTATTGTAGAAAACGCCTCTAATTCCATCCAACGTCTCTGAAATGTGAAACCGCGGCCAGACATCTTATTTGTAATCATTTGGCCATTAAAGTTTTAATCTAACAGGAGTGAGTTGAAGGTAAACCGATGAAACACCTTAAAGTCAGTCTGACTGGCGGCGGAATTGTCAGGTGTTGAATTGATGCGAAGTAATCACGGTCGCTGGCACACAGCAGCTTGTATTTCGCACCAGATTTGAGAGCACACTCTCCAGAGAGGTTTAAATTCAGCGGCTTTAATTTCACTTAGATGTAGATTAGAGCCTCGCTCATAGTTCAGCAATCAGAGGCGCTCCCTTGGCACACAGAACTTTTTAGATTTACAGTTAGGAAGTTCTGCAAGTAACGGAGGGGGGGGGGGGGAATGAAGACGGGGAAAAAAAATGTATTTGCCGTGTAAAATGAGTAAACTTCATTGAGCAGAAGCAGGAGGATCTCCCAGGTATATTCCTATAAAGAATTAATGTTCCGTCATCACCTTTCCAACACAGCTGCAGTTAATTTAATAACGCGGTGCAGACGGCATTAGCTTTAATAGTCTGCTGCAAGTTGGGTTAATAAAAGCTAATACCTGATCAGCTGTTATGGGTTATGCAATTTTGCAAAGTGCTTTTTAAATTAGCCGTTCGGTCTTTTGGCACAGAGTTTTTCCGTCCTTGCTGACAGCTGCCAAGTGTTATCAGCTGGACTGGATGCAAGGTGAAGCTGAACTCTGAATACACAGTTCGAGGATTTAAAAGGGGAGCGGTTTCACCTGCCAAAGGATTTTTTTAAAATTTATTTTCCATCCTTTCCTGAGATTTAAGGTGGGAATACACGATTAGAAAATTGACCGATCGGTCATCCGACGACCAAGAGGCGTTCGTTCGTTGGTCAAAATCGTAGCCCACATTAACCAATCTAAGAAAATCGTTCGTCGGGCAATACGTAGTGTTGACATCTTCCCTAAAAGTGGAAGTGATGCAGTGTGCGTGTGACCTTGTAGCCACGCCCTTCCGGCCAGAACGAGCGATATACACAATGATTACCAGCAATGAGTATAATGTAGTTTATTACATGACCTGTATACATAAATAGTGATACATAAAATATAATCTGCAGAATTCTGCTTTCATTATCTCATTAGGACAATCTACTTTTAACATTTTGATTTTTCGTTCGTGTTTTACAAAGATTCCTTGGACATAAACATCCGAGTCATCTTCTGTTTCCTCTCAGGCGTGATAGCGCCTGATAGATTTTTTTCGTAGGACCGTCATACCACCGCATAGGAAATCGGTCATTCGTAAGCGAAACGACAACATTTTTCACCGTTGTTCAACCGGATTTGTTAGTTCACAATATCATTATCGGTTAAAACTTCCTGCTCTTCAACGAAGAGAAAATCATTCGATCAGTGGTTCCACAAAATTTTTTGGACGATTTTCATATTGTGTACGGGGCATTAGAGGATATAAAATGGAGCGGTTTCACCTGCCAAAGGATTTTTTTTTATTTTCATCCTTTCCTGAGATTTAAGGTGGGAATACACGATTAGAAAATCGACTGATCGGTCATCCGACGACCGAGAGGCGTTCGTTCGTTGGTTTAAATCGTGGTCCACATTACCCAACCTAAAAATATTGTTCTGGCAATATGTAGTGTTATTATTATACAGGATTTATATAGCGCCAATAGTTTGCTCAGCGCTTTACAATGTAACGGGAGACAATACAGCAATTATAAAGTTCAATATAAGAGGGTTAGGAGGGCCCTGCTCCTTGGAGCTTACAATCTAAGAGGGGGGGGGGCTGGTGGTACAAAAGGTAATAACTGTGGGGGATGAACTGATAGGAGGAATAGAAGATTCGGTTGTTAGCTGAAGGTGGGATAGGCTTCCCTGAAGAAATAGGCTTTCAGAGATTGCCTAAAAGTGGGCAGAGTAGGTGATAAATCTCTCCCTGGCTATTCTAGCTGGGGAAAGTGACAGCGGTGACCAGGAAGTGATGTCATACATGTCACTTTCCAGGTCACAGCATTAGGGAAAAGCAAACAGGAAAAGCATTTAGAAGGCTACATTCACACTGGCGATTTGGACCACCGCAAATTGTAGTGGCAGGAATCTTCCAATTGCTGCTGTGACTACTGGTCCTGTTCACTGTGACAGGTTGCTTGTACCTGCAGCTATTCACGGCTCTCCGAACAGCCAGCGATCACCACAGGTAATCACTGACTGCGTGGACAGCTGTAGATAACTGTAGCCGCTGGTGACATGTCATAATAGTGAATGAGACCAGCGGCCGCACCAGTAACACTGTTCAACAGGTAAAAAGTTTTGGGAATAAAATTAGCTAATCTTACATAATTTTGGGGTGCTGAAAACAAAAATGACCCTAAAAAATGTTGATTGGCTCTAGTTTCCATGATATATTCACCCATCTAATGACGTAAGCCATTCAAAATTATGATGCAACTTCAGCTGCATATTGCGCAATTGATACTGGTGACCAATAGAAAATTGCATGTATACTGAGATGATGCAATATTAGCCTTTAATTGCATCACTTCACTGCATAAAAGCTGCAGTATCTGTAGCTGATTGTAGTTCGTCTTTACATTTCGTTTTATACTTATATAGGCTACTCAGTAATGCCTCGAACTTGTGTGAATAAAGCAGATCATTTCTGCTATATCTGCGGTGAAATAACTTTTATCTCACAAAAAAGGAGGATAACAGGAATGATTAAGAAAGCCTACAACTTGTATTTTGGCTGCAAGATAGGAGACCAGGACAAGAGCTGGGCACCACATATATGCTGCAATTCTTGTGGGACGGCACTGGAGCAATGGTTGAATGGAAAAAAGGCATCTATGCCTTTCGCTGTGCCAATGATTTGGAGAGAGCCAACAGATCATGTTAGTAATTGTTACTTTTGTATGGTGCCTCCAATTGTAAAAGGGCTAAATAAGAAGAAAAAGTTATCTGTGCACTATCCAAATATTCCATCGGCAATACGTCCAGTTCCTCATGGAGAGGGGCTACCAATTCCTAAAGCACCAGAATCCTTCGTGGTTGAGTCAAGTGAGGAAGAACCTGAAGCGTGTAGTCACGTGCAGTTGTAAGAGATAGCCCTTTCCTCGAATACAAGAGAAAAGCCAAGAGAAGCAAAACCGACACAAACTGAAGACAAAACTAGTGAGAATCCTAAGTATTAAAATGATTCAACTTAGCTTATGGCTATAATTTTTCTTGGTAATCCTATGCAATATATTATGCCATTTAGGCTTTGTTATGTAATCAATATCACTTGCTTTATATTTGTGGAAAGACATCTATCTATATAATTATTGTGCATTATGTAGTCATTACGCCTATAGTAGAAAACTTTCCGTTTACAGAAAAACTAGAGCCAATTGACAAATTTCATTGTTATATTTGAACTCAGAATGTGAAATTCATTAAGAAATGGATCCTTTTGTTTCCAAAACTGGCAAAAAATAAAAATTTGTTGAACAGTGTAATCGGACAATTCCTGCTGCTACAGTTTGCACCTGCCCAAATCGCTGACGTGAGCACAGCTTAAATGCACAAAAAATAGATATCAAAGGAGCATATAGCCTAACAGTTTATGATAGCCACAAAACTCACTTTTGTGGTTTTTTCCAGTCTTATGCCTCCATAGAACTCTTAGAGCACACAAGTGTCCCCTGAGATCTCCAGCACTAGCCATTAATATATACCATGCTAGACCCGTCTGCTGACATCTGACAGACAATTGTCCCCGGCTCATCAGCTGCACTGTGCGGTGTCTGGGTATACACCTGTGCAGGGACACAATGATTGACATCTTCCGTAAAAGTGGGAGTGATGTGGTGTGCGTGTGACCTTGTAGCCACGCCCTTCTGGCCAGAACGAGCGATATACACAACGATTACCAGCAATGAGTATAATGTAGTTTATTCCATGACCTATATACATAAATAGTGATACATAAAATATATTCTGCAGAATTCTGGTTTCATGAACCCATTAGGCCAATCTACTTTTAACATTTGGATCTTTCGCTCGTGTTTACGAAGATTCCTTGGACATAAACATCCGGGTCATCTTCTGTTTCCGCTCATGCGTGATAGCGCTTGATAGATTTTTTTTTTTTCAGACAACCGTCATACCACCGCATAGAAAATCAGTCATTCGTATGCGAAACGACAACATTTTTCACTGTTCAACCGGATTTTTTCGTTTACAATATCGTTATTGGTTAAAACCTCCTGCTCACCAACGAAGAGAAAATAGTTTGATTGGTGGTTCTGCGAAATATTTCGTATGATTTTCTTATCGTGTGTACAGGACATTACACAGCTCTACCACACAACACAGAACTCTGCTCTGCTACTGTTAAAGGATAAGTTACCATCTGTATTTTAGGTGGAACATGTTCCAGCAGCTGCAGCGTCCCCCTCCCAGTGACAGTGAGCAGGGGATCTTCTCCCCACATCCACTGTCACTATTTGAAAATAATGTGGCCATGTGGGGCTCATTCATTTAGTTTCCTGTGGATGACTTGAACTACAAGTACCATCAGCCTTTGCAGCTGACGGCTTGTAATTCTGAATGGACTGTGAGGTTGCTGATGAGAACGTTTAGTTCATTCACAAGCCCTGCAGCTTGTAATCATTCAACCCATATGAAGGTATGGGCTGAAAGCTGCAGTATTTGTCTGCATGAGTCTGGCATTGCACTCCTGATTCACTGGTGCCATGATTTCCAGGCTCCTTTTTAGAGAAAAAATAATAAAAATAAGTGCATTTATTATTTCTTTCCCTAAAGGTGAACTTACCCTTTAACCACTTCAAGTCCAGACACTTTAACCCCCTTCCTGTCCAGGCCAATTTTCAGCTTTCAGCGCTATCACACTTTGAATCACATTTGCGCGGTCATGCAACACTGTACCCATATTAATTTTTTAGCATTTTTTTGAGACAGATAAAACTTTATTTTGGTGGTATTTATTCGCCACTGGGATTTTAATTTTTTTGCTATGTATATGAAAGTCCAAACGTTTTGGAAAAAGTGTTTTTCTTATAAAATTTTGCAAATAAATATTCTTTCTTCATAAATCTTGGCCAAACTGTATTCAGTTATCTTTTTAGTAAAAAAAAATATAACCCAAATTAGTTTATAACCAAAAATTAGAATTTTTCAAAAAACATTTTTATTTTTATTTTTTTTTATATTTGTTTTGTTTTTTGTTTTTTTAACATACTGTCACCCTAGGAGTAAGGTGTACTACTGTACTATTTGGGAGTGATGAAGATTTTTTTTTTTACACTGATTGCTTTTACAGCCTTTATGGGTGTAAAAGCAATCATTTCTCCTTCTCTCTGGCTGATTTCTTGCAGCCATTGAGAAATACTGTGAGAGCTGTGATTGGTCACAGCATGTCACATGGTACAAGGCTGTTGTGAATGGCCTGTACCATGTGACCTCTGTGATCATTCACAGATTTCACATGTAGTAAGCAATGATGTCAGAAGTGACATCTTGCTTACTATTAGTCATGTGATCACTGATTGGCCAATCAGTGATCACATGATCGGGACCTCACACAGAATATCTGGACACAGCGGGCACCGGATTGCGGTGCCGCGCGCTCCCAGGGAGCGCGCACAGGCAGGGAAGTGGGAAGATGGTTATAAACGGCCACCCGCTCCTGCACTGGTCCTGTGTGGCCTTTTATATACATGGGCCAGACGGGAAGTAGTTAAGTAACACTTATGACCCATTCAGATTTTGCCACCTTGGTTTGTTATGTTAACCCACCATTTTTGTTTAACATGCATTGCGTTAAGGTAGCCCCCAAATAGAAAATGAATATGGGCCTTTTTTTTCTCAATGCCGCGCATCACAATACATGAAAGTGCCTTACGGTGCTGTGTGTGGTATGCTGTAACTCATCTACTTGGGAACCGGATTGCCTTCGTGCATTGGGGTTTCATTCAAAAAGAATGGCCTGTGTTGAGGTAATGTGTGTTATATTAGCCTAACATCCTCGCTTTATGTCTAGAAGATATACAGTACTGTGCAAACATTTTAGCCAGATGTGAAAAAATGCTGTAAAATTAAGAATGTTTTAAAAAATGTATAATTGAATTGCTTGTTTTTCTCAACTTACAAATCGAGCAAACAGGCGAAAACTCTAAATCAAATTAATATTTGGGGTGACTACCCTTTGGTTTCAAACCAGCATCAGTTCTTACACTTGTACAAAGTAAGATTTTGTAGGATTAGAGTCAGGTGTCTGATTACCAATTATACCAAGCAGATGTTAATGATCATCCATTTCATATGTAGGTTGAAACACAATCATTAACTGAAACAGAAACCGCTGTGTAGGAGGCTTAAAACTGGGTGAGGAACAACCAAACTCTGCTACTAAGGGAAGGTTGTCAAGACAGTTTAATGTCAAAGGTCATACACCATGGCAAGACTGAGCACAGCAACAAGGCACAAGGTAGTTATAATGCATCAGCAAGGTCTTTCCCAGTGGAAGATATCAAAGCAGACTGGGATTTCAAGATGGTGCTGTTCAAGATGATTTGAAGAAGCACAAATAAATGGGCAATGCTGTGGACCATTGATGCAGTGATAATGCAGCAGATGAAGACACATCATGCTTACTTCCCTTTGCCATTAAGAGATGTCTGGCAGTGCCATCAGCACAGAACTCGCAGAAACCAATGGGACCCAGGTACACCCATCTACTGTCCGGAGACGCCTGGCCAGAAGTGGTCTTCATGGAAGAATTGTGGCCAAAAAGCCATATCTCTGACGTGGAAACAAGACTAAGTGACTCAACTATGCAGGAAAACATAGGAACTGGGTGCAGAAAAATTGCAGCAGAAGCTCTGGACTGATGAGTCAAAATGTGAAATAATTGGCTGTAGTAGGAGGCAGTTTGCTGGTGAAGGGCTGGAGAGCGGTACAGCGAAGCATGGTAGAGGTTCCTTCCAAGTTTGAGGCTGCATTTTTGCAAGTGGAGTTGGAGATTTGGCCATGATCAGTGGTGTCCTCAATGCTGAGAAATACATGCAGATACTTATCCGTCATGTCATACCAACAGGGAGACTTTTTTGGCTGTATATTTGGGGTTATTGTCCCGCTTCAGAATACATTTGGGGCCAATGTCATTAAGAACTATCTTCAGTATAAAGAAGAGCAAGGGGGTCCTGGAAGTAATGGTTCCACCCCCCGAGACCTGATTTCAACACCATGAAGTCTGTCTAGGATTACATGAAGAGACAGAAGGATTTGAGGCAGCCTACATTCACAGAAGATCTGTGGTTACTTCTCCAAGATGTTTAGAACAACCTACCTACGGAGTTCCTTTATAAACTGTGTAAGTGTACCTAGAGGAATTGAAAAATTGATGCTGTTGTGAAGGTAAAAAGTGGTCACGCCAAATATTGATTTGATTTGGATTTCTCTTTCGTTCATTTACTTTCCATTTTGTTAATTGATAAAAATAAACTATCACTTATATTTCTGAAAGCATTCTTTGCCTATAATGTTTTAACAGTTCTTTCTGTATCCTAGGAACTGCAGCACTCTAATATGCAAAAACAGATTACATAAGAATAAATTCAAAAAGTAACTAAACTTCTTTAAGTGCTTTCGGATTTATCCAGACATAAAGAGCATTGAAATAATTAATATATGAATACATTAATATAAAAAAAATCTAAATTCATACAGTGGGTATAGAAAAGAATCGCTCTACTTTAAAGTAATCACAACTCGGTGATTCTGTTTTTGTTTTTTTGTTTTTTTCTGACATGTTGGTGTTATATCTTTGCCTTGGATGTTATAAGTTGCACTGAGTAAATACAACTGGATTAAACAAAAACAGTGTCTGTCTTCATTTCAGTCTGCAAAGCAACAAAATGTGATTATTCTAAAGGGGAAGGGGGTGATTCTTTTCTGTACCCACTGTATATGAAACTTGGTGCTCAAAAATATAATGTGGATAAAGTGTTCTAGTGCAATGAATAAATAAAATTGATATGCCAACTCGGCAATGGGCAAACTACGGCCCGGCGGACCTCTTTAATCCGGCCCGCGGAGCGTGGCAAACATTGGCTGTCAGGATGTAGGCGGGGCAGCGTGACGAACTCCTCTCCTCTCACAGTCCGCCCTGAAGACCGGAACGGCGCGGGAACACGGCGAGAGGAACGCGCGGAGCAAAGGTAAGTGAATTGACACAATATGGGGAATGAATTACTATAGGGGGGATGAATTACTATATGGGGGATGAATTACTATATGGGGGATTAATTACTATGCTTACTATGGGGGAATATTACTATACTTACTATGGATGGCATGGTAGTGGCTGGGCTGGCCAGCAGCTAGTCCGGCCCCTGGGTCCAATATATGAACCCATTGCGGCCCTCAAGTCAAAACGTTTGCCCACCCCTGTGCCAACTCCTCAGAATATTGCAAAAATGGTGCTGTGAATGATTCTGCAAGACATAAGATACTCAACGTGCTCCACCACCTCCAGGTGTGCAAACTTTCCACCAAAGAAGGTGGACCTCTAAATCTAAAGGAGGTCAGTGCAGTATGTATTGAATAATCCAATAATCTCAACACCAGCAGTTTGAGGTGCACAAAGCACACCTTCCACCACTACATGGCTCCAGTAACCATGGGCAGGGCTCTCAATCTCTCCTCAGTTCAGCCAGTTAATATTGCCAAAAGAAAGAAAGAAGCAAGGCAAGCCATGTTGTGTAGTACCTTCAAGTAAAGCTATTTATTTGTGCAAATTGAGGTACTCACAATATCAACAGAAGAGACAGGGACAACATTGGTATTGCTGCATGGGGATCAGCAGCAATCAACTGCATTTAGGTGCCAGGGAACATCTTCAGGGGAGAGGAGGCTGATGTATGTGTTACCCAAGAAAGCGGCTACATTATGGACAGCTTTTGCATGACTCATGGCATGTGAAAATGGCTGCCTCCTTGTAGGTCAGCGTGCATATCGCCAATGCGCATGACCGGAAGTGACGTGTATGACGTCAACGCGTTTCGCCGATGGGCGTATCTCACTCAGCTTCGTCAAGACCAATGCCCAGACCAGTCTTGGTGTGATTTTAATGGTTTTAGGTCTGTGTGTATTTTCTCATACTGAGGTGATGGTGAACCAGGGCGACTGCCTGAGTGTCAATCATTAATGTGTAATAAAGCATAATTTTTGGAAATTTTTCTGAGTATCGCATTCTGTCCATAATGTAGCCGCTTTCTTGTGAATCTCTTTTCACAAATCTCTTCTTTGGTCTGCATATTTTTTGGCTACTGGATGGAAGCCATATATTGGGTGATACAGTAATTTTTATTTGAACCTCTAAATCTTTCTTTTACTAACTGATGTATGTGTTAACCTAATTATTATACAAGATTTATATAGCGCCAACAGTTTGTGCAGCGCTTTCCAGTGGAAAAGTGTGTTTTGGCCATTCTAGATCTTGTATCTTCCTTAGCCCATGACTGGATGCTGAAAGGAGAAGTTGGAGTCTGATGAGCTCACCCCTCTGTCACTCTGCTCTCTTCCCTTATCAACATGTTCCTTGTTTGCACAAATGGGAATTGCTGCTTGCATTTAAAAAAATACTCCTCTAATTTTGTATTCATGAATACTCTGTAACATAGCATGGCATAAGTGTTAAGCAAATGCCAGACTTGAAGTGGTTGTTTGTCTCCTGGGGCTCCTGACATATTCAAGATGGCGGGACCCAGATGGAGTATCAGGGCTATTGGTTCTTTACACAAAGGAGGTAAATAACATATAAATACATTAAATGCACTATAATCCATTGAGAATGCTGTTGTGAGAATGACTGGTCTGGTGACAGGGTCTTTTTAAACATGCTGAAGCTGTGCATTGTGGGGGATTTATTGCAGATTTGGAGGTTTCTGACAATAGGATATATAATGTTGCCTAACACACATCATCAAATCAGAAAGCGTTTTAGAATTGGTATCTTCTCACCCTGCTTATCCTCCTTGACCCTTGCCTTATTCTCCAAGTAGCCAGACTCTTAAAAGTTTTATAGACAAAGCTGGTTATGAAACATTTTTAAAGTAGGGTCTTGGGTTCAAAGGTAAAGTTTACATTTTAACAACCCAATTTTTCTCATTTTTCAGATTGGCCTCAACCCAACTTAAAATTTTCACCTGTGAATACTGCAATAAAGTCTTTAAGTTCAAGCACTCGCTGCAAGCCCACCTGCGAATCCACACCAACGAAAAGCCTTATAAGTGCCCGCTCTGCAACTATGCCAGTGCCATCAAGGCCAACCTCAGTGTCCACATGAGGAAGCACACGGGGGAAAAGTTCAGTTGTGACCACTGTTCATTCAGCTGCCTTAGCAAAGGTCACCTGAAGGTCCACGTTGAGCGAGTTCACAAGAAGATCAAACAGCACTGCCGCTTCTGCAAGAAGAAGTATTCCGACGTTAAGAATCTGATCAAGCATGTCAAAGAGACGCACAATCTGCTGGACAAAAAGGTAAAGGAGACTTTCGATGAGCTGAGGTTGCTCACCAGGGAAGGGAAACGGCAGCTCCTCTATGACTGCCACATTTGTGAACGTAAATTCAAAAATGAACTGGAACGTGACCGCCACATGTTGGTCCACGGCGATGAGAGACCCTTCGCTTGTGAACTCTGCAACCATGGCGCCACCAAGTACCAATCCCTTGAGCTGCACATCCGCAGACACCCCTTCGTCTATGTCTGCTCGAACTGTTTTAAAAAATTTGTGAGCACCGTCAGGCTAAAAGCTCACATCAAAGACTTCCACCCTGAGGTAGCTGAAGAAAGTTTGCTTCATGATTCCATTTCTCAGAGTTTTTGTCTTCTAGAACCTGGAAGTGACATCCAGCAGGAGGCCTTGGGGGACATGGAGACTAACTCCCAGGAGGACCTCAACGCACCTTCCACTTTAGATCCACAGATGCCTGTGCAGGAAGCTCTTTTAGATCAGCCTGAGAACTTGAAATCTCACAATGATGGTTTGCCTTCAGAAAAAACAATGGAACTGCATTTTGCTGGAAGCGAGCAAGTAAATCATATAACAGATTGCACTCCAGAAAAGCTTGCAGACTCTTCCAGTGTCTCTAAGGGAGTGTCAAGCGATGAACTTTTACACTGTTTGACAGAAAAAGAGAATCATCATCTTTATGCTAATCTCGGAGATGTACAGAGAGGAGATAATGTTCCGGGAGCAGTCAGTCATGTCACAGCTGAAAGCTCTCATTTGAGAGATGGAGAGTTGGATAGTTTGGTGAAAGATGTTCAGTTTAATCAAAGTGGCATCTCGGAAAGCATGGGTGAGAACGTTAGTAATGAGACCCACCAACAGATTCCTGGTCAGAACCTGGGCTGTGTTATTTCAGGAGGAGCTGGAGCTTTTATGGCCATCTTGAATGGACTACACAAGAGGCAGCTGAATATGGATTTACTTCAGAAAATCAGGAAGGTTTATGGGGAACTGGAGTGTGAATACTGTGGTAAGATTTCCACTTTTGTTGAAAAAGCTTTCCTCTTTAGTTCAGGTTTTTAGAAAATCCAGGTTTCAGGATGACCTGCTTCTCTTTTGTAAACAGAACATTTCTCATAACTCTTTTCTGATTTCTCATCAGCAAGCAAGAGTGGACATACCTATGGTGCAGGGTGCAGGGTTTCAAGGCCCTTTTATACTTTCATGGGTTAGAAATGTATGGGGACTACCACCTTCTGTCACATAGACCTGAACATTGCACATTTTCTACAGCTGGTGAGAAGCATTCAAGTGTACAAAAAATAAAAATGTAATATATTGCATCTTTTTTAGATGTGGTGGCTACATTAGTTAGCGTTTTTTAGGCTAAGGACATTTTCAGCATGTACAGAAATTACTTGTTGATTGTGATAGAAGTGCCGTGTCCTTGTCACTTGCTGTGAGTTTAAAAAAAGCACAAAGAACCTTACCTTTATTGTGCAAACTACTAGTCTCATCAATCCAGCATATCATATAGAATAAATCGCTGGTCTGCAAACTGCAGTCCTTTGCCTGCCTGTATCAGGCCCTGACACCAACAATTGGGCACTATTCCTCCCACTGACAAAAAACAATTGGGCACTATTCCTCCCAGATACCAACAATGGTGCACTATTCCACTGACACCAACAATTGGGCATTATTCCTCCTACTGATTAGCAACAATGGGACACTATTCCTCCCACTGATAGCAATGATAAGGCACTATTCCTGCCACTAATACCAGTTATGAGGCACTCTTTCTGCCACTGACACCAACAGTGGAGCACTATTTCTCCTACTGACACCAACAATAGAGCACTATACCACCCACCAACACCAGCAATGGTGCACTATTCTACTGATGGTTAGCAACAATGGGGCACTATTCCTACCACTGACACCGTTGATGGGGCACGATTTCAGCCATTGACACCAACAATGGTGAACTATTCCTCCCACTGACATCAACAATGGTGAACTATTCCTCCCACTGACAACAATGGTAAACTATTCCTCCCACTGACCTCAACAATGGTGAACTATTCCTCCCACTGACAACAATGGTAAACTATTCCTCCCACTGACATCAACAATGGTGAACTATTCCTCCCACTGACACCAACAATGGTGAACTATTCCTCCCATTGACACCAACAATGGTGAACTATTCCTCCCACTGACACCAACAAAGGTGCTCTATTTCTCCCACTGTTAGCACTATTCCTGCCACTGATAGCGTTGATGGGTTACTATTTCTACCACTGACACCAACAATGGTGCAGTATTCCTCCCAGTGACATCAACAATGGGTGTACTATTGCTATCACTGACACCAGTAATGGGGCACTATTCCTCCCACTGATACCAAACAGTAACTGGCCCTTCATTTAGAACAGTTGGAGGCCCCTGGAATAGATGAACAAAGGCAGAAATATTTGAAGTCTGTGTGACAACCTTGGCTCCCTTCAAGATGTGTAGACACGAAGGGACAGGAAGTGTGTTATTAGCAGCATCACCAGGTGTCAATAAAGGGAAAACTGCTTAAATTAAGAAAACTAATGCAGCCAGCACATCTAAAGACTGCTAATCTGCATATATTGAATTGCCTGTTTTGGGTTTAGGCACAGTTTAAGCATTCTTTAATCATGCTTTGTAATATTTGGGCAACAAGCATCTTCTTCACTCTTGTTTGGCCAGCTGTGAGACATGTTTCAATGCTTCTTCCATTTCCTTTTGAGACCATTTGGACTGTAGGTGAAGGGGGTTGTCACTGTCCGACTACATTTGCATATTATGAGCCATGAAAGAGTTCAGGGTATTTGAAAGTCGTATAGCAGCCGTGATCCCCTGTGTTTCCATTGTAGCAGTCCATACCATTGCCCCAGAGTGCGTATCCATTATTATTATACAGGATTTATATTATTATTATTATTATTATTATACAGGATTTATATATTATTATTATTATTATACAGGATTTATATATTATTATTATACAGGATTTATATATTATTGTTATACAGGATTTATATATTATTATTATACAGGATTTATATATTATTGTTATACAGGATTTATATATTATTGTTATACAGGATTTATATATTATTGTTATACAGGATTTATATATTATTGTTATACAGGATTTATATATTATTATTATACAGGATTTATATATTATTGTTATACAGGATTTATATTATTATTATAAAGGATTTATATTATTATTATTATACAGGATTTATATCGCGCCAACAGTTTGCTCAGCGCTTTACAATATAACGGGAGACAATACAGCAACAATACAGTTCAATACAAGAGGGATAGGAGGGCCCTGATCATGGGAGCTTACAATCTAGGAGGGAGAATGTTTGCAGTGGCTCATTGATCAGCTGACCTTTTTGATCATGCTGACCTACGGGAAGCTCATCTGAGGCTGCTTCTTTTGGCAAGGTATCCCAGAAGAAAGAAGCGCTTCTCATTGGTCAGTCCAGTCAGATAATTGTGTAGACCAACAAGTGCTCGCCATTGTGGGTATTATGAAGGATACTCAGTCTTGGGGTGTGTAATGTGAACGGACTGCGACACTAGCAGCATGGGGTATCATGGCTGCTATGTGCAGCGGGGTCCAGAGGGGTGGCCAGGATATTTGGAGTAACTTTTAATTTTTCTTTAACTACTTCTTTGCATGTATGTAGTACGTCCCAGAGAGTGGAGTGTTACGCACAAGTTCCCAGCTGCAGTGACAGCCGTATGCTTGTGCGCCATTTCTTCAGCTGGCTCCCTGCTTGCTATAAAGCAAAAGTGAACCAGGCGGCTATGCGGGTGATCCCTTTTAGAGTGTGGGGTCCAGTCCCTCCATTTCTGCACCGGTATCTCTGCCCCAATCTCTCCCTCCCCCCCTTTCCTTTAGTGGTTATCAAGCTCTTCCACCCTTCCCAGGAGCCCAGGATCCCATTGGAAGGCTTCAGGATGGCAAGCGGGAGGGGACTGAGGAACATCCATTTTTTGATCTCTTCTGCAGGAAATGCAGTTGGAGGCAACAATGATTTAGTTCGGGTTTCATTCCCTGGCTGTTACAGCCAAGGAAGCCGCTATCCAAGCACACTCGATGTTTGGTTAGCTGCTTTGGAAGGGCAGGGGAGGGTCTAATAAAGAGTACCTGCCAGCTACCTAATTCTATCACATGGAAGTTTGTTAACCCATTGTGATAGCAATGCAGTTAAATAAAATAAAAAAATTTAAATAAAATTATAAAATGTATTAAAGGATAAGTTCATCTTCTGCTAAAAAAAATAATAAATGCACATTTTTGCAGGTAATAAAATGTGCATTTATTATTTGTTGCAGCCATTGCACCAGCTCTCAGAAGATCACTGGTGCCATGCAGGTCTCCTGCAAACCTGTCAGTATATCTGCTTGCCCGAATGGGATGTACGGATAAGCAGATACACTGACAGCAAGAATCAATGACTTACCACGGCGCTCCACAGCTGAAGGCTGTCAGGACTTTTAGGTTCTCATTCACAGAGTACTGTCAATGAATGGGCAGCACAGTGCCTAAATGGTTAGCACTTCCGCCTGGCAGTACTAGGGTCGTTGGTTCGAATCCCAACCACGGCACCACCTGCCTGGAGTTTGCATGTTCTCCCTGTGCCTGCCTGGGTTTCCTCCGGTTTCCTCCAACACTCCAAAGACATACTGGTAGGTGACTTGGATCCTGTCTGCATTGTCCCTAGTATGTGTATGTATGAATGTAAGTTAGGGACCTTAGATTGTACACACCTTGAGGGTTAGGGACTGATGTGAATGTACAATATATAAGTAAAGCGCTGCGCAAATTGACAGCACTATATAAGCACCTGAAATACATAAATAAAAAATGATGCGGCCATGTGGGCGGGCTGAGAAGAGATGATCCCCCACTAGCTATCAAAGCAGGGGCCAGTCTATTCATAATATGGGTATAACGTGTAATATGATGTAACCTCAGACCATGTGAGAGATCCTATGGTGCCACTCCAAGCCAGGAAGCAGACATTGGAAGTGGGAGCAGCATCCATGAGTTAAGCCCGAGTTCACATATATGCGGTGCGGTATATCACATGTGATTCGCACAGGAACCGCACCACATTCCTGTGCACATCACATGCGATTTTGAGTGCGATTTGGAGCCATACATTTTGTATCGGTCTAATCGCACCGCACCCGCACCAAAAATGTGCAGGACCCTTTTTTGGGTCCACGCTAGAATCAGATCGCATGGATATTCACACCTATGTGATCCGATTCTGCACATCGCAACGTGTTTTGCGGACCACTTTCGGGGTGTTAACGTGCACACCCACAGCGGTTCGCATGATTCTGATGCGGTGCGGAATTCACACAGAAAACGCTGCAAATTCCGCACCTCATCAGTGTGAACCAGGGCTAACTGTGTGTGATAGGGGAATGCACACTGCTCAGATCAGTCCTCGAAGTCCGGTGTATATGGGATGGCCTCAGACGCTGCTCCGCCCACACCCTTTCGCGCATATTGCCCCACCTCTAATCAAGCCCCCCGGTGAGCGGGGCGAAATGCGTCTGGTGGGGGTGCCTGGACTGGCAGCTGAGGCCATCCTATATACACCCGACTCCAAGGACTGATCTGAGCGGTGTAACATGTTATGAAAGGTGAACTTATCTTTTAATAAAAACAAAAGACGCGTTAACCCTAACTCCTGTTGCCCTGTACACACCCACAAATGCAAATGAAGGCACAGCTTGCGCACTTGTATGCAAACCACTATTGTTTCGCACATGTGAGGTCTTACTGCGAATATCCGAGTGAAGGCAATAATTCTAGCACCATGGATCACACTAACTCTAAACTGGCTGTTAGAACATTACCTGTGGAGATTTTTGGGTACCGTAGTTTTTTTTTTTTTTGCGATATCACGGGGGCATTCAATTTTACGACTTGACATGTTTGGTATCTACTTGGTATTTTCTCAATGCAACCCCATCTTTTATATTTTACCAAACCTATTGCATTAAAATTAATTTTATTCTATTTTTTCCCGAAAATATGCGTTTGAACAGTTGCACAAATACTGCGTGACATAAATAATTGAAAATACTATCTTTTTATTCTACAGGTCCTCTGCTTTGAGAAAATGTAAAAGGTTATGGGGGTTTTAGGTAATTTTATGGGCAAAAGTGCAGATTTTTACATGTGTGCAAAAAAAAAGAAAAAAAAAAAAAGAATGCTCTAGAGCTGATCTGGTTAATGCAGATCTCCTGTCACAAAAATGAATAAGCCTATTCAGGGGTGTATTTACTACAAGGCAAACAAGGCATTTGCCTAGGGCGGCATTTTTCAGGGGGACAGAAGTGACACGCAGCATGGGGAGCAGGTGGGCTCTGAGAAGGGCTGCTGGACGGTGTATGCAGAGCCTGACTCTCATTCCAGCGGATGGTTTGAGCTGTGAAGGTGAGTGTCTTTCTCCCTCGCTGGGGGGGTGGCCAGTGTATGGAGGGAGGTGGTGGTGGTTGGTGTTAGGCCTTCTCTGCGGGGGAGGGGGGTGGTGTTGGTTGGTGTTAGGCTCTCTCCATGGGGGGGGGGGGGGGGGGGAGTAAAATTTTTGTGTTGCCTAGGGCAGCACAAAGCCTAAATACACCACTGAACTTATTGAATGACAAAATAAAAAATCTATTCTGCTTCAGTCTGGGGCAGCGTACACACTCCATTTCCAGCATCTGTCAGATCTGAGCGTCAGTGCTGAAGGAGGACAGATATACAGTTCTGATGTAAAATCATTCACCCACTCCGCTGGGAATAAAGGGGTTCTGTCTGTTTTCCAGGGTTGAGAAACTGACATTCTGGCTCCTAAGAAGCAACGCCTCAGGATGCCTTTTTGATTTTAGATGGTTCTTTTGATATTATTGACAGAAGAGCCACCCGGGCCTGGACATCAGAGATACACTGCTGTAAGGAGATAAGATTAAGGTCCAAAAGGTTCCATTGCTTTACTATCCTACCGGATGTGTATAAACTGCAGAGTTCATCAAAGCATCTCCAACATTATCTGATATTTGCAGAAATATGGTTTTTGGTTCCAAGGGAGTTCAGTACCAGAGAGAGCAGATTTTTTTTAGCTCTTTTTCTACAGATAAGACATTGACATTTAGTGAGTATGAAACTTTCTCTCTGTTACAAGAAACTTTCAGGGACATTTGTTACATCTGTGTTGTTGGCTACATTTACACCTCTATGCTAAAACTAGGGATCCACCGATACCACTTTAAGGTTGAGTACCGATACTTTTCCTCAAGTACTCGCCAGTACCAATACCGATACCTATTTTTAGGGACAGGACAGGACTTGCCAACAGAAGTACAGAAAGAGACATGTAACAGGACTCAGTGCCAGAAGTAGAGCAAGGGACATCTAACAGGACTGAGCACTCATGAACAGAAGTACAGCAAGGGACATGCAACGGGACTGCCAGAAGTACAGCAAGGGGCATGCAACGGGACTGCCAGAAGTACAGCAAGGGGCATGCACCAGGACTGCCAGAAGTACAGCAAGGGACATGCAACGGGACTGCCAGAAGTACAGCAAGGGACATGCACCAGGACTGCCAGAAGTACAGCAAGGGACATGCACCGGGACTGCCAAAAGTACAGCAAGGGACATGCACTGAGACTGCCAGAAGTACAGCAAGGGACATGCAACGTGATGGCCAGAAGTGCAGCAAAGGACATGCAACGGGACTGCCAGAATTGCAGCAAGGGACATGCACCGGGACTGCCAGAAGTACAGCAAGGGACATGCACCGGGACTGCCAGAAGTACAGCAAGGGACGTGCACCGGGACTGCCAGAAGTACAGCAAGGGACGTGCACCAGGACTGCCAGAAGTACAGCAAGGGACGTGCACCAGGACGGCCAGAAGTACAGCAAGGGACGTGCACCAGGACGGCCAGAAGTACAGCAAGGGACGTGCACCAGGACGGCCAGAAGTACAGCAAGGGACGTGCATCGGGACGGCCAGAAGTACAGCAAGGGACGTGCACCG
Organism: Staurois parvus; assembly: GCF_062004578.1. NCBI lineage: Eukaryota > Metazoa > Chordata > Amphibia > Anura > Ranidae > Staurois > Staurois parvus. The sequence goes on along the minus strand of NW_028318185.1, from coordinate 5,817,359 downwards.
GGACGGCCAGAAGTACAGCAAGGGACGTGCAACGGGACTGCCAGAAGTACAGCAAGGGGCGTGCAACGGGACTGCCAGAAGTACAGCAAGGGGCGTGCACTGGGACTGCCAGAAGTACAGCAAGACGCATGCACTGGGACTGCCAGAAGTACAGCAAGACACATTACGCGCCGACAGAAGTACAGCAGTCAGCGAGGGACATGTCGGCACTCACCTTAACCATGTGGGGAACATAGCCCTCTTCGCCTCCACGCTGACATCACGTCCAGTATCAGTTTCAGGTATCTGTGCATTTGCACAAGTACTGCTACTCATGTGAATGCCTAGTATCGGCACTGATGCCGTTACCGGTACATCCCAAGTTAAGACAAATTTTCCTTATGGTATCTTAGGGTTTTATTGGGGATAACACCATCTTACATTGGAATAAATGATTATGCACCTGAAACATCAAAAGTGAACCACACAAGTGCAAAGCAAGAAAAAAAAGCTGAGAACGGGGCAGTGTTTTGAAACTTCAATTCTGCTTTGCCATAGCACTCTGTAGGCAGAGTGCATGGAATGTTACCTATAGGGGACGCTTTATCAACTGTTTCACATGGCAAGGCCATGCTAAGCAGCAGCAGTGAAACGGATAATGTGACTGTTTCGGTGCCCCCTGGTATGTGACATGGACTCAACCGAGGAGCTGGGTCTAAGTGACAGTTGGTCTTTACCAGAGCAACTTGCAAGACATGATGAGCCTGAGATCCTAGTGGCACTGTTTTGTTTTTTCTGCAAACTGACACCAGGTCGTATTGCCCTACCAAGAGGAGGCTGTTCACAAGTCATCAGGTTATGAGGATGGTAAGATCGGGGCAGAGGTCTAGGCAGGCAGCAAGTACGAGTAGATGGGTCCAGGCAAGGGTTTTGGTGGGCAGCAAGCCAGCAAGAGAGTAGTCAGATCCAGGTGAGGGTCTTGTTTGGCAAGTGAGAGAATAGCTAGGTCTAGGCAAGGGTCTTGGTGGGTGACATGCAAGAGAATAGTCAGGTCCAGGAAAGGGTCTTGGCAGGCAGTAAGTGAGAGAGTAGCCAGGTCCAAGCAGGAGTCTTGGTAGGAAGCAAGCAAGAGAGTAGTCAATCAGGTCCTGGCAAGGGGCTTGGTGGGCAGCAAGCAAGAAAGTAGTCAGGTCCAGGCAAGGGTCTTGTTAAGTGACAAGTGTGGGATTAGTCAGGTCCGAGCATGGGTCTTCTAGGGTGAGGGCTTCAAGTGTGAGTTGTCAGGGTCAGCAACAAACAAGTAGTTGGCAGGTATAGCATTATCACACTCGGGTAGTTGGTGATCAAACACAGCAACAGCCACTTTGACCCTTGAGCTGCCAGTGCATTTTTTGTTTATTTCACACGTTTAAAAAATAATTTTAGCCCTGAAGATTGCATAAACCCCCTAAAACCTATATTTTCTGAAAGCAGACACCGTAGAGAATAAATATAGTGGTACTTCTAATTGTTTGTTACATGATATTAGCATAGAGGTCTAAAATTTCATTAAAACATACCCTTAAGTTAACTTTAGGGCACACAAACGTAATAAAGTACCCATTTTTGGTAAAATATAGCAGATAAGGTTGTGCTGAGTAAATAGATACCAAACATGTCAAACATTAAAATTGCATGTGCCTGTAAAATGGTGACAAACTTCAGTAAACTGTATTTTCCATAAGTGCCGTTTGAAAAGCCCCTACAGTCATTTTTGAGCTGCCCAATAACTCTGGTGCTAGAATGATTGCTCTCACTCAGGCATGCTTTGCAGTATCTAACCTGTTTCGCAATCAACTTTTCATGCATAGGCATCTCTGATGCTTGCATTTACATTAGGGGGGGGTGCTCAAAATTTTTTCTTGTAGGGATTTTAGGAACTTATTTTGTTTTTACTTAACATTTTTTTTTCCATCCCATACAGTAAGTCCCTTTATATGACAATTTTTTTGTGACCGGTTCTCTTTAATGAGACATCCAGGGAACATAGGACTCCTGATGCCTCGCCTCTCCTGCAATGAATCTAATGTAGTGCAGATCACACTGTGTTAGATTCTTCCTCAGCCTGGGGATATTGAAAGGGGGACCCCGAAGTGATGTTTTAGACATTGTCTCAGGGTCAGCAAGAAGGGAAGGAGAATGGACACAATTGTACAATGTACGGACCTGTCAGTTAAAGGTTTACAGGCTGGTGCTTAAAGTGCTTGTCCAGTCAAATAAAAAAAAGAAAAAAAAGTCAGCAGCCTAACAAAAAAAAAAAAAAAAAAAAAGCCCAGCCACTCACCTGTCCCACGATCCAGCGATGTATTCCCTACAGCCTGTTTCACAGACTGTCCTTGCTCACCGGCGCAGGCATCCTAAGTGTGGGCCCAAAGAATAAGAGAAGGTAGAGGTTCATAAATATATTGTTATCAACCAATAATGGTCTGCCCAGTAACCAAAAAACATACATTTAGAAAGAGGGGGGGTTGTGAAAAGAGATTCACAAAAAAGTGGTTACATCATTGGCAAAATGCGATACTCAGAATAGTTAATTATGCTTTATTACACAATAGTTTTAGACAATAGGGTAAATACCCTGGTTCACCATCACCTCAGTATGAGATAATACAAAAAGACCTAAAATCACATAAAAGCAACATCAAGACCGGTCTTAATATAAATGTGTTGCATATGTACCAGGGTGGATTTGATTTAAATCAAACTGATTTAAATCACGATTTAAATCACTAGTCAGTAAGGCTTGATTTAAATCCTAGTTTTCTACATAAAGACTAATTCTTGCTGGTATAACTTTAATATACAAGTAGATGAAGATTTTTAGAATAACAACTTTTTATATTAGTTTTTTTATCCCCAGTTTAATAGGTTAATCATTCATATTTGGACAACTTTTCTGTTGTACTTAGGAAGGAGAAAAATAATCATTCCCTTAATAACAATTTAAATAGATTTATTCAACTGAAACAATAACATTCCAGCAGATGTGATTTGCTTAACCATTAGCCGCCCGGCCTATAGCCGTTTGGCGGCATCAAAAGCGCTTTAGCTTTCCGGGTGCATGCCATTTGGCGTGCTCCCGCACATGCGCGGTTGCAGAGCCGCGCAGCGGCGTGATCTGTCACCGGCCGTGTACCTCGGACACGGCCGATGACAGATCTGAGTACCGGCTCCCGTTGCAGGTACCATGTGACATGCTGTGACCAATCACAGCAGGTCACATGACAGTTGTATACAATTGATGGCTTCATTCATGCCATCCATTGTATACTAGTGCCTAGCTGTGAATGGTCACAGCAGGTCACATGCACATGTCATGTGATTAGCTGTGGCCAAATTACAGCTAAGCACAAAAAAAAAAACCTGAATGAATCGATGTCATTCAGGTAAATGCTTGCTTATAGCAAAGTAATTCTTTGCTATAAGCAAATTGTGTAAAAAAAAAAAATACTGATCACTTCCCCAAAGTAGTACAATGTTACTATGGTAACATTGTACTACTTTGGTCATAGTAAAATATGAAAAAAAAATCTTAAAAAAATGTAATAAATTAAAAAAAAAAAAATAAAAAATATATATTTTTTTTTTTTCATACTGTCACCAGTCAGTGTCCCTGTTCACCGCCATGCCAGTTATATGATGACGCTGTACTGCACTGGTGACAGTATGTAAAAAAATATAGTGAAAATAATTTTTTTAATTTTTTTCATTTGCCAAAAAATTATGACAAAAAAAATAAAACTTCAAAAAACTCGCCATTCCTCTTATGAAGTACGTCCGACTGTCTACTCTGCAAAAAGGGGTCATTTGGGGGATATCTGTACTATTCTGACATTTGGGGGATATCTGTACTATTCTGACATTCTTGGACCTCAAGAAATTAGATTGGCTGTCAGTACTTCAGGATTGATCAATTTTCAGATCTATACCATAGTTTGTGAACTCTATAACTTTCCTACAAACTAAAAAATACATCCTAATTTGGGTTATTTTCACCAAAGACATGTAGCAGAATACATCTCGGCCTAAATTTATGAAGAACAATTATTTATTTGTAAACTTTTATAACAGAAACAAAGAAAAATGTTTTTTTTTTCAAAATTTTTGGTCTTTTTTTTGTTAATTTAGCAAAAAATAAAAACCCCAGCGGTGATTAAATACCACCAAAAGAAAGCTCTAGTTGTGTGAAGAAAATGATAAAATTTTAGTTTGGGTACAATGTTGTATGACCGCGCAATTGTCATTCAAAGTGTGAGAGCGCTGAAACCTGAAAACTGGCCTGGGCAGGAAGGGGGAAAATTGCCCGGTATGGAATTGGTTAAACAAAATCTATATATTTTAAGAAACTTAGACTGTCAGCCCCTTCCTCCTCACACTTAGTTTCACTTTCTTCTTGTGCAGATCTATTCCACTCCAAACAATCAGAAAAATATTGTTTCTATTCTATTCACTGAACTTCTTGAAACTTAGCAGTGAAGGGGCTGATTCTGTATTCATAGGTTTGTAGAAGTTAGGATGAAGGTCTTTTTCTTAACTCTGTTCATGTTATAACATTTTTGCTGTGAAGAAGAGGCATGTGATCTCCGCTGAGTCAAATTCAGTTTTGAGAACTGCAAAAGTAAACCAATCATCTGTGATAATATCTTGTAGGCAGAGAAACTGCCCAATAATCTTACAGAAACCTCTGGAGGAGCATGACATTGTGAATGGATTCATGGAATTTATTTACCAAAAAAATTAAACATATACAGCCTTATTCTACATAATTAAAAAACTAATCTTTATTTCATGATGGAATAACCTTTGGATGGTAATATATTTTCCTCAAAAAGCATTTTATTTAAAAAAATCAGATTTAAATAAAAAAAATCAGATTTTTTTTTTTTTTTTTTTTAAATCATTGATTTTTATCCACCCTGATATGTAATGACGGAAACCTGTCTAGTACATTTGCAGCACCAACACATTGGTTACACCACCAGTAGGGGGTGTGTAAAAAAAATTGTACCATCAGGTATAATAAACGATACAATGCTATGCAATAATGGCTGATAACGGGCACCATATAATGACAAGATTACCCATAACCCAATCAAGGTAATGTGGGTGAAAAAGTGAAAATATATATGGGGATACGGATGCCCCTATAATGACAGGATGATTGCAATACAGCCCCTATTCAGGGCATGGATGAGTGGTGAACATGTACCGATTCACAGTGGACATGCCCATATGTATATATGCAGAGTCAGTCATGAAAGAATCACTGTTGGTATCCTTAATTAGATAAAGATGATTAACCATTTCAATACCGGGCAATTGTACACCTTCCTGCCCAGGCCAGTTTTCAGGTTTCAGCGCTCTCACACTTTGACAATTGCGCGGTCATACAACATTGTACCCAAACTAAAATGTTATCATTTTCTTCACACAACTAGAGCTTTCTTTTGGTGGTATTTAATCGCTGCTGGGGTTTTTATTTTTTGCTAAATTAACAAAAAAAGACCGAAAATTTTGAAAAAAACACACGTTTTTCTTTGTTTCTGTTATAAAAGTTTACAAATAAATAATTGTTCTTCATAAATTTAGGCCGAGATGTATTCTGCTACATGTCTTTGGTGAAAATAACCCAAATTAGGATGTATTATTTAGTTTGTTGGAAAGTTATAGAGTTCACAAACTATGGTATAGATCTGAAAATTGATCAATCCTGAAGTACTGACAGCCGATCTAATTTCTTGAGGTCCAAGAATGTCAGAACAGTACAGATATCCCCCAAATGACCCCTTTTTGCAGAGTAGACAGTCCGACGTACTTCATAAGAGGCATGGCGAGTTTTTTGAAGTTGTATTTTTTTTGTCATAATTTTTCGGAAATAGACAAATTAGTTTCACTTTTTTTTTTTTTTTAAATATTGTCTCCAGTGCAGTACAGCATCATCATATAACTGGCATAGCGGTGATCAGGGACACTGACTGGTGACAGTATGAAAAAAAAAAATATATATTTTTTTTTTATTTTTTTTAAGATTTTTTTTTTTCATATTTCACTATGACCAAAGTAGTACAATGTTACCATAGTAATATTGTACTACTTTGGGGAAGTGATCAGTATTTTTTTTACACAATTTGCTTATAGCAAAGAATTACTTTGCTATAAGCAAGCATTTACCTGAATGACATCGATTCATTCAGGTTTTTTTTTTTTTTTTGTGCTTAGCTGTGATTTGTCCACAGCTAATCACATGACATGTGCATGTGACCTGCTGTGACCATTCACAGCTAGACACTAGTATACAATGGATGGCATGAATGAAGCCATCCATTGTATACAACTGTCATGTGACCTGCTGTGATTGGTCACAGCAGGTCACATGGTACCGGCAACGGGGGCCGGTACTCAGATCTGTCATCAGCCGTGTCCGAGGTACACGGCCGGTGACAGATCGCGCCGCTGCGCGGCTCTGCAGGAGCACGGCCTGCGCATCTGTGGGAGGACGCTGATGACATTTGCCGGCCGCCGTTCGGCCATAGGGCGGGCGGCAAATGGTTAAGATGGCAGGGCCCTGCTTCAAGGGGTTTCTTCACCGCAACATGCGGGCTATAGACCACCTTCATGTAGATGACATTGTGAAACCTGCTGGGTCCTCCGTCTCTTGTAATGTATAGATGGTGCCTTGCACCTGGATAGTGAATCACATTGTCCCCATCCTACAATGAATTGATGACAAATGGACAGTCAATCAGTGTATATTCTCCTGCTGATATATGTATGAAGTGGCAAATACACGCCTTTTCCGTCTACCTGTGTGACAGTTCACTCACCACCCGAGCCATAGGGGATACTTTCTGGAAGTTTTCTCCGTCTGAGTTATCAGGCATAGTTCCGGGGACAGCCACCACCATCGGGACTGCAACTGGTGGGCTCCGTTCTCCCCTTGTTGCCTGTGCAGCTTTGCACAGCTCATGGCCCACCAATTTGGCCGCTTCCCTGCTTGTCGGCGTGTATGGCGCCAATGCGTGTGACTGGAAGTGACGTATGACGTCATCCTAAGTGTGGGCACCCAGCTTGCGGCTTCACTGCTGTGTGCCCACTGCGTATGGTGAGTAGCACTGCGTCTTGTGAATGGTCCTGTAGTCTCCTGGGACCTGTCACGTGTCCCAGAAGACTTCGGGGAGGGAGGACAACTTTTGCTTCCGATCACCTAGGTGGTTGCAGTGGAAGCGGGGACCAATTCCTCATGAGGAGCGAGGGACCAATACTTAAAACGGAACTTCTCCTTTTGGGTTGAGCTCCGCTTTAAGTACTTTCATGGTCAGAGGACATGCCCAGCATCATTTTTGGGAACTCTGGAAGTTCTGGAGGTAGTGGAGGTCCTAAAAATCTTGGGAATGGAAGACCCAGTAGGAATCCTGTGAGCACTGTTACAATGATCCATTTTACTGCAAGGTTACATCATGATTCATAAATTCCTCCCTCTGCTGCCCTAAAATGACACTGTGACAGAGTTAAGCCTGCCCTGACCTCTTCATCATAGGTCTGTTTAGAGTGAAGCTCTGCCACGTCTTCAGTGATAAATGTCTCAGAACTTTACAGATACACTATATTGCCAAAAGTATAGGAACGCCTGCCTTTACACACACATGAACTTTAATGGCACCCCAGTCTTAGGGTTCAATATAGAGTTGGCCCCGCCCTTTGCAGCTATAACAGCTTCAACTCTTTTGGGAAGGCCATCCACAAGGTTTAGGAGGGTGTCTATGGGAAGGTTTGACCATTCTTTCAGAAGCACATTTGTGAGGTCAGGCACTGATGTCGGGGGAGGAGGTCTGGCTCGCAGTCTCCGCTCTTATTCATCCGAAAGGTGTTCTATGGGGTTGAGGTCAGGACTCTGTGCAGGCCAGTCAAGTCCCTCTACCCCACACTCGCTCATCCATGTCTTTATGGACCTTGCTTTGTGCACTGGTGTGCAGTCATGTTGGAACTGGAAGGGGCCATCTCCAAACTGTTCCCACAAAGTTGGGAGCATGAAATTGTCCAACCCCTGAAAAACAACCCCACACCATCATCCCCCCCCCCCCACCAAACTTTACACTTGGCACAATGCAGTTAGGCAAGTACCATTTGCATAGCAAGCGCCAAAGCCAGACACGTCCATCGGATTGCCAGACAGAGAAGCATAATTTGTCACTCAAGAGAACACGTCTACCTTCCTCTAGAGTCCAGTGGCGGTGTGCTTTACACCACTGCATCCGACGCTTTGCATTGCACTTGGTGATGTAAGGCATGGATGCACCTGCTCGGCCATGGAAACCCATTCCATCAAGCTCTCTACGCACTGTTGTGCTAATCTGAAAGCCAAATGAAGTTTGGAGGTCTTTAGCTATTGACTCTGCAGACAGTTGGTGACTTCTGTGTGCTTCAGCATGCGCTGACCCCGCTCTGTCATTTTACGTGGCCTACCACTTGGTGGCTGAGTTGCTGCTGTTCCCAGTTGCTTCCACTTTGTTATAATCCCACTAACAGTTGACCGTGGAATATCCAATAGCCAGGAAATGTCACGGATGGACTTATTGCACAGGTGACAACCTATCACGGGACCACGCTTGGAGTCACTGAGCTCCTGAGAGCGACCCATTCTTTCACCAATGTTTGTAGAAGCAGTCTGCGTGCCTAGGTGATGATTCTATACACCTGTGGCCATGGAGGGGTTTGGAACACCTGAATCCAATGATTTGGAGGGCTGGCCCAATACTTTTGGCATTATAGTATATGTTGCAGTTGGCTGCCCGGGATTATAGGTGCAGGGGTCCCAAATACAGTAAAACTGTTGCATAGAGTGCTAAAAGACTTATCTAAGGGCTCGTTCACACTTGACTTTATTTCTAACTCTTGCAAATGCCCCTATAGCGTTTGACAAACGTTAGGCGTTTGTGAAGCGTTTTTTAACGCTCCACAAATGCTCCCAAAATGCCCTATGCGCGGTTTTGAGGCAGTTGTTAGGCGTTGGCCAAGCGTTAAAACTGCACCACAAACTCCTATAATGAAGTTTAAATGGTATTAACGCTCCGCAATCGCCTCGCAACCACGTCGCAAATGCCGGCCAGGCGTTTGTGGAGCTGCACCATAGACTTGAATGGGAGGCTTCAACTCCTCCTGACTCGACCAGAGGCGTCAGTTTTGATGCGACGCTAATGCTTCCGTGTGAACAGCACTGTGTGCTGCCATGTGCAGAATTTTCAGAGGCGTTTGAGAAGCGTTAAAAACGCTTCCCAAACGCCTGACACCTGCTGACAGAGCTAGTGTGAACGTAGCCTAATTCTGTCACTAATCTGTTTGATAAATCTCCCCCATAATATATGTAGTTCTGCCTCTTTCCCTTGATGCACAGTTGCTTTTCCCTTAACATACACAGCATATGATACATGCGTTCAAAACCTATACTGCCGAGTTTACATCCTCCCCGGCTCCTTTACGGCCCATGATATTTTCTAGGTTGTGTGACTTCCAGGACTGTTGACAATGAAAGTCTGGAGGAGAAGGTATCTATGACTTTGCTGGGTAGAGCAGGTAGTCACTGCACACCAGGGGCGGACTGACCATTTGGAAACTTGGGCACTGCCCAAGGGCCCTGGGGTCAGTAGGGGGTCCCATGAGATCTCTTCTCATCGCTTCTCGGCCTTTTGTCTAAGATCAAGTGTAGTATCTGTTCTTATCAGTGTCCAGTGGGGGTGCTCCCGGCCATTCTAGCTTTGCGGGGATGGCTGTTGTATAGTACCCTCACTGGTATGATGGGGGTCCGGAAGGCTAGTATCGGAGGGACAGAAACCGGGGAGCGCCACACGTTAAGCTGGGGCCCTGGGAGTAATTCCTCCGGGAAAACTGGAAAGACCCAGTACCTCCTGATTTGAACGGATCTACCTCGGTCTGGCCAGGGGCTGAGGAGGCAGAAAGTCCGCAAACTCTGTGCCCCCTGAGTAGACGCTCTCAGGGGTGCCACTAGTAACACCTGGGTGTGGGACCCCACAGTGTGAACATGGCACATGGTCATTGTTTTTACATTCTTTTTGCACAGCGCCCTAAGGACCAGGCCTTTTGGCTAAGTCCAGGGCAATTTTTGCTACGGGCCTCAGGGCCTGGTCTGTGCACAATTTGGCACGGTACCACTTTTTTATTTTCTATTTATTTAATTTAACACCTCCCACGTTTGTCACTTTTTCTTTGCTTATGCGTGTGTTTTCACTGGATGGTAGGGTGTGGGTCCTCGGGCCTACCCTGAAGTTTAGGGGGAGGATGTGTGGCCTTTTGGTTCCTTCCTCCCCTGATCCCTAGGGGACTCTTCTTCGGGGGAGTCCCCTGACCAAGTACTGAGTGTCTGGCTTCGGCTGGACACAAGGAAAGGTGGTCCACCAGGCCTTTTGGCCAGGAGGACCAGTTGGGAAACCTTGTCCCCGTCAGGAGCTTCGTGCCCCGGGGGATCAGGGTAAGCGGTCCAAGCCCCTTTAGGGGTAGGACACAAGCACACCCCTAAGTGCACTTTTTCGTGTGGTGTTTTGCACTTGCACTTTTTTTGTGATTCACTTACGGGTTTTTTCGTTGTAGTCTGCACGTTTGCGGACTTAAGAAAAAAAAAAAAGGGGGTCCCATGAGATGCCCCTGGTACCTTTTGCATAGGCTTTCTTGAGTTTGGGCAAGGAAACGGGCCCTATGATCCCCTATTGCCCGGGGGCCCCATGAGTTGTCAGTCCGCCCCTGCTGCACACTCATCAGGCAGCTGTCCTAAAGCTTTGCTGGAATTCTGTAGTACTTTAATATCTGAAATGCATAGGATGTCAAGGGGTGGCAGCATACACTGTTATTCACTGGTATTCTTTCCCATTAAGAGCAGAAATGGTAGCCCAGTGTCAGGTTGTAAGGCCTTGACAGAGGCTGGCTAGTCTTCCTCCTGATCTCAGGGATAACTGAATTTAGGCAGGAGAAAGGTGGACTTGCAGCGTGACATGTCTCATCTGACAGAGAGGAAATGCAAGAAAATAATTAAAAAAAGGTAATCGCTGAGAGTTAAGGCTGTACTATTGTAACAATTCAGAGGAGGAGATTCAGACTATTATAAATGCCCAGTGATGATCAGTTCTGTTGAAACTGTGAAACAACAGTGATCTAACACCCTACACCCCACCCCCCATCCCACCCCCCCATCCTCTACTGTATATATCTTTGTGGGTGATGAGCTGTCAGTGACCAGTGACTAGGCAGCCACTGCAGTGTTCCGAGGGTTTAAAATTCCCACTTTTCTCTATCTACTTTCTGCAGGGCTTCTGGGATGAGTCAGAGCAATTCTGATTGACACTGACCAATCAAAATCGCTCTGATCCATCCTGAAAGCCTTGCTGAGATAATAGCAGAGATTTCTTCTTATTATTATTGTTATTATGATTATTGTTATAATAATAATATCCCTGGACCAATACCCAGGTAGCGTGGGAGGCAAGTACAGTGGTGACTGCAGGGTGGAAAGGGTGTAGGGTGTTCATCTTTTTTGAAAAGGTGAACTAACCCTTTAAGTGTTCCACGTGGATTTGCTCCTGGACTTGCCTTTTTATTTTCTGTCCATTAACGCTTTCTATGAGTTGCTGTTTTCTGGTAATGTAGCTGTCAGATGTGAATGATTTTTTTTTCTATTCTGCATTTATTTGCAGGTAAGCTGTTCTGGTATCAGGTACATTATGACATGCACGTCAGAACACACACAAGGGAACATTTATACTTCTGCTCCCAGTGCAGCTACTCGTCCATCACCAAGAACTGCCTGAAACGCCATGTTATCCAAAAACATAGCAACATGTCCCTCAAGTGCCCAGCTCAAGGCTGTAACTACTCCAGTCCAGACAAATACAAGCTGCAGGCACACCTCAAGATACACACTGACCTGGTAAGTCCAGTTGGAAATGAGTGCAAGTCTGCTTTAATCTGTGGGCAGGCTATTGAAATGATAATATGCTCATGTTTTTTTGAAACAAGCCTCCACTGATCTGTAGCTGCAGCCTCCAGGAGAAATTCATCCTCAAACTTCAAAGCTGATACATTGAACTTGTATTCGTTTTCTCAAATCAATGCAGTAATCCTGCAGCTTATTGTCCTCTACTACCCCTCCCAGCAATGGCTTGGCAGCTCTGCTCCCCCCATGGTGAGGTGCGTCCTGGGAGTGGTGAGCAGGCTGAGCTGAGCTACTCATTCACAGCCGGGATGGGAGCGCAGCTGCCGATTCACAGCCGGGATGGGAGCGCAGCTGCCGAGTCCCAGCCGGGATGGGAGCTCAGCTGCCAATTCATAGCCGGGATGGGAGCGCAGCTGCCGAGTCCCAGCCGGGATGGGAGCTCAGCTGCCGATTCATAGCTGGGAAGGGAGCGCAGCTGCCGAGTCCCAGTCGGGACGGGAGCGCAGCTGCCGAGTCCCAGTCGGGACGGGAGCGCAGCTGCCGAGTCCCAGTCGGGACGGGAGCGCAGCTGCCGAGTCCCAGTCGGGACGGGAGCGCAGCTGCCGAGTCCCAGTCGGGACGGGAGCGCAGCTGCCGAGTCCCAGTCGGGACGGGAGCGCAGCTGCCGAGTCCCAGTCGGGACGGGAGCGCAGCTGCCGAGTCCCAGTCGGGACGGGAGCGCAGCTGCCGAGTCCCAGTCGGGACGGGAGCGCAGCTGCCGAGTCCCAGTCGGGACGGGAGCGCAGCTGCCGAGTCCCAGGCGGGACGGGAGCGCAGCTGCCGAGTCCCAGGCGGGACGGGAGCGCAGCTGCCGAGTCCCAGGCGGGACGGGAGCGCAGCTGCCGAGTCCCAGGCGGGACGGGAGCGCAGCTGCCGAGTCCCAGCCGGGACGGGAGCGCAGCTGCCGAGTCCCAGCCGGGACGGGAGCGCAGCTGCCGAGTCCCAGCCGGGACGGGAGCGCAGCTGCCGAGTCCCAGCCGGGACGGGAGCGCAGCTGCCGAGTCCCAGCCGGGACGGGAGCGCAGCTGCCGAGTCCCAGCCGGGACGGGAGCGCAGCTGCCGAGTCCCAGCCGGGACGGGAGCGCAGCTGCCGAGTCCCAGCCGGGACGGGAGCGCAGCTGCCGAGTCCCAGCCGGGACGGGGGGCATCAGAGTTAATGGACCTGATGAACTACCCCAACTCCACAGTGGCTGCAGCTAATGAGGTCAGTGGGGGCTCTTTTTTGAAGTTGAATTGCTGATTTTTAGGAATCTAGAAATATTTAAATACTTATAGCCTAGCCATGGGTTTAACTTTAATTGCTAAGCTGCTGAGTCAGTGTTTGGTCATGGTGGGGGGCTTTTGAGCTGCTAGATCACTTCTGGGAGGGGGCATCAGAGTTAGCAGAGCTGCTCTGTCACTGCTGGGGGATGGGGAGTAATCAAGCTGCTAACTCACTGCTGGGAAGGGGGAGCAGAGTTAATGAACATGCTGAACTATCCCATCTCCACAGTGGCTGCAGCTAATGAGGTCAGTGAGGGCTCCTTTCTGAAGTTGAATTACTGATTTTTAGGAATCTAGATATATTTAAATACTAATAGCCTAGCCATGGGTTTAACTTTACAAGAAAGCTATCAACTTTTAGTATTTATTTGATATACTGTATACCAGTGAAATGGAGTGCAATGTCAATCTTATGCATCAATGTAAATGTGTTAAAAAAAATAAATAAAATAAAAATCTATCTTTAAGTAAAGGCATCCACATTCACTCATAACATATGCAGGCTTTGCTTCCACATTGCAGAGCTTGAGGATTTAGAAGTGTTATATTTATGTAGTAAATCAGTGAAAATATTGGAGGGGATTCTATAGAGACCTGGGCCTGTTCCTAGATCATAATGTTTTATCTTTATATGGGGCAGTTGCAGTGACAGATTTTAGATTTGTTAAGTGCGTTTTTTTTCTTTTGTGATCAATTACTGTGTTTTTTTAAAATTCTGATTTTGTAAACGCAGTAAATGTCCCTGCTATGTATAAGCAATGTCCTGCAGAGAGAGCGCAGTGCTCGAGGCTTTCTGTCAGCGATCTTGGGTTTAGTGAGCTACCAAAAGTCTAAAGTCAGCTTCTGACTTGGCTCATTAGCCTAAACAGAGACACATTAGCAGAAGTATCGCCATTAGTGGGCAGATTTCAGGCTCTGATTCTGAAATGTTTATTTCCCTCTTATTGCACCAATGGAAGCCTTGTCAGTGTGCTTTTTTATCCATGTCCAAAAGTTTGTTTATATCATGGGTGCCCAACCCGTGGTCCTCCAGGTGTTGCGAAACTACAAACCTCATAAGGCAAGGCTGGCAGTTACAAGCATGACTCCCAAGGACAGAGGCATGATGGGACTTGTAGTTCCATAAAACAACTGCTGGGCCACAAGTTGAGCAAAGTGAAACAAAAAAGAGAAGGGCACCAACCTTGCGCATTACCTCAGTAACCAAAATGTATTAATTGAAAAATGATACTCACAAACAGCGAATAAAATCAGGCATGTAAGTCCTCAGAGGGACTTGAGAGATAAGGAGCCAGTGCGAGTCCCATCGTGGGGGTAGACACTCAGGACAGTTGACGCGTTTCGAAGGGCATCCCTTCTTCATCAGAGGTAGACACTCAGTACAGCTGACGCGTTTCGAAGGGCATCCCTTCTTCATCAGAGGTAAACACTCTGTTTTTTCATCTGAGTGTCTACCTCTGATGAAGAAGGGATGCCCTTCGAAACGCGTCAACTGTCCTGAGTGTCTACCCCCACGATGGGACTCGCGCTGGCTCCTTATCTTTCAAGTCCCTCTGAGGACTTACATGCCTGATTTTATTCGCTGTTTGTGAGTATAATTTTTCAATTAATACATTTTGGTTACTGAGGTAATGCGCAAGGTTGGTGCGCTTCTCGTTTTTGTTTCGCTTTGCAGTATTGGTCGGGCTTCCCCAGCCTTGTTTGGAGCTGCACAACTCTATATGCACTGGTGGTCGATTTTTCCGGTTCCATCCATCCACCACCCGCCTGGGTCCTAGAGCGCAGGAGAATTTGTTTCTGGTTTATTACCACAAGTTGAGCATCCATGGTTTGTATAATATATGGCCAAAAGTATGGGGATGCTGACCATCACACCTACCTATCTAGTCCAATGTAGGATAGCCCTCCAACCCTCAGGTGTTTCTAGTGAAGGGTAGATGCTACAACGTATCCCAAAAAAGCACATTCTTCCTCATTTTAGGACAGTGGGCAGCACCATGCAAATCTTTCCTTTTTGCCCCAGTCTGACAGATGCCAAGCCAAAACTGTTTCAGGCTTTTTGGCCATCATCAGTGCAGTGTACAGAAACCATGGCTCCTGTGGAGTATAGCTTGGGACCCAACAAGAAAGTATAACCATACAGAGTTATAGTGAGAAGGGAGGCATGAATACCTTTTAGTTTTAGGAAGACTTTAGGGCTCTTTAACATTTGCATTGCCCTGTTGTGCCCTCTAAAGAGCTTTTTAGAGGGCATTTGACAGGCGGTAAGGAGGTGTTATGTTGCCCTGCACTGCCTGGTTATCCCTGTAATGCTGCACTAACGCTCTGCATTTGCATGCCCTATGGAACTCAATGGGCGAGTTTGACAAGCGTACCACTTGCCAAACTTTGCATCCCAAATTAAAAATGTCACAGCCGCTTTGGAACCAACATGCTTTATACACATACAGATGCCACTTTTTGTTAGATACTTTGTCTTTTACCTGTACCATTACCTGCCTCCGAATGGCTCATTTGCTGTATGTCTTCTCTTTTGGTTGTGTTTTTCTACTTTATGCATTGAAAAATTTATAAATTTAGAATTAAAAAAAAAAAAAAGATAAGCTGCAGCCTTTGGTTGGAGGGCTTTTTGATTCATTCAAACCACTTTCACCATAACCTGTATGGTTATACTGCTACAACATACAAAGATTTTAGACATTTTTTGCTTCTAACCTTGTGGGAACAGTTTGAAGACTAAAGCCAGCTCCATAAAGACTTGGTTTGGTGTGGAGGAACTCCTGTGGTCTGCACAGAGCCCTGACCTTAACCCTACTGAATGCTTTTCAGAAGGCCTACTGCAAGACAGGTCTTCTCATCTAGCACCATTACTTGACCTCACATATGCTCTTTTGACTTCATGATCACAAATTTTCACAGACACCCTCCAAAATCTGGAGGTGAGCGTTCCCATTGGGAAACAAAGCCCTGACAATCCTAGAGTGGATTGCTTTTCAGAAGAGCTGCAAATCTTGCCATTAGTGAAAACGAGCCTTTAGAACAGTGGTTCTCAACCTTCCTAATGCCGTGACCCTTTAATACAGTGCCTTGTGTTGTGGTGACCCCCAACCATAAAATTATTTACACAGTAATTATAATTCATGAAGTGTCGTTTTACCTCCAATACTGCTGCTTTCAACACAGTAGCTGCTTTCAACACAGTAGCTGCTTTCAACACAGCAGCTGCTTTCTACACAGTAGCTGCTCTTTACACATCGGAAATGTGTTTTCTGATGGTCTTAGGGGACCCCTGTGAAAGGGTCGTTCGACCCCCAAAGGGGTCACGACCCACAGGTTGAGAACCACTGCTTTAGAATTTAACGCGTGTATGAAAGAGCCCTGTAGGATCATCGCTACCTTTTTCTGTAGAAGTGTAAAAAAAAAAGTAATTAAGGATCAGTCCCCTGTAAAGTTACTTTTCCAGGGTTTTTTTTCGGTAATCATCCCTTTCAACAATCTGTTATTTTTTTGCCCTTTTTGAAGCCAGTAAATGGGCCCTTTCCTGGGCTCTTGGATTCATTTGTCCCTCTCCATTTTGCCGTGCACTCCTAAGGTTAACTTGACCTTGTGTGTTATTGTGATTGCGGCGAGCGCCACAAAGTGACACTGAAGTTTTTCCAGCAAGTTTTTCTTTGAAGCAGGTAGACTCCGGGACGGACCGCCGCATGCAGTTTGAATGGCAATGTGCCGTTTCCATAACTACAAGCTTTATATTCCTTCAGAAAAATTTTCTCCTTGTTAAATAAATGCATTTGTTTTTTTTTTTTTTTTACTTAACACATATCTTTGTTTTCAGAGCGACTTGCTTTTCAAAAAGTTCTGACTCAGAAATAATCTTCAATATTAATATGTATCTTATAAAAAAAAAAAAAACCTTTTATGTTTATATACAATGCCAGGACAAAATATTCAGAGTCTTGCAGAAGCTTCCGCACCTTTGACCATTTCTCTCATTTTACTGAGTGATGAATGTTGCATTGAAATTACTTTTCTCTGTGATATCTGTGTTTCAAAGAGCTGATTATACGGTATGTACAATTATTTTTATGTCATACTGTTATATTAGGAAATTATTTTAGTAAAAGTAATTGAAATATGCTGCTGGATTAAAGCTGAACTCCAAGCACAAAAACTTTAAATATACACGTTATTGCCAAAAGTATTGGGACGCCCCTCCAAATCATTGGATTCAGGTGTTCCAATCCCCTCCATGGCCACAGGTATATAAAATCACCTAGGCATGCAGACTGCTTCTACAAACATTGGTGAAAGAATGGGTCGCTCTCAGGAGCTCAGTGACTCCAAGCGTGGTCCCGTGATAGGTTGCCACCTGTGCAATAAGTCCATCCGTGACATTTCCTGGCTACTAAATATTCCACGCTCAACTGTTAGTGGGATTATAACAAAGTGGAAGCAACTGGGAACAACAGCAACTCAGCCACCAAGTGGTAGGCCACGTCACATGACAGTGCGGGGTCAGCGCATGCTGAAGCGCACAGTGCGCAGAAGTCGCCAACTGTCTGCAGAGTCAATAGCTAAAGACCTCCAAACTTCATGTGGCCTTCAGATTAGCACAACAGTGTGTAGAGAGCTTCATGGAATGGGTTTCCATGGCCGAGCAGCTGCATCCAAGCCATATATCACCAAGTGCAATGCAAAGCGTCGGATGCAGTGGTGTAAAGCAAGACGCCACTGGACTCTAGAGCAGTGGAGACGTGTTCTCTGGAGTGGTCAATCACGCTTCTCTGTCTAGCAATCCAATGAATGGGTTTGGCAGTTTCTATGTGAACAGTACTCGCCTGACTGCATTGTGCCAAGTGTAAAGTTTGGTTGAGGGGGGATTATGATGGGGGGTTGTTTTTCAGGGGTTGGGCTTGGCCCCCTAGTTCCAGTGAAGGGAACTCTTAAGGCATCAGCATACCAAGACATTTTAGACAATTTCATGCTCCCAACTTTGTGGGAACAGTTTGGAGATGGCCCCTTCCAGGTCCAACATGACTGCACACCAGTGCACAAAGCAAGGTCCATAAAGACATGGATGATCGAGTTTGGGGTAGAGGAACTTGACTGGCCTGCACAGAGTCCTGACCTCAACCCCATAGAACACCTTTGGGATGAATTAGAGCAGAGACTGCGAGCCAGGCCTCCTCCCCCGACATCAGTGCCTGACCTCATAAATGTGCTTCTGGAAGAATGGTCCAACCTTCCCATAGACACCCTCCTAAACCTTGTGGATGGCCTTTTCAGAAGAGTTGAAGCTGTTATAGCTGCAAAGGGGCGGGGCCAACTCAATGTGGTTTTAACCTCTTCATGACCACCCACCCTCCCGCAGTGCACTGTGGACAGGTGATCGCTGTAGGCAGAGCAACAAACGAGTACGTCGCTGCCTACTTCCAATGATTCACAGCCAGGTCCTGCTGATTAGTTGTGTACAGTCACAGCCCAGAGCTCTGTGTTGGTAAACAATACAGGGCTCTATACAGAGGGAGCGAGATTGTTTCGTAAAATCGGCACACATTACACATACTGTATTTAGGCACACTTTACCCCTTTGATCGACGTAGATGTTAACCCCTTTCCAGCCACTGCCATTAGTACAGTGACAGTGTAGAATCAGGGGTGTGGAAATTTTTGAAAAAACTACTTTTCCATTGACTAAATTGGTGCCCCTATCTTCTTGTCCAGATTAAAAAATAAATAAATAAATTTTTAAACAAAACTGTATTTATATCGGAGGTGATATTAGGAATGTCAGGGACTTTTAAAAACAGAAGGGAGTACATCCCTCACATTTTTTTCTTTTCATGTGACAACACTGAAGAAATGACACTTTGTTACAATGTGACGTAGTGAGTGTACAGCTTGTATAACATGTAAATTTGCTGTCCCCTCAAAATAACTCAACACACAGCCATTAATGTCTAAACCGCTGGCAGCAAAAGTGAGTACACCCTTAAGTGACAAGGTCCAAATTGGGCCCAATTAACCATTTTCCCTCCCCGGTGTCATGTGACTCCTTAGTGTTGCAAGGTGTCAGGTGTGAATGGGGAGCAGGTGTGTTAAATTTGGTGTTATCGCTCTCACTCTCTCATACTGGTCACTGGAAGTTCAACATGGCACCTCATGGCAAAGAACTCTGAAGATATGAAAAAAATTATTGTTTCTCTATAGATGGCCTAGGCTATCAGAAGATTGCCAAGACCCTGAAACTGAGCTGCAGCACGGTGGCCAAGACCATACAGCGGTTTAACAGGGCAGGTTCCACTCAGAACAGACCTTGCCATGGTCGACCAAAGAAGTTGAGTGCACGTGCTCAGCGTCATATCCAGAGGTTGTCTTTGGGAAATAGACGTATTTGTTTAACCACTTGCCGCCCAGCCACCGCATATAAACTGTGGCAGGGCGGCGCTCGTGGGCAAAAGCACGTTTTAAAATGTATGCCTACAAAATGGGTAGGGGGCGCGCGCCCGCCCTACCTGTCCCGCGGGTGTCAGCAGCGGGTCTCCGCCGCCGGGTCACGGCCGGTTTTTACCGGCCATTTTCCCGCGATGAGCGGTGAACACTGACACAGAGCAGGGCTGCATTGTTTACACACAGCCCTGCTCTGTGACAGTTCGCCACCAAGCTGAAGAGGGAGAGAACAGTTTCTCTCCCTCGATTATCTCCCCCCTCCCTCCCCCCTGTCCAGTACACACCCTCGCCCCCTAGTAAAACACTCCCCTGACACTGAAAATTCTAAAAATGTTAACCCCTTCCTCCCCAGTGACAGTACATTTTCAGTGTTTTTTTTTCACTGATCACTGTATTGGTGTCACTGGGGATGCCAGTGACCCCAAGTCAGCTCCCCCCAGTGTCAAAACGTCCGCCGCAGTCCCGCCATAAGTCGCTGGTTGCCGTCATATGTCGCTGATCAGCGCCATTATTAGTATAAATAAAAATTAAAAATCCCAGTATCTTTCCCGCCATTTGTAAACGCTATAACTTTCACGTAAACCAATTAATTTACACGTATTGGGATTTTTTTTTAGCAAAGACATGTCCCGGAATGCATTTTGGCAGAAAATTATGACTAAATTTGATTTTTGCATTTTTTTTTTTTACTGGACATGTTTTATAGCAAAAAGTCCAAAATATTGTTTTTTTTCCCTCAAAATTGTCAGCACAGGCGATCAAATACCACCGAAAGAAAGCTCAATTTGTGGGGAAAAAAAGGATGTAAATTTCATTTATGTACCGTATTACATGACCGCGCAATTGTCCGTTAAACTAGCGCAGTGCTGTATAGCAGAAAAATGGCGTAAATTGCAGTATCTATACCATAGTTTGTAGACGCTATAACTTCCACACAAAGCAATCAATATACACTTATTGGGATTTTTTTTACCAAAAACATGGAGCAGAATACATTTTGGCCTAAATTTATAACCAACTTTGAGTTTATATTTATTATATTTTTTATAGCTGAAAGTAAAAAATATTGTTTTTCTTCAAAATTTTTGGCCTTTTTTTGTTTATAGCGTGAAAAATAAAAAGCGCACAGGTGATCAAATTACACCGAAAGAAAGCTTTATTTGGGTGAAAAAAAGGATGTAAATTTTGTTTGGGTGCAGCATTGCATGACCGCGCAATTATCAATTGAATTAGTGCAGCGCCGAGTAGCAAAAAGAGGCCTGGTCATTAAGGGGGGTAAATCCTCTGGAGCTGAAGTGGTTAAAATTTTTTTGGTATTTTTTTAATTTATATAGCATAAAATAAAAAACCCAGTGGTGATTAAATATCATGAAAAGAAAGCTTTGTCTCAGAAAAAAAAAAAGATAAAAATTTAATTTGGGTACAGTGTAGTTGCAATTCAAAGGGGGACAGCGCTGAAAACTGAAAATTGGCCTTGGCAGGAAGGGGGTAAAAGTATTCAGTGTTGAAGTGGTTACATACAGTCCTGAAAATATGGAACAGCAAAAAAAAAGAACTTTAAACACAATACACATGAAACACCAACTACATGAAGGTGCCATAACATCTCAAAATACATCATATACTCTCTTAAAACTATTCCAGAGTTTTTCCTGTAACCCGAGCCAATGCTGGCTGCACGTTTGTAGTTATTTCTGAGCTTGCTGTAATCAATATGTGTGACTGTGAGGATCGAAGCCAGGCTTCTAATTAGGCCCCACACAAACGTTCAGAAAAACACTACGAGCACCTTTGGGATTTCTATAGGGGAACGGCATCGGCCCCGTATATTCACCTGCAAGAAAATAATGACTGCCTTCTTCCGGAACATGCCCATTCTCCTCAAATTATCATCTTTTACACCCGCGCCACGGCCGCGTCACGCTGTAGAAGAACGAGCCTCACCACTGTTAATGATGTGTGGCTGGAAATGCAGGTGTCTCCTCTAGAGAGCAGCGCATCCTCGTATATATTTATAGACACAGATAAAAGTTTTCAGTGCGTGCAATTATTCAGCCTCCCTGCCGATCGACCGAGGCCACGCCGCGCCTTGCCGGAATGGGTGCATGAAATTGGCAGCATGCTGCTCTTCCCCAAGCGGCGTGGTGGGTTGGCCTGAGTTATTCCTATGCAATGGGCTGAAATCGCTTTTCATTGCGGGCACCGCGGGGGGTTTGTAAATGGCAGGCCAGAGATGTCGCACAATACAAAGTGCTGATTGTGCAAAGTGGGCTCATAAAATGTGTAATAACTGGAATATTTCAATGAAAATAAGTTTGGGCATATTTATTTATTTTTGCATGATGAGTGGTTGTCATTACATCTTCCCTTTTGACAGTCGCTGAAGATTGGTAGAGGACTAATGGAAATCCCGCGCTCTTTTAGGTTTCAGATGCGTCAATCATCTTTAAGGTTATTCTACAATATTTCAAATTCTTTAACTACTTGTCTACCAGGGACATTCTTTAGGGTTTTTGCACATATGATAAAATGCACATTTTAGGCGGGAAGGTTACTATATTTTTCGCTCCATAAGGTGCACCTGGCCATAAGACTCACCTAGGTTTTAGAGGAGGAAACCAAGAAAAAAATATTCTGAACCAATGGACTGCAGACATAGTACAGGAGATGACCAGAGACCGCGGACACAGTGCAGGAGATGACCAGAGACTGCGGACATAGTACAGGGGATGACCAGAGACTGCGGACACAGTACAGGAGATTACCAGAGACTGCGGACACAGTACAGGAGATGACCAGAGACCGCGGACATAGTACAGGAGATGACCAGAGACCGCAGACACAGTACAGGAGATGACCAGAGACCGCGGACACAGCACAGGGGATGACCAGAGACTGCGGACATAGTACAGGAGATGACCGGAGACTGCAGACACAGTACAGGAGATGACCGGAGACTGTAGACATAGTACAGGAGATGACCAGAGACTGCAGACACAGTACAGGAGATGACCGGAGACTGCGGACACAGTACAGGAGATGACCGGAGACTGCGGACACAGTACAGGAGATGACCGGAGACTGCGGACACAGTACAGGGGATGACCAGAGACTGCGGACACGGTACAGGAGATGACCGGAGACTGCGGACACAGTACAGGAGATGACCGGAGACTGCGGACATAGTACAGGAGATGACCGGAGACTGCGGACACAGTACAGGAGATGACCGGAGACTGCGGACACAGTACAGGAGATGACCGGAGACTGCTGACACAGTACAGGAGATGACCGGAGACTGCGGACACAGTACAGGAGATGACCGGAGACTGCGGACACAGTACAGGAGATGACCGGAGACTGCGGACACAGTACAGGAGATGACCGGAGACTGCGGACACAGTACAGGAGATGACCGGAGACTGCGGACGTACTACAGGAGATGACCGGAGACTGTGGACCTTTGGGGAGCGGGAACCCGCTCCCACTTCTGTGGAGTTATCCTCCCTCCCAGTCTTCTGAAACACATGACAGATCCCAGAAGACTGCTGGACCATTCACAAAGCACAGCACTTCTCACGCATGCGCTGTGGGCACCCGGCTGTGAAGCCGCAAGCTGTCACAGCCGGGTATCCACACTAAAGATTGCGGTGCCAGGGAGAGAAGACGGTGAGGACACCGCTGGACCGAGAAACAGGACCGAGGAGCAGGTTCTGCTGCTGAGCAGCCAGCCCGGTATTCTAACGCAGTGGCGGGAATACCGGGCTGGCCTCTCCATATTCGCTTCATAAGACGCACAGACATTGTCCCCCATTTTTTTGGGGGAAAAAAAAGCGTCTTATGGAGTGAAAAATACGGTAGTTAAAACCCCCAATATTATATATTTTTTTGAAAAGCAGAGACCCTGGAGAATAAAATGGTAGCTGCCATCTATTCTATCACATTAGTGCATGTTTATCATACCTGTATTATCGGTAATAAAATCCCCACACTAGTTTTATCGATCTGCACCACACTCCAGGAGACAAAACCAACTTTAATATCTTGACCAGATGTCATGCTCCTTTTCCAGGCCCCAATGCCGGCTCTTTTACTCTTTGTGCAGCTTCTGGCTTCCAGCCAATCACAGAGGGGGGTGTTTTAAAGGTTAATGTGTGGAATGCTCAAAATTCAAGCAGCAAGTCTACATGCTAGAAGCCAGTCCCCCCCCCCCCCCCCCGCCCCCAAGCGTTCTCAGTTTTTTTTTTCTCCGTGATCCTTGTGCTACTAGTCTCTGCGCCTCTTCTGTTCTCCAGTGTTTGTATTCCTCCCAGCTTGTTCCCTGCCTTGCTTCTAATGTCTTCCTACTTCATTTTAGGCCTTATTTTCCCCTCTGTCTATATCCTGCTTTGTCACCTTGTACGCTCCTACCAGCACTCCCTCTTCCTTCACCTTTTGTACCTTTCCTTGCACTCGGTTTGCTTGTTCCTTTGCACCAGCATGTTTCACAGTGTGTTCCAGTCAGCCTTGTTATTTGCAGCTGTGCACCCCCCAGTCTGAGTATCTCATTTACCGCTAAAGCCAGCCATACATGGATCGAAAATTCAGACAGTTCAGCAGGAACCATCCGAATTTCGATCCATGTATGGGCACCCTGGTTGTATAGAAGTCAATCTACCAATCGATTTCTGTACAACCACCTTGTTGGGTTTTACCAGATTGATCAGTGCCGCCAGCTATAGCCAGCAGCAGTGATCATTGTATTTTTATGGCAAGTTGAAGGCTCCATGTCATCAGAACAAAATAGCACAGTGGGAGGATTCCCCCATACACCTCTAATGTGTAGATGGAAGAATCAAATCTTTTTTTTTTACCGTTCAACCTGCTGGTTGAATGTATGGACTGCCTTAAGGTGGGAATACACGGTTAGAAATTCGACTGATCGGTCATCCGATGACCAAGAGGCGTTCGTTCGTCGAAATCGTAGCCCACATTAACCAATCTAAAAAAGTGGTTTGTCGGGCAATACATAGTGTTGACGTCTTCCGTACAAGTGGAAGTGATGCAGTGTGCGTGTGACCTTGTAGCCACGCACTTACTCCTAGAACGAGCGATATACACAATTACCAGGAATGAGTATAATATAGTTTATTACATGACCTATATTATTATTATTATACAGTATTTAGCGCCAGAAAGGTTTGCTCAGCGCTGTACATTATAGTGAGGGACAGTACATGGGACAATACAGTAACAATACAATACACGAGGGTTCGAGGGCCCTGCTCTTTTGAGCTTACAATCTAGGAGGGAGGGGAACGTGGTACAGGAGGAAGTGGCTGTGGGGGATGAAGTGGTAGGAGGAGTGGAGGAGATCGGCTGTTAGGTGAGGGTGGGGTAGGCTTCCCTGAAGAGATGGGTTTTCAGGGTGCGCCTAAAGGTGAGGAGGGTAGGTGACAGTCTGATGGATTGGGGTAGTGAGTTCCAGAGGATGGGGGAAGTCCTGGAGAAGTCCTGCAGTCGGGCGTGGGAGGTGGAAACCAGGGAGCTAGAAAGTAGGAGGTCTTGTGAGGAGCGAAGATTACGGGTTGGGTGGTATTTGGGTATCCGAATTCTGCTTTCATTATCTCATTAGGCCAATCTACTTTTAACATTTGGATTTTTCGTTCGTGTTTATGAAGATTCCTTGGACATAAACATCCGGGTCATCTTCTGTTTCCGCTCATGCGTGATAGCGCTTGATAGATTTTTTTTTTTTTCGTACGACCGTCATACCACCGAAAGAAAATCGGTCGTTCCTATGCGAAACGGCAAAATTTTTCACTGTTGTTCAACCAGATTTTTTCGCTCGCAATATCCTTATCGGTTAAAACATCCTGCTCATCAAAAAAGAGAAAATCCGTGGTTCTGTGAAATTTTTCGGACGATTTTCTTATCGTGTGTACGGGGCATTAGTGTATTTCTGTGTCCTGGTTGTTCCTTGTGTATCCTGCTGTCTTGTACCTCCAGTGCCCCAGCATTTCAAGAAAGTCTCACCAGCTTTTAGTTTCAGCCTGCACGGGTGAGCTGGAGGATTGCAACTGGTCTATTGACTGCAGCACAACATCTCTGCCACTAAGACCTCTGGTGAAGACCAGGTGGTATCTTAGACTCTGTGCCTTGGTCCTTTTCAGTGCACTCACATCTTCTAAGCGAGTGGCCAGCAAAGTCCTCTGTATCCACTCTGCGGCTTTCTCCTCCCTCTGACCATCATCTATACTAGGTTCTGGCTAGCCACTCCACCTCCTGGTTGGAGCAGATCCTTAAGTCGTAACACTAAATGTACAGAACGCCATCAGTTCTACATAAATTTTATTCTAACAGCTCCAACCAGTTCTAGAGATGTCAAAACACGCAAGGGATTATTTTTCTTTGGCCTTGCCTGCTTTCTGGTACGAGTGAAAACAATCTTGCAGAAATTTTAAGATTTCAAACTCCTTTTTTTTTTTTCCTGCATAACTCCCACATTTCAGAAACCGATTCTTGCAAGTCCATTTTGCGACATCTTACAGCTGCCAAAGCCTTCCACTACAGTGGAAAGACCTTTTGTCCACCATCGACCTCCCATGTGGATATAAAGGTGGAGAAGATAGGGAAGATGGAGGACCTTGTCTTGTCCTCACAAATCAAGCATGAAGCATTCAGTAAAATGTGGTTCTATTGGAATGGCTTCCTCTTTTCAGACAGATTGTTTTGGACATAACAGTTTTGCCTCTAACTCCAGTCTGCTCCACTCCCATGAGCCCAAAAGAACCCTGTTTCCCCATCTTTATTCTTTGCCTTGTCTACTGTGTTGTCTCCATACCTCTTTCTCAGATTTCTCCCGTCCTTTCCCTACTAATCTCACCCTACTACTCCCCCACAAGCCCATCCCCCAACCTATTTACACTCACTAGCCACTTTATTAGGTACACCTTGCTAGTGCTGAGAAAATATCTCCCACATCATTAACCATCACCAGCCTGAACCGCTGATGCAAGGCAGGATGAAGCCATTCTTTTATGGTGTTTACGCCAAATTCTGCCCCTACTATCTGAATGTTGCAGCAACCAGTCTTCCCATTCTCCTCTGACATCAACAAGGCATTTTCATCCACCCAACTGTCACTCACTGGATATTTTCTCTTTTTCGGGCCATTCTCTGTAAACCCTAGAGATGGGTATGTGTGAAAATCCCAGTAGATCAGCAGTGTTTGAAATACTCAGACCAGCTCGTCTGGCACCAACAACCATGCCATGTTCAGAGTCACTTAAATCACCTTTCATCCCCATTCTGATGCTCGGGTTGAACTTCACCACGTTGTCTTCACCACGTTGCCTACATGAGTTGCTGCCGCATTGATTGGCTGATTAGCAAATTGTGTTACCAAGAAATTGAACAGGTGTACCTAATAAAGTGGCCGGTGAGTTTATAGCTCCTATTCTTATTCTATCCTACTTTATTTCCTTGGCCCTGTACACTACAACCTTTGCTTCGGAGAACCTCTTTACCCCCCCTTCCCCTCTTACCCTCTTATAAAGAAAATTGTCCCGGTCTCTTGCCTATGGAACTTCATGGAGAGCTAAATTCCATGACTCCAACACCACCATCCCTGTAGGATGGTGTTGATTGGCCCAGCTCTACCACATGCTTATCCATACACGGGAGTACAGAGTATTTCCTTCACCTCCTGCCTTAGAACAGAACAGCGGGGGAGGGAAGTAATGTATATGCTGCTGGGTATGAGAGATTAAAATAATGGTAAATCCTAATTGCAATATTACATTTTTCACTGTAGCTACATGTATCAAGCTGTAATTTTTTTTTCTTCTGTATTTTGCTGTTAACCCTTTGAAGACGGTAAGATTTTGGAACGCCAAAAGAATACATTTTTTTTGTTTTTAAAGTTCGTACACTTCAGTTGCTGTAACTGAGCCATTTCATGAAATAATTGGCAAAAAGCTAGATCCATTTGTTGTTTGTTGATAAGAAATAATATTTTGACTCAAACCAAAAAAAAAAGAGTTTTAAGTTCCTAATCAGATGATACACGCAATTAAAAACATGGGACAAATACATCCCTTGGTCCTCAAAGGGTTAACACTTTTCCCCTTGTAAAGCATGTCTTTGCTGTATAAAAAGATAAAAGGCCTATTTAGCTGTAAAGGTTTGCTTTACATTAATTGGGTTAAAAAGCCAGCAATGGTAAAAGGCATGCATGTCAAACACAAGGCCCGTGGACTGAATCCGGCCCGCCATGCCATTTCATGTGGCCCTCACGACACTCTTGCAGTTGCGGCACCCCCTTATCTCTGCCCTCACCTTGTCACAGCAGTTGGCAGCAGGGAGGAGGACAGAACTCCACCAGATCCTGTGCTTCTCCGTGCAGCCAAGGAGATGCTAGTCTCTGCCCCCCTCTCGGCAGTTGACAGCAGAAAGGAGGACAATTGTGAGCTGAAGTTTGGCCTCAATTTATTTACTGTATATTCAAATCTGCTAATACATTTAACACTCCCATCCCCCTCCCCAAGACTGACAATGCTCATTCTTCCAGAGTTGTGTCTCACTAATATAGGAAGTGTGTTACTGGCCAGATAACCAGGTGACAGAAGGGGAAAAAAAACCTAAAAAAAAGAAAACTGATGCAGCACCACATTTTAATGGTTGGTAAGCTGTAATATATCACATTTTTGGGTTTAATACCTCTTTACCATTTTTAATTTCTTTTAATGGCTTAGTCAACCTTTTGAAATCAAATGAAATCTATTCAAGTGGATGTAAAGACTCAAGGTTTTTTACTTTCATGCCTTCTAGAAAATTACTATGTTTTTATGTTACACCCGAAATATGGATGTAACTTGAAACGTGGTCAGAAAGCTGGACAGTTTTTCTTTCAAGTGAACTAGAGATTGGTTGGGCAAGGGATTGTTACAAGGTGGGGTGAGAAAAAGCAATGAAAGCTTTACAAAAGAAAAAAAATCACTTTCTAGCCCCCCTAAACTAATATAACTTACAGCCTAGTGCTTACTTTTCCATAATGGCTGCACTTTTCTATGGTGTTTGCATACCCAGACCTAAAATCTTCTCCAATCCTTGCCACACCTGCACAGAAACTCACCATAGACTTGAGTGGACTTGTACCCCTGCACTAACGACAGTAGGAGTACAACCCAGGTCTATAGGCAGTTCTTGCACAGGCACAACCAGCATCTTAGACAAATTTGACCCAGAGAAGGCCACCACCACCATGGAGAGGTAAATAGACAAGCACCTAGGTGGAAGGGGTTCTAAGTCTGATTAGGCCAGCGTGGATGGCTTGTTTTATTTATTCCAATTCAAGTAAAAAAAATAGAATACATCATAACTGTTCTTCAGCACTGTACCTAGTTAGGAAATGTTTATGAAGGTTGATGTTGCACTAGGGTGGATGTTTTAGTTATAAGATGTTTTTTTTCTTTGTTTTTCTTTTATTGTACATCATGGTACACAGAGCAGACTATATTCATGACTGTGGGATATGCGCCACCTATAAATGAATGGAGACTGGCAGATCAGTCAAACAGGAAGACCTCCCCTATATAACCTTTCCTATACAGGAAGTACCTCAATTTTTTTCACCAGTGTCTGTAAGGTGGGTAGTCACTTATGTGCTCTTGGAGCATACCTGGAGATCCGAAATGGTTCTTCTATGAATCAAGGACTAGAATCCGATACATTCAAAGGGTGGTTAGCTAAAATGGATGGTACCCAAACCTCGTTGGGAGAGAAGAATACTCAAGGTTTACCTGTAATTTCTGCCGGTTTGCCTGCTTTACTGTGCTGGGCCCTGCAGAATAGAACCCTGTGCAGTGTTTGTTCAGACCAAAGTGCTTTCCAGCAGGGTGCAGAAGAGTGGACCCCAGATTTAAGGGGGACTGAGTCCTTGAAGGTCTTTTATGACAAAGCCCACTGTGATGGGTGAAGGTTGGACTCCTGTTATTCAGTGTCCTGTAGCACAAATGGTAAGTTTACATTTGCAGTGTTTCTTTGGAGGTGAAAAAAAATCAGACCAGTCTTTCTCCCGGTGGTCACTGGGAGCAATGTGCTTTTGGTCTGGCCAGGCTTTCTCTGTGTTTCAGGAGTATTGGGCTACAGGTTTCTCCTCCAGCCACAAGAGGGGTCACTCTGTATAGCCTATTCTTGTGCATTGGAGGCAGGAAGTAGAAAGGTGGCCATTTTGCGTATGGTTGAAGTCACTCATGGGCTGAAGGTTTAATGAGGCTCCTTTGAGACAGCAGGGACACAGAGCAGTCTATGGCTGGATAATGAGGTGTGGGAACTACCTGTGGAGGAGCTTCATGACCAGACAGGACACGATTATACACTGCATTAGTCTGCATAATCCCAGGAGGCTTGTACAACTGTTTTCTGATACACCCCTGCACGGGTCTTGGTGCATTTAAAGGAGTTGTGGCTTGCACTTGATTTGCAGGAGCCTATATTGAGGCGGCATAGGGGCTGCGTTTGATGCATATTTGCTTGGCTAGTCCTGGAAAACTAGTATGGGTCCAAGGGCAGTTAATTTTGACACCTTGGGGTCCAGTTCTCCCTAATCTTTGCCTTCCCCCCCAATTCAACTTTTGCTGAGTCTTTTGCACAGGATCTGGGAGTTGGTAACACTGATAATATTGGTAGACCAGCCTATCTCAGGAGGGCTTGGTATACCGGCATAGTGAATCTGGCAGTGGATACTCCTTGGACACTTCTGGTCCAGCCAGACCTACTGTTTTGGGTCCATTAGTGCATCCTGCTTTCCGATCGCTAGGATTGAAGGTTTGGCTATTGTCTGGAAGGATCATACATCATCTTTGTTCCTGTTCTCTCTGTACTATTGAGCACTAGGAAGCCGGCTTCAAGGAGCTTCCATTACATGACCTGGAAATCTTATTGCATGGTGTGAAGCTAGGAAGTGGCACCCTCTGAAA
Organism: Staurois parvus; assembly: GCF_062004578.1. Lineage (NCBI taxonomy): Eukaryota > Metazoa > Chordata > Amphibia > Anura > Ranidae > Staurois > Staurois parvus. Next base: position 5,786,690 of record NW_028318185.1, on the reverse strand, counting down.
TGTGATTGGTGAGATTTGTCCTTTCTTCAATCAGGAGGGGAAATTAAATTGCCCTAAAGTACCATTAAGGATCAGATTTCGGCTCTATCCCTTTTTTTTCCCCCAGAGTCCATTTGTTTCTTACTCCTTGATTTGCACTTTGTGCAGTGTGTAACACAGACTGTCCCACCTATCAGGCCACCCTTGTGTCCTTCGGACTTGAACTTTGTCTTGGCTGTTCTTGTAGAGGCCACATTTTAAACCAATTTGAGAAACTGTTAGTCGAAAGGTGGCTTCTTTGGTTGCTATCACTTCGGCAACATGAGTGTTAGAGTTGGCGGCTCTTTCATGTAAGGAGCCGTTCTTGGTCTAGCATAGGGTGATGTTGCGTTCCCATCCATCTTTCTTGCCTAAAGTAGTTTCTAGTTTTCACTTGAATCAGGACAGTGTCTTGTTTTTCTTTTTTCCTAGTCTGCAGTCAACAGGGGAAGTACTCTGGATGTAGTTTGGGTGGTCAGGATGTACTTGAGTTTGTTGGCAATAGGTCCAGAATCCTGGTTAGTGTTGCTAAAAGGGCCCAGGAAGGGTAGGCGGCATCCAGGTCAACTATTTTTTGCATTGCATCCGACAATCATTCAAGCCTATGGTTTGAAGGGTGGGTTCTGACCCTTTTGGGTGAGAGCGCACTCTACCAGGAGTGTGGGAGCATCTTGGTCTATCCACCATTGGGTCTCAGTGGCTCAGGTTTGCAAGGTTGCTACTTGGTCTTTGGTTCACACATTCACAGGGTTTTACTAAGTGGATGTCAGAGCCGCAGAGGATTACGAACGGAAGAATAGGTGCTTTTGGGATTGCAGTGGTTGTCTCCACCCCTCAATTTATTTTGCTTTGGGACATCCCACATAGTCACGATTATAGCCTGCTCTGTGTCCCGTGATGTACGATATAGAAAATTGTATTTTTTTTTCTACATACTTACCTGTAAAATCCGTTTCTTGGAGTACATCACCGGACACAGAGGTCCCCCTCCCATCTTTTTGGGAATTCATTGCTTGCTACAAAATTCAGGTTCCTTTTATAGGAGGGGTTATATAGGGGAGGACTTCCTGTTTGAATGATCTGCCGGCGTCCATTCACTTATAGGTAGCACCAGGGGCGGACTGACCATGTGGAAACTCGGGCACTGCCCGAGGGCCTGAGGTCAGTAGGGGGCCCCATGAGATCCCCCTGGTACCTTTTTCATAGGCTTTTTTGAATTTGGCCAAGGACACAGGGGCCCCATGATCCCCTATTGCCCGGGGGCCCCATGAGTTTTCAGTCCGTCCCTGGGTGGCACATAACCCACACAGTCATGGTTATAGTCTGCTCTGTGCCCCTTGATGTACTGCAAGAAATGGATTTTACAGGTAGGTATGTAGAAAAACTCCCAATTATTTCTTATATGGGGATACCATTGTTTATATAGTTTAGTAGCCTGTTCATTTGCACATTTTTTTTAATAAATAGGTTATGTCACAATTGTAAGAGTGGAGCCTTGTAACTATTATTTGTATAATATTATATATTATTATAGATTTATCCCTAGGGATATACATTTTTCAGTTTGAGAAGAGTAGCACAGATTTAATTTTATTGTTTATTGGGCTTTCTAATTCAGAAACCCAGCTTTTTTTTTTGGCAAACTATGGATGCACCTTGTATAAATCCTTTTTAAAACACAACTCCAGGGAGAAAAACAAAAAAAAATAAAAAATAAAAGCCTGATTAAAAATAAAAATATAAAAAAAAAGCTTTTGTTGCAGTACATGCCTTCAGTGTAGAGCTGTCACCGTAGTGCGTCTTTTCTGGCACTAGAGGTCCTTAGTCTTCCAGGTTGAATAACGGCCAGTGCCATTCAACCTACTTCTACTGAGCCCAGGCTGTCTTGTCCTCCCCCATCCCCCAGCCTAAATCAAGAAGAAGCAGCACAACAATGAGCTCCTCTCTCTGTCATGGTAGTTTCATCTCATATCATCATGCTTCTTGTCAGCACACCAACTGACCTTTGTGCTGCTTTTCCTTCCCCCTGTCTGTGCTCTGCTGCACAGGGACTGCAAGAGGCTGATACCAAGTCCAGTTCCCGAACGCCTATATGAGTCGCTCCATTGGTGCCCCTGGAGTGATGACTGAACTCTCGGACAGCTCACCGTCAAATACCCAAGGATTGGGAGCCGATTAGTATGGGTGACACCAGCACTGTGCAGCCAATCACAGTGCTGCACGATCAGGAGCCCCTCCTACATGCCCTGTGTGTTTACAGCCTATTTAAAGCATTTGCTTCTGTTGGTTTAAAGGGGTTAATCAATATAAAGACATTTTGCTTTGTGTATTTTATATCTGTTTGGGGTCAGGTTTAAAAAAATAGAGAATGTACTTTTTTTTTTTTTAAATTGGTATAAACATCACACAAATAATTGAAATATTGCCCCAAAATTTGATTTTACTTTCCCTTTAAAGTGGTTATAAACCTCTAATATGGAATATGAACAAAGCATATCCCTCTATAGTGTGTACATGTCTCAATCCAGAGCACGGAGTGTGATTTTTCTCTGCTGCCTCTATCGTCTGCTATCACTTCTGACAAGTTTTTCTGACACCAAGAGGTAAAATAATGGGGATCTCTAGAACACAGCCTGTGATTGACATCTTCAGCTCTGGTCCTCTGTGCTGTATGAAAAGGGTGTGTCCCTTTCCTGTAATCAGCTCTCATTGACCTCTGCAGAGGGTAACTTCAGCTCCTCACCCCTTGCTTTCTGAAAGCTCATACAAGCTGTATAGTTTCTGTACTTTGAACAGATGTAGAGAAGATAAGACTGCAGATAAACAGATACAACTTAGGGACCTTAGATTGTACGCCCCTTGAGGGTTAGGGACTGATGTGAATGTACAAGATATATGGAAAGTGCTGCGTATATTGACGGCACTATAGAATTACCTGAAATAAATCGTGTAGGGATGGCGTCATCTTCTTTGGCTGCTGTATACCTTTTTACATTGTACCGCCCGCCGACAAGTATAATTTGTTTGAGAGGTTTCCATTTTTTTAAATATTAGACACAGGACAGCTGGGGAGAGAGGTTCTGACAGTCTCGGTTTGAAGGACTTTGATGCTAACAGGCTCACCTGGAAGGAATCTCTGCTCTGGGAATGTGGAATCGACTTCAAAGCGCATCAATCAGAGTGTTCCAGGCTCCATGGATGTGAACGAAAGAGGAGGAAAGAAAGGTTTCCATTACTGTCTGCAGCCGGCTTTTCATTTCGGCATTAATCGGCAAAGCTGGAAATAAGAGCGACTTTCCCACATGTCTGATTCCAGCCCTTCGCAGGTGTTTGACCATCAGAAGCCAAAGTGGTAAAACCACAATGAAAGTATCATACATGAATGTTGTTTAACCACCTCGGTACTGGCATGTTACACCCCTTTTTTCCATGCTGTGATTGTTTGACTGACAATTACTCCACAAATAGCTCCTGTCACTTACCTGATTTGAGACTGAAATGACGAGGTCGGTCTCACTTGTGTCACTAGCCCTGACCCCACTGGAAGTGGAACAGAGGGTGTCTAGGGACCAGGGGGACAAGAGCGCCAGCAGATGTTTGCAGCTCTTGCAGTTGGAGACTTTGGAAGACTGATGAACCTCTGATTCAGGAACAGTAGTGTTATGCAGCGCTGGTATGGTGGGTCGCCAGGTGTGCACCAGAGCAAGGCAGGAAGCTGGGATGGGAGACAGGAGCAATGTCAAAGGGATAGCCGGGGTCATCAATGGGCGGAGAGCGAGGTACTAAATCATAAACAAGCCAAAGTCAGGAGCAGAGCCGAAGTCAGGAACCAGTATCAAGCAGGAGAGCAATCGGAGTCAGGTCAGGAACAAGCTGGGTCAGCAACAAGGAAATCACACAGGAACGAGCAGGAAACAGCTGAAGACCAGTCAGCACTCAGCACAGGTAGAGGCACCTCTTAAATATTCCGTCTGGTGCCCATCTTCGCCGTGCGTGATCATGCATTTCTGTGCACACGCGCACGTCTATTCACCAGCCGTCTCACGGGAATTCCCTTATAGCTCCACTCCAGTGATACAATGTGTGCAACCATACCCTCCACGCCAACATCTTCTTCCAAGTGTGGGGTCTTGGGCAGTCTTGGTTGGCTGGCGTAGAACAATGTACAGTTGTGGCCAAAATTATTCAACCCCCAATGCTGTAAAGGGGTTTAGGGACTATAGTGTACATTTGGAATTGTATTCAGAATCAAATCCTACAAGGACGTTGTAACTACCCAAATGCAACTAAAATGACATCAATTGTTTATGTAATACAGTAGTAAATGGTTCTTATGTGGTTTCTTCATTGCCACAATTATTCAACCCCTTAAAGACTACCACTCTGAAGAACAGAGGTTCATACAGGTGCTTTCCATCAGGTATTGAAAACACCTGTGGATGTCACCGAGCAGCAATCAAGCATAATAAGCACCAATTAGGCAGCTTTAAAATGACTGTGATACTCAGCTCCTTCTAGACATTTACTGGTGTGGTTACAAACATGGTGAAGGCAAGAGAATGGTCCAGGAAGACAAGAGAAGAGGTGATTTCTCTTCACAGGAAGGGCAATGGCTATAAGAAGATTGCAAAGATGTTAAACATACCAAGAGACACCTTAGGAAGCATCATTCGCAAATTCAAGGCAAAGGGCACTGTTGAAACGCTACCTGGTCGTGGCAGAAAGAAGATGCTGACTTCGACTGCTGTGCGCTACCTGAAGCGTAGAGTGGAGAGAAGTCCCCGTGTGACTGCTGAGGAACTGAGAAAAGATTTGTCAGATGTGGGTACAGAAGTTTCAGCCCAGACAATAAGACGCACACTGCGTAATGAAGGCCTCCGTGCCAGAACTCCCAGGCGTACCCCCTTGCTGTCTCCAAAGAATAAGAAGAGTCGACTGCAGTATGCCAAAAGCCATGTGGACAAACCACAAAAGTTGTGGGATAGTGTTCTGTGGACTGATGAAACAAAATTAGAACTGTTTGGGCCCATGGATCAACGCTATGTTTGGAGGAGGAAGAACAAGGCCTATGATGAAAAGAACACCTTGCCTACTGTGAAGCATGGTGGAGGGTCAATCATGCTTTGGGGCTGTTTTGCTTCTGCAGGTACAGGGAAGCTTCAGCGTGTGCAAGGTACCATGAATTCTCTTCAGTACCAGGAGATATTGGATGGAAACGTGATGCAGTCCGTCACACACCTGAGGCTTGGGAGACGTTGGACCTTTCAACAGGACAATGATCCCAAGCATACCTCCAAGTCCACTAGAGCATGGTTGCAGAGGAAAGGCTGGAACATTTTGGAGTGGCCATCGCAGTCACCAGACTTAAATCCGATTGAGAACCTCTGGTGGGACTTAAAGAAAGCAGTTGCAGTGCGCAAGCCTAAGAATGTGACTGAACTGGAGGCCTTTGCCCATGAAGAATGGGCGAAGATACCCGTAGATCGCTGCAAGACACTTGTGTCAAGCTATGCTTCACGTTTAAAAGCTGTTATAACTGTAAAAGGATGCTGTACTAAGTACTAAGATTGAATGTCACTTGGGGGTTGAATAAAACTGATAATGCTGTGAGCACAGAAAAGACATTTGTGGTTATTTCATTATAACTGTTATGTTATATTTGTCTGACCTACAAGTGCCTCTTTAATGTAAATGTAAGCAAGATGACTGAATGATCAAAAGCAATGTCAAACTGGCCAAAACACTCAATTTCAGTGGGGGTTGAATAATTTTGGCCACAACTGTATCTCCCTTTCATGCTCTTGGGCGTTCATTTATTCCGGCACCAAGAAAGAATGACCAGCAACATTGTGAAAAGGTAGGCAGGGATGAGATCAGGTGTGTCAGATCTTAAACCCAGTTCACATCAATTTGAGTTGCTGGTGGAGCCTAAATCGCTATGTAGTCATGGCAAAACGCACCGAGCATGCTTGGGTGCCATTCATTGGGTAATCATTTCTGTTTTATTGATTTTGGAAAAGACATTGTGGGTTTGCTGCTATTGTTATGCAAGGATCATGCAAACTGCATCCCATGAATCTACTACTCTTTTTTTGGATCACCAGCTTTTCGGGATGTGGCTTGCCACGCAACCATCACAACAGACCTGCACCACGTTTGAGGTGCCATTAAAAATGAATGATGTCCAAACACATGTGGCATCAAAAGTAAACAAAGGGGTGGGATCACTGGGTAATGTCACTGGGTGACCCTGCCCCTTTGTTTACTTTAGCAGCAGGGCGAATGAGAGCTCCTTCTCAGATCTATAAAGTGAAGAGGAAAAAAAACAAAAACCGACAATTGCATTTAAAAACCGGCAATGACATTTCGAGTTGGCAAATGAGGGAGCCTGTCTGTGTACACTGCCCCCTCACTCTATACATTGCTTACCTCCTCTCCTGCCTTTTTTCCACCAACCCCCCATCTGCAGTACTCACAGCCCCCCAAACCCCCCGACCAAATAGTCAGTCCACCCCTGATTGGGGCCCAGGTCTCTCGGGCCGCAGTTATCCGAAGCCGTATCGGCTTACTTTTTCCCAAAAGGGCTATTTTCAGCTGATATATCAGCCACTCAGAATTTCGGTGCATCCCTGGCTCATACTGCCCTAAAAGTAAGTCCTCATACACACGGGACGTTTTGATAATGCTGGTAACGTTAGCTGTGTAAAGTCACGTAAAAAATGCGAGGTTTTTCAGCTTTTTTTTTTTAGCGTTCTTGCATTAGCATTTAGTGGCGTTTTGCCACAATTAGCGGCGTTTTCCTGCATTTGTGGTTTTTAGGGTTTTTTAGGATAACATGCTGGGAATGGAGACATAGGATAACATGCCGGGGATGGACACATAGGATAACATGCCGGGGATGGACACATAGGATAACATGCCGGGGATGGACACATAGGATAACATGCCGGGGATGGACACATAGGATAACATGCCGGGGATGGACACATAGGATAACATGCCGGGAATGGACACATAGGATAACATGCCGGGAATGGACACATAGGATGACATGCCGGGGATGGACACATAGGATGACATGCTGGGGATGGACACATAGGATAACATGCCGGGGATGGACACATAGGATAACATGCCGGGGATGGACACATAGGATAACATGCCGGGGATGGACACATAGGATAACATGCCGGGGATGGACACATAGGATAACATGCCGGGGATGGACACATAGGATAACATGCCGGGGATGGACACATAGGATAACATGCCGGGGATGGACACCAAGGATAACATGCCGGGGATGGACACAAAGGATAACATGCCGGGGATGGACACATAGGATAACATGCCGGGGATGGACACATAGGATAACATGCCGGGGATGGACACATAGGATAACATGCCGGGGATGGACACATAGGATAACATGCCGGGGATGGACACATAGGATAACATGCCGGGGATGGACACATAGGATAACATGCTGGGAGTTTTACTGGCTGTAGAAAAAAAACGGCAAAAGCCAAAAACAGCCGCTGTAAAAACATCCCGTGTGCATGAGGACTAAGTATCGCTAGGTGCAGCAGCTTTCAATCTTTCATGGAGTTTGACAGACTGTTGGCAGTGGGACTGGACAGTGCATGTGTGCCCTATGCCTGCAGCTAAATGCTGGATCCTCATGCACCAAGGATAAATGCCCAGTGTGCATGAGTTCTAATATTGGGATGTTGATTCAGTATCATAACGTTTCTTTACTGACCAATCAGCTGGCTATGGGCAGGTAGGGCAGGCCATAGATGAGTAGAAAAATGAACTATCGCTCAAACAAAAATCTAATTTTTCATTTAATTTAACAGGTAATGTTGTCTCATCATTGGTTCTGAATTTTTGCAGCGACATTACATATTTCTTATCGTTTTCAAAATACACTTTTTTTTTTTTTTAATTTTCTTTAGTTCATACACTTTTTTTTTTTTTTTTTTCCTCAAACGAGTCACCGTGTTAATTAGAAAATCATTCATTTAGAAAAAATTTTCCAACATGTTAGTTCAGTTTTGATGGTGGCACAAAAATCGCATGTCATGCTAATTATGTGAAAATTTAATTATCTGTTTATTTACCTAAATTTCCGTTTTGCGTTTCTACTCTTCTTTGGCTTGCTTAAGTGACCAAATTGTAACACTGGAACGGCACAAAGATACAAATCTTTTGGCAGCCTCAACATTTTACATATTACACATGGTAGTTCAGCTCCGTATTTAGCTGTCTGCCTGGAGTCCAGCTGTATATCTTGTAGGTTTTAAGGGTTTTCATATACTATTCCATGCAGTCTTATACAGCTGTACTATGTTTGATAGTCTTGAACTTCACGTTGTCATTGTGTTTGGCTTTGAATGGATTTTTTCACGTCTGGATAAAAATGATCCAGTTTTTGTCAACAGAAAACTCGACGCTGCAGTAAAACACTCTGCTTCATCAATCACTTTATTGGCTAGTCAATACATTGCCTCTTCTGGCTCATAAGTCACAATTATTCTGTAATGTTATTGATTGTCTGCATCTCTCATTCTCTCTCTCTCTGCAGGACAAAAAGACCTACTCCTGCCCTGCCTGTGAAAAGTCCTTCTCAGATGACCGCCTTATAAAATCCCATATAAAGGCCAACCATCCTGGTAAGTCAGAATTGATAGAAAATAAACTACATATGGTACATAATGATGTTAGGCTGAATTCACACGATAGAACACGATCTAGTTACCTAATATTTCCTCCTAGACACTCCCAGCTCTGCTCTTTTCCCAGACCTACAGTAAGATAGTGACTTAAAAACGTAGTGATTTTTAAAGTTGAATTCCAGGTATGGCAATTTCTTACATTGTTCCATTGGTCCAGCTTGGACCAGTGTAAGTATGCATGTACCATACCTGTGGAATCCCTTGAAAGTTGGAAGTCTCTGTAGTAGGCTTTTCTACTACAGTGATCTCCACTAGCTTCCAGGTCCCATATTGAGCATCTGCCTTTCAGCATTGTGAACACAGAAGGCCCATCACTTGGCATGGGCACCACTCAAGGAGCACTTTGCAGCTTCTCAATAGATGCAAAGCGTTCTCTAAACTGGACGAAGTGGAGAGGTTGAGCGGTGAGGTCATATTATCCACCGTCTCCAATCAGAGAATACTTTGCATTCATTGAGAAAATGAAAAGTGGCGCTTGTGCCCAGTCATTGACCTGTGTTCAGTAGGGACCCAGAGGCTACCAGCAGTTATTGTAGTAGTGGTACCTACTACAATGATTTCCAGCTTTCACGGATGTCCTACAGGTATGGTTCATACATACATACTTTAATTGGTCCAAGCTGGGCCAAAGCAATTATACTACAAAGTGCTCCTTGAGTGGTGCCCATGCATAGCAAGGAACCTCCTGTGTGTGCAATGCAACAGGGCAGCTGCCCACTACGTGACCCAGAAGCTAGAGAAGATCACTGTAGTAGGGGTCCCTGCTACATTGATTTCCAGCTTACATGGGGATTCCACAGGGATAGCTCATGCGTACAGTACTTAAATTGGTCCAAGTTGGGCCAATGTAATTATATAAAGATTACCATACTTAAAATTCAGCTTTATAGCAAATGTGAAGGCATTACCCAAATTTACCCTTGATCCTCCTCCCTCTGCCCCTCCAATGTGTCCAACATTATTATGTAAAATTCTTCCAGGTTCCAGGGGCAGCTGCTAGGAGCTCAGTTCCTATTGAAAAGTCTGTGAAAGGAGGAGAGAATCCTGAGACTGATCAGACTGTCCCCCCGTTCACAGATTGTTACAGGCTAGGCCAGGGGTTAAAATTTCAAGTCCTGAGCTACTAGCCAGGCCTTAGGAGTTACTCGCCACCAACAAACACACACAGAGACACCTCTACACACAAACAGACATGTACATACACACATACAGAAACATGTACACACACGCACAGAGACACATGCGCGCACACACACACACATACAGACACATGTATACAAACACAGGTACATACAGACACGCATACGCACAGATACATGTACATACACAGAAATACATACGCACAGACACATGTACGTACACAGACAGGCGTACCTACGTACACATGTACGCACGCACGCTGTTAAGTGCTCTCTCCTCTCCCCTGAATCCACGACTGGCTGACAGAGGATCATGTGACCAGAGTGAGCTTAAATTGGGTAGACACACACTACACTGTGTATCTAAGAAACACTTTTTTAAAGCAATCCACTGAGCTGGCCAGAACCAACTCTTGAGGGAGTCTATTCCACATGTTCACACCTCTTACTCTGAAGAAACCTTTCTGTATTTGGAGATTAAATTTCTTTTCCTCCAGACGTAAAGAGTGCCCCCTTGTCCTCTGTGATGACCTCAGGGTGAATAACTCTACACCGAGTTCACTATATGAGCCACTGATGTATTTATACATGGAGATCATATCCCCCCCTTTTGTATTCTACATGGAGATCATATCCCCCCTTATGTATTATACATGGAGATCATATCCCCCCCTTATGTATTATACATGGTGATCATATCCCCCCCTTATGTATTATACATGGAGATCATATCCCTCCTAATGTATTATACATGGAGATTATATCCCCCTTATGTATTATACATGGTGATCATATCCCCCCCTTATGTATCATACATGGTGATCATATCCCCCCCTTATGTATCATACATGGTGATCATATCCCCCCCTTATGTATCATACATGGAGATCATATCCCCCCCTTATGTATCATACATGGAGATCATATCCCCCCTTATGTATTATACATGGTGATCATATCCCCCCTTATGTATTATACATGGAGATCATATCCCCCCTTATGTATTATACATGGAGATCATATCCCCCCTTATGTATTATACATGGAGATCATATCCCCCCTTATGTATTATACATGGAGATCATATCCCCCCTTATGTATTATACATGGAGATCATATCCCCCCTTATGTATTATACATGGAGATCATATCCCCCTTGTGTATTATACATGGAGATCATATCCCCCCTTATGTATTATACATGGAGATCATATCCCCCCTTATGTATTATACATGGAGATCATATCCCCCCTTATGTATTATACATGGAGATCATATCCCCCCTTATGTATTATACATGGAGATCATATCCCCCTTAATCTCCTTCTCAAGAGAATAAATTCAGTTCCTCTAATCTTTCCTCATAGCTGATCTCCTCCATGCCTCTTATCAGTTTGGTTGCCCTTCTCTGTGCTTTCTCCAGTTCCCCAATGTTCTTTTTGTGAATTGGTGCCCAAAACTGAACTGCATATTCCAGATGAGGTATTACTAATGATTTGTACCGGGGGAAATGATATCTCTCTCTCTGGAGTCTATACCTCTTAATACAAGAGAGGATTTTGCTCGCTTTAGATCCCTCAGCTTGGCATTGCATGCCATTATTAAGCTTGTGATCTACCAGAACTCCCAGATCCTTCTCCACCATTAACCCCCCCAGTTGTCGTCCCCCCCCCCCCCATCCTAGTATGTATGATGCATGCATATTCTTAGCCCCCAAGTGCAGAACCTTACATTTATCAAATTTAAAGCTCATTTGCCACATAGTTGCCCAATTACAGAGCATTGAGGTCGGCTTGTAAGTTGGAGGCATCTAGTAAGGACGTTCTTCTAGTTCATGGTGTCATCTGCAGAGACATAGGTAAAGATACTTGTGTTTACATCTAAACACGGATCCACTGTCTGTTGTCAATGCTATGGCAGCCAGATTTTGTTATTTTCAGTGTTGTTTCAAGTTTTAAACAGAGCTAATGACAGAAGATCCCCCAGCAAGGTGCCCAGTTTTTGTTAATTTAGGACAGATGCTGGCAACATGCATTCATCCATTTAAGAAATAGAGAGAATATGAGCTGCCAGTTGAGGTGACATAATTACTTATGACACTTGCCTGAAACTGACTGATGATTTCCAGTAGACGTAACCAAGGGGGAGATGACTGTAATATTGAGATAACCCCGACATCGGGCTCTAATCTCCCTGCAGGGGACACAGATGGGATTTTTTAGGACAGGATTCTGCGTAACCGTGGCTCTTATCTGTCATTTAAAGCACCCCAAAGAAATGTAAAATACGTACTATTACAGAATTGATATTTCTTGTAAAATTGCTAAATTTACTGTTAAACTTTGCTATGTGCAATCCCCGGTGATCACTCTCTGCTGTAAATTTCCATCAAGCTCCACACACTAGCAGAAACTCCATATCAGGCTCTATGTGAAAGTGTCTTAAATAGTTAATATAAGGAAGGTCAGATCAGGAAGATGTGATACAATGGGGTGGATTTACTAAAGGCAAATAGACTGTGAACTTTGCAAGTGCATTTATCCAGACTTGGTAAACGAGACGAAGCTTCACTTTGCAAAGAATATCCAGTCAGATGCAAGGAAAATAAAAAATAATCTGCATTTTTGCGTGCACATGATTGCATGATGGAATTCAGCAGAGCTTCCCCTCATTTACTAAGCTGTGGAGCAACTGCACTTGCAAAGTGCTCAGTTTGTTTGCCTTTAGTAAATCCACCCTGATGTCAGTTTTGTTGTATTTAGGGCTTGTTAGTGCTCAGATGTTGGTTATGCTGCACACAGCATACTGGCAGCATTCAGGCATGGCTCAGTGTTCAGAGCAAGGGCTTCACAGATGAAATTCATTTGCCAGCTTGAAAGTTTGGTTGCACCCTTGGGTAAAGTATACCGAAAGCCAAAACTTAATTTTTCAGCTTTAGATAGAGTATATTTATTTATTTCAGGTACTTATATAGTGCCATCCATTTACGCAGCGCTTTACATATATATTGTACATTCACATCAGTCCCTAACCCTCAAGGGGTGTACAATCTAAGGTCCTTAACTCTCATTCATACATACACATACTAGGGCCAATTTAGACAGGAGCCAATTAACCTACCAGCATGTCTTTGGAGTGTTGGAGGAAACCAGAGTACCCGGAGGAAACCCACGCAGGCACAGGGAGAACATGTAAACTCCAGGCCGGTGGTGCCATGGCTGGGATTGGAACCAACAACCCCAGTACTGCCAGGCGGAAGTGCTAACCATTTAGCCACTATGCTGGACGTATAGTATGGTTAAAACTGCACTCATGTTATTCCTTGCTGTGTCCTGTTGGTGAGACTTCCCATCACTTCCTGTCTCTGCGACACATAAGGGAGTGAGGTGAAATTCCCCCTTAAGCAGTTGTAACTAGGAAACGGATGTCTCCATATTGAAGATTTCCCCTCATCAACTGTTCTGGTGACAACTGTTGGATTTTCTGTCACTTTTAGTCCCTTTTACAATAGTCATGTCAGGGTTAACCACTTGCCTACAGGGCACTTTTACTCCTTTCCTGCCTAGGCCAATTTTCAGCTTTCAGTGCTGTCTCGCTTTGAATGACAATTGTGCGTTCATGCAACATTGTACCCAAGTGAAATTTTTTGTATTTTTTTTTAGACAAATAGAGCTTTCTTTTGGTGGTAATCACCACTGGGGTTATTTTTTGCTGCACTGGTGGGGGCTGATGAGGCTGCACTGGTGGGCGCTGATGAGGCTGCACTGGTGGGCGCTGATGAGGCTGCACTGGTGGGCGCTGATGAGGCTGCACTGGTGGGCGCTGATGAGGCTGCACTGGTGGGCGCTGATGAGGCTGCACTGGTGGGCGCTGATGAGGCTGCACTGGTGGGCGCTGATGAGGCTGCACTGGTGGGCGCTGATGAGGCTGCACTGGTGGGCGCTGATGAGGCTGCACTGGTGGGCGCTGATGAGGCTGCACTGGTGGGCGCTGATGAGGCTGCACTGGTGGGCGCTGATGAGGCTGCACTGGTGGGCGCTGATGAGGCTGCACTGGTGGGCGCTGATGAGGCTGCACTGATGGGCACTAATGAGGCTGCACTGGTGGCCGCTGAGGAGGCTGCACTGTTGGTCGCGGACAGGCATCCCTGGTGGGCACTGATGGGGCTATACTGATCATTAGGGCAGTGATGATCAGTGCCCTGTTGGTAAGTGTAGATGTCCCCCTGAGAAATGCCACTTACCGACTCTCCTCACATGCTGTCAGCGTGAGGAGAGGACTGCCAATAACTGGTATTTCCTATTTACACTGTGATCAGCTGTGATTGGCCCTTTACTTGGACATATGATCAGCTGTGTACGAAGAATAAAGCGATCACAGGGGGGGTGGGGGAGGGGGGTTCTGGGAGGACGTCCATGGATGCCTTCTCAGAACTAGCCATCTTTTGTCTATAGCACAGTCGGGAACTGGTTAATCTTGCCCTGTTGCTACCCACCTAACACAATTGTGCGGTGGAAGAAAGGTAGGCTTTAACGCCACACACCACACATATGCATCACTGGGGAAGCCAATGTTCCGATGCTGATAGTGCACTCCCAGCACAAAACCAAGCTGTCAGCTCTCGGTCCTCACAATCCGGCTCCCCATCATGTCAACTCTTTGACCGCCAATCTTAGTGGTCACATTATTGCCAATCCTTCCCACCCTTGGCCGTTTGGAGCCTTTTATAGGGACGCTGGAGCGGGTGGGAAGGGGTTAACAAAGCTGAATCTCCCCAGTGGCAATTCGGACAGCAAAAAACTGATGGAAGTTGTAACCCTTCCATACTCTATCCAGCGTTTAGTGTTTGATACATTGGGAGCAGCATGGTTGTAGCATTGCAGATTTTACTATTGTATAAAGCAGCCTTTCTGAACCTTTTATACCCCCGGAGGAACCCTTGACATCATTTTTAAGGTCTAGGGGAACCTTTGCTAAGCACAATTCATTAGTGGCCAATGTGAAGAATGCTGCCCTTACAGTTATGGTCAGAATGCCACCCTTAAAGTGGTTCTAAAGACAGAAGGTTTTTTTTGTATGCACCCACATGGAAGAGAAATATATTTCTAATATATTTAGAAAAAAAAAGATATATGTGACATATATGTATAATATATTGGCCTACGCTAATATATTTTAACATGTATTCTAAAAAATGTAAATATATTTTCTAAAGGCATATATTTAAATGCATTCCAAAAATGTAGATCAAATGTATTTTCAAAGACGTATATTTGAAAATGTATTTTTAGAAATTCGTTTTCATATTTTTTTAATATATAGAAAAACACATTTTATATATATATATATATATATATATATATATATATATATATATATATATATAAAATTTATATTTTTATTAGTTCTCTTCTGCCAGACCATAGCTGATGAGTTAAATGCCCTAGGTCAGTGGTGGGCAACCTTTTTTTTTCAACTGAGCCAAATCTCGCCAAAACCACGATTGAAATTTATTTTGAGAGCCACATTTTTAAAACTGAAAATTCATCCCCCATAGTAATTCATCCCCCCTATAGTAATTCATCCCCCCTATAGTAATTCATCCCCCATAGTAATTCATCCCCCCTATAGTAATTCATCCCCCATAGTAATTCATCCCCCATATAGTAATTCATCCCCCATATAGTAATTCATCCCCCATATAGTAATTCATTCCCCATATTGTGTCAATTCACTTACCTTTGCTCCGCACGTTCCTCTAGCCGTGTTCCGGCGCCGTTCCGGTCTTCAGGGCGGACTGTGAGAGGAGTTCGTCACGCTGCCCCACCTACATCCTGAGAGCCAATGTTTGCCACGCCCGCGGGCCGGAATAAAAGGTCCGCCGGGCCGTAGTTTGCCCATTGCTGGGCTAGCTGCAGAGTCCTGACTTTTGGGGCGGCCGCCCGAGAGGAGGGAGGGGAGCGGGCGCCCGGCACACAGAAGAGCCGCATTAAAGTGTGCAAAGAGCCGCATGTGGCTCGCGAGCCGCTGCTTGCCGACCACTGCCCTAGGTGTCATGTGACCCATGCTGAATTTGACCCACAGGTTACTGATCATATGAACCAAATGACTCTTTAAATTTTGGCTATGATGGTTTAGTGAAAACATTCTACTTACTCTCTTGTAAAGGACTTTTGTCAGTGCAGTTGTGTGGACTGCAGAACTCATTTGCAAAGTGTTTCTTCCACATGGATTTTGAGGGACAGGGTTTCTATGAATGTATATTGGATGCTATCATCAAGAAAGTCGTAAGAGTACCTGCCTTCCCCAGAGAAAGAAGCTTAAATATGATTGCAAGTTTTTTAAGATGAAGCATCCCTTTCACTTTGCTTTGCATTCACCTTCTATGCCAAGATCTTGCAAGCTTGGCTGTCCTTCCACCTGCAAGACCTGGCATTTGAAAACTGCCAAATCCACTGGCATGCTCTCCTCAAGATTGTGGCGCACCCCCACTTTCCAGAGTGATCGCGCATGTGTACTGGTCTTTGTGAACACTTGGAAGTCTTGTATTCCCAATGCTTGGGTGCAAGAGGTGTTGTCCCTATGTTACAAGCTCAAGTTTTATTTCCTGCTGCCTCCTCACTTTCTTACCTCTAGACTTTAGTGTCTCCTCCTCACCTGGGTGATCTCTGTCATGTGCTTTTTGGACTTTTGGACCAGGGGGGGGTCATTGCTGCAGTCCCAGTGGAGCGTTTCCAAGGGTTTTACTTTCACCTGTTCACCAATCCTAAGCCCAAAGGGGGCATTTGCTTTATTCTGGATCTCAAAGCCTTACATGCTTACCTTTCTGTCCAAAAATTCCTGACAGAATTGAAGAGATGTGGTGTTATCTTTGTATCAAGAGGACATTCTGGCCTCAGAGGACATCAGAATATTTACTCAGATGTACCCATTTTTAAAGCTCATCAGCGCTTCTTGCGTCTTTCAATGTGGCCCCCTTCGCTACTGGTTGGCAGCCTATGCATTTTGCCTTTCCTATGAACCTCAAATGTTCATAAAGGTGCTGGCTCCAGTGCTGGCCTGCTTAAGTTCTCGAGGTATCCCGATTGTGAAATACCTGGATGACCTATTCATGAGGCAACAGTCAATGGGGGCTATGGAAGACTGTGTCCCAGACTGTCCCGGTATTGCAGAGGCTCTGGTGGATCCTGAACCTTCAGAAGACATTGACTTCAAACCATTGCTGGAAGTTTTTGGAATTCGTCCTGGACACTGCCCAAGAAAAAGTTTTCCTTCCTCAGCAGAAACTTCAAACTCCACAGCCTCAGGTTCATACACCCCAGTCCATCCATAGCCATGTGACTCTTCACATCTGCTTGAAATTCTTGAATCTTATGGTGATCTCCTTCAAGGTAGTTCTGTAAGCACAGTTCCAGTACCTGTGTCACATGTGGGAGTCACTGGATTCAGATCTCCGGGCCTCCCAATTCTACATACTGAACATGTTTGTATTGAGGCTAAGGCATCCCCTTTTTGGGATCAGTAGACTCCGAACTTCCCACAGAAGATGCATTGCTCAACCTTACTGCCCAGATAATTTGCCGCAAGAACGGATTTACCACCCTGCTTCTAGGTCCCTGTGGAAGCCCAGTTTCTGAGGGACAGGGACATCTGAGAGTCATCCCTACCATGCCCAGGGCTGGGAATTCTACTTCTTTTAAGGTCTATCATAGGCTATGGAAGGTATTCTTTGTGTGGTGTGAGTCTACAGACTTTCATCCCAGTTTCTCTGTGGTATGTTTGAACCTCAGTACAATCAAGTGCTAGATTTCTACTCTTGCCATTTTTTTCCAGACACCTTTTGCTTTCCTCTCCCAAGTCCTTTTGTGCTATAGGTGTCCCATGTGGGTACTTCAAAATACCCATTTGAGCCTGTCAGAGACATCTTTCTCTCTGCCCTGACTCAGGTAGTTTTCATTGTTGATATCACCAGGAATATCTGAACTGGTAGCTTTATCCTGCATGGACACCCTTTTGGGTTTAAATAGGGACAAGTTGGTTTTAAGTTCAAGACCTTCCTTCCTTTCCAAGGTGTTCACGGCATTTCACCTTAATCAGTACATTCATTCCCTTTTTGTGTCCAGGTCCAATTCACCAGATGGGGATATTTTTTCCACTGTCTAGATGTGGTTTGGCTGCTTCATTCTGCAGTACAGATTGTCTTTGTCATTTATGATGGGCCCAGTATGAGTGTCCTGGATTCTAGTTCCACTTTTCTAGGTGGCTCATACTGACCACCATGCAATGGTCTCAGTGCCTGGTACCCCCTTTCCCATCAGGATGGTAAGTGCTTCTTGGGCATTTCAACAGCAGGCCTTAGTCTCACAAATTTGTAAGGCTTCCAGCTGGTTTTCAGTTCACATGTTTTCTACTTTTTCCAGGTGGACATTTTTCCTTTTCTGAAGCCCTCTGTGGGTATATGGTTCTTCAAGCAGTCCCCAGGTCCTTTTTATATTGGGCCTGTAAGCCTGTGGGCCTGTAAGTGGTTTGTTGCGTTTCCCATAATGACTAATTGAGTTTGATTTTCTTTTGGATGGCTTGAATTGTTTAAGGCTTTTTTCCCCTCAATGAATGAGAAGGAAAATAGTAGTTTAGTATTCACTGTAAAATTCTTTTTCCTGGAGTCAATTGGGGGACACATACGGGCAGCACAGTGGCTAAACGGTTAGCACTTCCACCTGGCAGTACTAGGGTCGTCGGTTCAAATCCCAACCACGTCACCACCTGCCTGGAGTTTGCATGTTCTCCCTGTGCCTGCGTGGGTTTCCTCCGGGTACTCCGGTTTCCTCCCACGCTCCAAAGACATGCTGGTAGGTGAATTGGATCCTGTCTAAATTGTCCCTAGTATGTGTATGAACTGAATGTGAGTTAGGGACCTTAGATTGTACGCCTCTTGAGGGTTAGGGACTGATGTGAACATACAATATATATGTAAAAGCGTAATAAAAGCGCCACACCCTTAATACTTTAAAGCAGCAATTCCACCTCAAAGAAACCAAATAAATTTCTTAGTGCTATAACTTAAATAAAGGAAAGCGCATTCCTTTATTTAAGATATATGTAAAAGCGCTGCGCAAATTGACGGCGCTATATAAGTACCTGAAATAAATAAATATCCCTCTGTTTATAATTATGGTCTTGGTACTGCTTTGATCAGGCATGTTGGTAGCAGAGGTTGATTTCCTGGGCTGGACTACATTTTATTTGTTTGGCAGTGTCCAAAGCTCCTCTAGGTGGAGGTATAACCCAAACGTTGAAGCTTTCCTGTGCCCAGCAATTGACTCTAAAAACAAGGATTTTGTAGTAGGTAAAAAATCATTTTTTTTTTTTTTGGTTTGAAGAATGTGCTCTGAAATATGCCATATGCTGCAGGTACCAAATATATGCAATTGACAAAAATTCACTCATGCACAATCTATTGCTTCTGAAAACTCAAGTGATAAGACATTCAGCACTTATATTTCCTCCAAAAAACTGCTGATTTTTGAAGCTTAAGAGCATTGTACTGATTGGAAAAGACATTTGATTATTTTGGCTGGAGTTGTAGCATTTCTATATAAAATGTTTAAATATCGGCATTCTGATCAGAACGATACAATAACTGTTTTTGCCATCTAGTAAGCAGTATTGCATATAATTATTTCATAAGCTAGATTTCAGTCAATCTGAAACCAATATTGGCATAATACTCATAATAATTACCTCTTTGTTTATATTGTTTCTATTATTGTTTAGTACTGTCTGCAGTAATTAAATTAGTTGTACTGTTTCGTCTATTGTCATTTTCCTCCTGAAATAGTCATTTGCTTTGTCCTTGGTAATGCAATTTATTTAATTGCAAAGCAGCGACTTTGGCTTTTTCTTCTCTGTTAAAAGTGCTGTTTATTTTTATTAGACTGGATTTGAACTCCAATCACATATAGAAATGATGCAGTTATGTCTTCATTAAGTATAATTAATCTGATTTTCCTTGACATTTTTCTCCTACATGCCCTGCATGCAGCAGTCAGACTAAGCCCCGGTTCACACTGATGCGATTTATACAAGTGAAATAACGTCATTTTCTATGGAGCCCATTCACATACATGCAGTGCGACTGTGATCTATCCTTGAAAAGGGTCCGATGCCAGTTTGGTGCGATTCATAGAATTTAATGGACACGCATCAAAATTTGTATCTACATTTTTAAAAAAATCTGTTTTACAATGCGATTTGTGCTTGTTGTTAGGAGCCGGCACTCGCTGGCGTCCTAACAACCAGTGACTCATACCTGCATCATGACATTTGGCATCATGACATGGGTTTTCCCAAACCGAACTTTAATCTGCTTATATTTTGCATTCTGTGGTTCCTCCTTTCCCTGCTGTCAACAGCAGAGATGAGTCATCGGTTGTTAAGGAGTTGACGCCTGCCTGCTTCCTAACAACAATGAGTCCCCCACCAATTCCTACCAGGTCCTTAGGTCTGGTATGGGTTTTAAGGGGAAGTTCTTACCAATAAAATGACTGCAAGCACTAGGAGCCAGTCAGAGTCACATATGAGAGGAGCAGAGGGATGACTCATCTGGGTTTTCCTGCTCCTACATTATACATTAAGCAGGCTGTTTAGAGGTCATGGATCTGTCTGGGGAAGGGGTGGAGGGACTCTGGCTCTCAGATCTAGTTGTACAGATTAAAAAATCTTGTGTTGAGCAAAAGCATTCCTTATAGCATGTTTAGTATATTTGGCATCATGACATGGGTTTTCCTAAACCGAACTTTAATCTGCTTATATTTTGCATTCTGTGGTTCCTCTTTTCCCTTCTGTCATCAGCAGAGATGAGTCAGTGGTTGTTAAGGAGTTGATATCTGCCGGCTTCCTAGCAATGATGAGTCCCCCACCAATTCATACCAGGCCCTTAGGTGTGCTATGGGTTTTAAGGGGAAGTTCACGCCAATAAAATGACTGCAAGCGCAGTCACGTTCCACTGAAATTCACATATGAGAGGACGAGAGAAGAGGGATGACTCATCCGGGTTTTCCTGCTCCTAGATTATCCATTAGACAGGCTGAGAGGATGTCTGTTTAGAGGTCGTGGATCTGTCTGGGGAAGGGGTGGAGGGACCGGCTCTCAGATCTAGTTCTACAGATTTAAAAATCTTGTGTTGAGCAAAAGCATTCCTTTATAGCATGTTTAGTATATTTAGCATCATGACATGGGTTTTCCCAAACCGAACTTTAATCTGCTTATATTTATTTATTTCAGATACTTATATAGCGCCGTCAATTTACGCAGCACTTTACATATATATTGTACATTCACATCAGTCCCTAACCCTCAAGGGGTGTACAATCTAAGGGCCCTAACTTACATTCATACATACACATACTAGGGACAATTTAGACAGGAGCCAATTCACCTACCAGCATGTGTTTGGAGTGTGGGAGGAAACCGGAGCACCCGGAGGAAACCCATGCAAGCACAGGGAGAACATGCAAAATCCAGGCAGGAGGTGCCATGGTTGGGATTCAAACCAGTGACCCTAGTACTGCCAGGCAGAAATGCTAACCATTTAGCCACTGTGCTGCCCACAAATACAAAAAATGTATTTATTTATTTCAGGTACTTGTATATCGCCGTCAATTTACGCAGCACTTTACACATATATATTGTACATTCACATCAGTCCCTAACCCTCAAGGGGTGTACAATCTAAGGTCCCTAACTCACATTCATACATACACATACTAGGGACAATTTAGACAGGAGCCAATTAACCTACCAGCATGTGTTTGGAGTGTGGGAGGAAACCGGAGTACCCGGAGGAAACCCACGCAGGAACAGGGAGAACATGCAAACTCCAGGAAGATGGTGCCGTGCCTGGGATTCGAACCAGCGACCCTAGTACTGCCAGGCGGAAGTGCTAACCATTTAGCCACTGTGCTTATATTTTGCATTCTGCGGTTCCTCCTTTCTCTCACCATCAACCTGCTAACATAATAACATTTTAAAATAAAACCTTTACGTTTTTATTACAATCCAAGTTCTATTTTCTGGTTTGCCGACTAATCAAAAACTTCAGACGCAATTCTCTCCAACTTTTGCCATCTTCTCTCTGTACAGATGTTTCCGCCAGTCTGATTTCTGAGGTCCTCGGCCGTAAGGTGCAGATCAAAGGGCTGATAGGGAAGAGGGCAGCCAAGTGCCCATACTGCGACTCCTACTTCATGAAGAACGGCTCTGATCTGCAAAGGCATATATGGGCACACGAAGGTAACTTATCTCTCACTCACGTGCAAAAACAAAATGTTTCATCTAAAATCATAATGATTTGACGAAATGAATGAGATGCAGTTGATTGCAAAAACAAAATTGCAATAATGCTTGTGACACACACGACTTCTGTAGTGAACTGACATAGTTACATAGGTGTCCGTTTTATGACACACAGAATAGCTGCGATTCAGAGGATCACCGCTATTCTCTGGTCATTCACAGTTTATGACACCCAGGAGATCAGCGGAGAACATGTTCAGCCCTTCTCTGGAGATCTGTGTTCTCCCTCCAGATTCTCCAGCCCAGAGCTGGAGAATCAGAGGGACCGCAAACTAAGCAGAGATAATTTACCTCTGCTTAGTAAACTGATCTTTTACTGTAATCTCGCGAGATTATAGTAAAATCAGCCGTTTTCCAGCGTTTGTAGACCGTTCTCCAGCGTTTGTAGACCGTTCTCCCTTCGTTTGGAGAACTGATCTACATATGCTTCATAAACGGCATTCACAGGAGAACTGTGTTCTCCGAGAATGCCGGAGAAGTGAGCAGCGATCTATTACTGCTGGTTCATAAACGGACACCATAGTTAGTTTGGCTGAAAAAAGACAAAAGTCCATCCAGTTTAACTATAAAAAAAAAAAGTTATAATCCTATACCCACAGTTGATCCAGAGGCAGGCAAAAAAACCAGCAAAGTATGATCCAATTTTCTCCTGTTGGGAAAAAAATTCAGAATTCCAGGTATGGATATTTTTACGTAGTTGTAACTAAGGTCGGCCATACATGAGTCGAAATTCGACCGATTTTTTTTTCGTCCAAAAACCGGACCTAAGAATAATTGGCCTATTTTTGCTCTGTTAGTGGGTCAATGGCTCCGGCCGATTTTCGTGGTTCCTCCCCTTTTCGGTGATCGGGTGTGTTAAAAAATTTGTCAAAAACAACCGATTTTCGACTTAATGATGTACGATACTTTTTCCGAAAAGAATATGCGCATGAGCCGTGACCTGGAAAGAACAGAAGTTTCACCTGTTATATGGGGTGAACTTTATGACTTGGTCGGCCGATTTTCGAAATCATTGTTGGCACCATCGGATTACCGAGCGAACTACGTTTTTGATTTTCGGACGAAAAATCGTTCGGACTTCGACCCATGTATGGCCTGCATATGCATATAACATACCTAGCCAATCCCTGCGGAAGCTAAGCTGGAAATCCCTGTAGTAGGCACCACTGGTATGGTGTTCTCCACTAGTTTCTAGGTCCTGTGCTGAGTGGCTGCCCTGCTGCTGTTTTTTTTGCTTCTGGAGGGATCCCACAGGTACAGTATTTTACATAGTTGTGTTGGACCATTGTAGTTATGTGAAACTGTCTATATGTGGAATTTAAATTCTGGATGAAGGCGATATTTGCAAAAATCTGGGTGGACTTGTCTTAAAAAGTGTCCAAATTAACAATGCTGCTTCACTGCAATAACCTTGTGATTCCATGTCTCTCGAAATCTGTGCTACAGTGGCCAGTAAACTGTCATTGGATTTGTTATTGTGGATAGAACTTAATTCAGCAGAAACAATCCGTCAGGACAGAAGTTGAGGACAAGTGTACTAGTATTACATTTGTACTTTAATGAAATGCCCTTGGCTGCACAACACCTGGTAAAATTATCTTGCTTTCTAGCTCCCTCATCACCTCCTCCCACGCTCGCCTCCAGGACTTCTCCAGAGCCTCTCCAATCCTCTGGAACTCCCTACCACAGCATGTCTGGTCAGCCACCACCCTGTCTGCCTTTAGGCTATCTTTGAAAACTCACTTTTTCAGGGAAGCCTACCCCACCTCCACCTAAGAACTGGGGGCGCTGTGCTAGGAGGGAAGGTGGGGGAGGATTGTGGCAGGAGGGTGATTCTGGGGGGTGGGGCTGTGCTAGGAGGGAAGGTGGGGGAGGGTTGTGGTAGGGTGATTCTGGGGGGGGGGGGGACTGTGCTAGGAG
This sequence comes from Staurois parvus, assembly GCF_062004578.1. Lineage (NCBI taxonomy): Eukaryota > Metazoa > Chordata > Amphibia > Anura > Ranidae > Staurois > Staurois parvus. The sequence continues at coordinate 5,762,521 of NW_028318185.1, read as the reverse complement.
GGAAGGTGGGGGGGGGTTGTGGTAGGGTGATTCTGGGGGGTGGGGGGGGGATTGAGCTACGATGGGGGGGGGCTGTGCTAGGAGGGAAGGTGGGAGAGGGTTGTGGTAGGGTGATTCTGGGGGGTGGGATTGAGCTACGATTGGGGGGGGGGGGGGCTGTGCCAGGAGGGCAGGTGGGGGAGGGTTGTGGTAGGGTGATTCTGGGGGGGGGGATTGAGCTACAATGGGGGGAAGGGGGGGGCTATGCTAGGAGGGAAGGTGGAGGAGGGTTGTGGTAGGAGGGGGAGGGTTGTGGTAGGGGGGTGATTCTGGGGGGCGATTTTGAGCTAAGAAGGGGGATGGGGGGGCTTTGCTAGGAGGGAAGGTGGGGGAGTGTTGTGGTAGGAGGGTGATTATGGGGGGAAGGGGGGGGGGAGTGATTTGTGCCAGTGGTAACGCATGCATTTTCTCATACTGCACAGTTGCTGCCTTTTCCACATGCATGTGGGTTGCATTAATTTTTAATGACACCCCCCATCTGGCGGGGTACCATGTGTTTTGGTGCTGCGCAATTGTAAAAAAGTGTGCATGCTCGATTGTACCTCCTGACTAGTGTGGCCCAGGATTGTGCGCAGTTCTAAATGGTGCCTTAACTGAAAAAAAGGTTTTTATACCAATAAGTACTGCTGGCTATAGGCGGTGGCACTGATTGAGAGCAAATGTGTACAACCATCCTTCCCATACATGGATGGAGATTTGGCCAATCCCTGATGAACTGGCCACATTTGGATCAATACCAAATTAAAAAAGAAGAAAAAAGCGCCACTTACAAAAAACACCAAAGTGTCAGCAGCATATCCCACCCAAAATAAATTTTGGCAACAATAATCCAAATTAAAAGGTATGCGCTAATAACAAACTTATACAAAAGTGTATGTCATCATCCAAAAAACATTAGTGTTTTAAATAAATTAGAGTGTCCAAACATAAATGAGTGTCCAAAAAAATATATATATCTTCAGTGACTGGAACCAATTGTGAGAGATCCACCACCAAAGGAGATTAAATGAACTCACCAGAGCTAATGGCTGGTCAGATTATAAACCAGCAACAGCGCTTGTGCTCTGGGAGCAATGACCCCGATGTCCAAATAGATATGGTGATGTTTCAGACACTTCCAGATAATAATCACAGCCAAACAACTTTGCAGCCCAAGCTCTTATGATGAACTTCTCCACTCTCTCATACCTCCATGAGAGCATGCAGTGCACTCAGGGACAAAAAAGAGAACATAATGGTGAAATATGTTTTTTTCATTTATCTCTAATAAAAAAGTTATAAGGAAACTCACAAACAAGGTGTCCAACAGACACCAGCTTCAATCGCAAAAAAGGGTTGAGATACAGTTAACGCTCACCGCAGATCTCTCCCATACAGCACAGACCAGCAAGGCTCTCTAACATCCACATCAAATAGGCTACGCCCAACCGGTTTCGTCACACCGACGTCATCAAGGGGCGGTACATTTGGATCAATGTATGGCCGGCTTAAGCATTACTCTGCTGGTTGCTGAGGCTGCTGTGAGTATGGTTCACCCATTAGAAGGACATGGCATGCATGCGCTGTAGGAAGAGAACCCAGATAGGATATTTTCAGGGGAAATATAGCAAAAATTTTGGAAGTAGGGAACAACCAAAGTATTTTACCAAGCAGTCTGCAACAACCCATTCATTTTGTAATCCATTAATTCAGAAATACTTTGGGCTCATTTCCACCAGTTTAGTTGCATTGCGGTCATCTGCACAGGTCCGCTCAGGCTCAATGCCAGGAAACACAGAGCAAAATTGTCTTTTGTGCCTTGGTTATACCGCAGTGCTGCCTTGAGGTGGGTTGCATAAAATGATTGTCTGCTGCATTTTTTTCCTAACCTCCCCTAAAGTCACAGTTGATCAATGCACCCTGCAGTGCATAGAAATGAAAGAAAGCTATAAAATAAAAGAAAAATGTGAAAAAAAAGAAAACTGTGCAAAGCACAATCCATATAGATTGGCCTGGTGTTAATAAACCCTTCATGGGTTTTTAACCCTCAAAGTGTAATCTCCAGCACACTTGGGGACATTGCATTCTGACGAGACCTGGCCACTGACATATTACTGATCAGCTGCAGCTGCTGAGCGACCAAAGTTTTCCAGCTTGTCCCTTTGATCAAATGTTTGACTTCTGTTGAGCTGGGGCTGCCATAGACTGTTTGACGTTTAGCCGGTCCCTGCTGAAAAATTTAAATCGCTGTGTGGCCATATTAGATTAGTGATTTTACCCTGCTGGCTATACATTGTGGCAGCAATATATGAGAAGCAAGGAGAGACTCATGCGCTGCCAAAATACACTTACAGAGAAAAGCTGCTGGCTACATCAAAATGTGTTCCCCACATAAAAGAAAAAAATTGTGTGGTGTGGCACTGCTAATAGTGCCTAAATAATAAAGGCCAATAAAAGAAAATAAAATCAATGAAGTGAAGCAAAAATAGATACCGTCTTTTTTTCACTCCATAAGACGCGCCTAGGTTTTAGAGGAGAAAAACAAGAAAAAAAAATATTCTGAACAAATGGACTGCAGACACAGTACAGGAGATGGACCAGAGACTGAGGAAACAGCACAGGAGATGGACCAGAGACTGAGGACACAGTACAGGAGATGGACCAGAGACTGAGGACACAGTACAGGAGATGACCAGAGACTGCGGACACAGTACAGGAGATGGACCAGAGACTGCGGACACAGTACAGGAGATGGACCAGAGACTGCGGACACAGTACAGGAGATGACCAGAGACTGCGGACACAGTACAGGAGATGACCAGAGACTGCGGACACAGTACAGGAGATGACCAGAGACTGCGGACACGGTACAGGAGATGACCAGAGACTGCGGACACGGTACAGGAGATGACCGGAGACTGCGGACACGGTACAGGAGATGACCAGAGACTGCGGACACGGTACAGGAGATGGACCAGAGACTGCGGACACGGTACAGGGGATGGACCAGAGACTGCGGACACAGTACAGGGGATGGACCAGAGACTGCGGACACAGTACAGGAGATGACCGGAGACTGCGGACACGGTACAGGAGATGACCAGAGACTGCGGACACGGTACAGGAGATGGACCAGAGACTGCGGACACGGTACAGGGGATGGACCAGAGACTGCGGACACGGTACAGGAGCTGGACCAGAGACTGCGGACACGGTACAGGAGATGACCAGAGACTGCGGACCTTTAGGGAGGGAGGGGGAGCGGGTACCTGAATTTGACAGGTACCCGCTCCCACTTCCGCAGAGTTGTCTCCCTTTACTGTGGGCACCCGGCTGTGACAGCCGGTTGCCCACTGCGCTTGCGCGAGAAGCACTGGCCTTTGTGACTGGCCCGGCATCTTCTGGGACCTGTCATTTGTCCCAGAAGACGCCAGACCATTCACAAAGCACAGTGCTTCTCGCACATGCGCTGTGGGCACCCGGCTGTCACAGATGCCGGCTTAGGAAGACTACAGCGTTGGACTGAGGAACAGGTAAGGTCCTGCAGCAGAGAACAGCTGAGCGGCCGGCCCGGTATTCTGACACGGTGGCGGCGGAAATGCCGGACCAGCCGCTTTATTTTCACTCCATAAGACGCACTGACATTTTACCCCCTTTTTTTGGGGGAAAAAAGTGCGTCTTATGGAGCGAAGAATACGGTATATCAGCACACACCCTGCTGAACATCAAACCCATGCATCAATACTCTTTAAACTCAAAAATCTATTTTAGAATATAGTGCATGAGCAGCTGTATAGAAAACACTAATTAGACACACAGCATAAAAAGCACCTGGCTGACCACCAAACCCATATAGTGCAAAGTCAAATAAAATTGTCAGCACCTGTGGTAGTGAGCTCTTTGATCCACAACTTGGGGTTCCCCAGGGCGTGAAGTCTAAGCCCCAGCCTGCTTGTTCACCAGGGCCCCTGATGGTGGGGATGGACTTGCAGCAGGCTGGGACCAGGTAGCTGTCCCCAGGTACACCCAGCTAAGGTAGAGGAGATCGCTAAAGGGAGCAGGGTACAATGGGAGTAGACACAGGGAATCCAGTAGGCAAGCCGAGGTCAGGACAGGCGAAAACCTAGCAATAGATAAACAAACGAAACCAGCGCTCCAGTCTTCATACAACCAAGGAGATGCCAAAATGCCAACCAAAGAGGTGCTGCCCTTCTAAGATCGGGAAATCTGACCACTAGTGGAAAAGAACAGACAAGGGCGCACTCTCATCGTGCATTACCGTGGTAGAACACGTGTTTATTGAATAAAAAGAGGATATATACTCACAAACCAACGTGATTAAAAGCAGTATAAGTGGTCCACAAAGACAGTCACAGTACATCTGTGTCTACTGATGCGGATACACTGACGCGTTTCGGGAGCTGAACCCCATTTCTCAGAGAAAACCTAGCAATGTCAGGAACGAAGCCGGGGTCGGTACACAGACTATAAAGGATTCTCAGTAGAAACACAAGGGAGTTCCAACAACAAGACGTTGCTCAGGCAAAGTGGGACAGACTGAGCATGTCTTAGTCTTATATAGACAAGCCAGCTAGGAGGCGACCCAGGAAGTGATGGAAGGGAAGGAGATAAAACCCAGGGAATCGCAGACGACGCCCATAGGTGAGCACCAGGGTCGGACTGACAACTCATGTGGTCCCTGGGCAATAGGGGATCATGGGGCCCCTGTGTCCTCGCCCACACCCAAAAAAGCCTACGAAAAAACCAATGAAAGGTACCAGGGGCATCTCATGGGGCCCTCTACTGACCCCGGGCCCTCGGGAAGTGCTCGAATGGTCAGTCCGCCCCTGGTGAGCACAGAAAAACACACAAGTGAGTAATCACATTCCTCACCCCAGACACCACCAAACAACTCTTACACTCCCTCATCATCTCACGCCTGGACTATTGCAATTCCCTTCTCACTGGCCTACCCAAACAAACGCTATCCCCACTCCAGTCTATCCTGAACTCAGCGGCGAGACTCATCCACCTCACCAAGCGCTCCACATCTGCCTCCCCCCTCTGCCAATCCCTTCATTGGCTCCCGATTGCCCAACGCATCAAATTCAAACTGCTAACTCTGACCTACAAAGCCATTCACAACGCCGCCCCGAATTACATAACTGACCTGATACCCAAATACTACCCTACCCGTGCCCTCCGCTCCTCACAGGACCTCCTACTCTCAAGCTTCCTGGTCTCCTCCTCCCACGCCCGATTGAAGGACTTCTCCAGGACTTCCCCCATCCTCTGGAACTCCCTACCCCAATCCATCAGACTGTCGCCTACCCTCCTCACCTTCAGGCGCACCCTGAAAACCCTCCTCTTCAGAGAAGCCTACCCCACCCCCACCTAACACCCGACCTCCCCTAACAACTAACCTCCTCCACTCCTCCCACCACTCCATCCCCCACAGCCATCTCCTCCTGTGCCACCTTCCCCTCCCTCCTAGATTGTAAGCTCGAAAGAACAGGGCCCTCGAACCCCTCGTGTATTGTATTGTTACTGTATTGTCTCATGTTCTGTCCCCCTTGCTACTGTACAGCGCTGAGCATACCCTTTGGCGCTATATAAATACTGTATAATAATAATAATAATCAAGAGCAGCAAGGAGGTAAGAATAAACACACAAGAGGCTGCAAGCTAACTTGTGACAAAAATTTAATAATCTAACATTAGTACTGGTATGTTCAAAAGTAATACCCTCCTATTGGTAAAGTCCCTAATCTACGTGCATACAAATTACAATGAACATCTGGCTGACAATCAAACACATTCAAGACAAAAAATAAACCTAGTACAAACATGAGTAGATGGTGCAAAAATAAAAAATATTAATCCATATAGCGAATGACTAGCGATTTTCAGTCCCCAAGTGAAATGACTTCAAAACAATCTTTCCACTACGGTGCTCATCCACCACCAGGCGTGCCTGCTCACCTCCTCTTTTTTTACCTATTATTATTATTATTATTATTATACAGGATTTATATAGCCCCAACAGTTTGCTCAGCACTTTACAATCTAAAGGGAGACAATACAGCAAACAGTTCAATACAAGAGGGTTAGGAGGGCCTGATCCTAGGAGCTTACAATCTAAGAGACCTACATGTTATACCGGTCAAAAATAGCACTGTGTATGATCTCCGTGGTCACTCCAACTGTTGATGCAGCATTCGGTAGAAATGCCAAAAGAGTAGCTTCCAGAGGGTCAACTCAACCAGTTTGTGTCAAAGATGCTCATAGGATAAAAAGCAGAGAACCTCCCATAGTGCAAACCTGTTTTATTGAAGTAAAATAGAGAATTAAAAAATTGTGGGCTCACACAGTGCAGATAAGCAGAGAGCGGAGTGCAGTGCAGAGAGCGTGGAAACAGAGAGGTACAATGGTGGCTTCCAGCAGCACACCGGACATCACTTCTCCACATTTCCATCCAACGCGTAGCGTCACAGGTCACGTGACTTCATCAGGGAATGAATGAATCACAAGACAAATGATTTGCAACTATTTAGGCAGGTAACACCCCACACTTCCATGAATGCATTGAGAAATGAACTGTACCTTCCTGTATTTTGTCCTCAGGTTTGAAGCCATTTAAATGCAGCGTTTGTGATTATGCCACCCGCAGTAAGAGTAACCTGAAAGCTCACATGAATCGGCACAGCACAGAGAAGACTCACCTGTGTGATATGTGTGGGAAAAAGTTCAAATCCAAAGGGACCCTAAAGAGCCACAAACTCCTCCATACAGCTGATGGTAAGTAACCCCCTTCCTTATATATATCTCATATCTATCTATCTCATATCTATCTATCTATCTATCTATCTCATATCTATCTATCTATCTATCTATCTATCTATCTATCTATCTATCTATCTATCTATCTATCTCATATCTATCTATCTCATATCTATCTATCTATCTATCTATCTATCTATCTATCTATCTCATATCTATCTATCTATCTATCTATCTATCTATCTATCTATCTATCCATATCTATCTATCTCATATCTATCTATCTATCTATCCATATCTATCTATCTCATATCTATCTATCTATCTATCTATCTATCTATCTATCTATCTATCTAATATCTATCTATCTAATATCTATCTATCTCATATCTATCTATCTCATATCTATCTATCTCATATCTATCTATCTCATATCTATCTATCTATCTATCTATCTATCTATCTATCTATCTATCTATCTATCTATCTATCTATCTCATATCTATCTATCTCATATCTATCTATCTATCTATCTATCTATCTATCTATCTATCTCATATCTATCTATCTCATATCTATCTATCTATCTATCTATCTATCTATCTATCTATCTATCTATCTATCTATCTCATATCTATCTATCTATCTCATATCTATCTATCTATCCCTCTCTCTCCCTCTCTCCCTCTCCCCCCTCTCTCTCTCCCTCTCCCCCCTCTCTCTCTCCCTCTCCCCTCTCCCCCCTCTCTCTCTCCCTCTCCCCTCTCCCTCCCCCCTCTCTCTCCCCCTCCCTCTCTCTCTCTCCCCCTCCCTCTCTCTCTCTCCCCCCCCTCCCCCCCTCTCCCCCTCCCCCCCTCCCCCCCTCTCCCCCTCCCCCCTCCCTCTCCCCCTCCCTCTCCCCCTCCCTCTCCCCCTCCCTCTCCCCCTCCCTCTCCCCCTCCCTCCCCCTCTCCCCCTCCCTCTCTCCCCCCTCCCCCTCCCTCTCTCCCCCCTCCCCCCCTCTCTCCCTCCCTCCCCCCTCTCTCCCCCCTCCCTCTCCCTCCCTCTCTCTCTCCCCCCCCCTCTCTCTCCCCCCCTCTCTCCCCCCCCTCTCTCTCTCTATCCACCCCTCTCTCTCTATCCACCCCTCTCTCTCTCTATCTATCTATCCCTCTCTCTATCTCTCTATCTATCCCTCTCTCTATCTCTCTATCTATCCCTCTCTCTATCTCTCTATCTATCCCTCTCTCTATCTCTCTATCTATCCCTCTCTCTATCTCTCTATCTATCCCTCTCTCTATCTATCCCTCTCTCTATCTACCCCCCCCCCCCTCTCTCCCTCCCTCTCCCTCTCCCTCCCCCTCCCTCTCTTTCTCTCCATCTATCTATCTACCCCCCTCTCTCCCCCCCCCCTCTCCCCCCCCCCTCTCTCTCTCTATCTGAAATAGCAACCAATCTAATTAAGACATCAACACCTGGCAGAAAGGTATGCGGACGGCGGAGGTGTTTTGTAGTTCAGAGGTTGGCTGGTCATGGCTGAGAGGACTCCTTATGATTTACAGCATAAGCTCTGTGTTTAGTACATGAAATTGCTGAGTTTACTGGCAGACATCAAACAGACGTATAGCGAGACACTTTCAGTGGTACTTTTTAGTCCTCATGCACACAGAATAATTTACAGCAGCTGTTTTTGGCTTTTGACGTTTTTTTCTACAGCCAGTAAACACCCCAGCATGTTATCCTATGTGTCCATACACATAGACTGTAAGCAACGTTTTTTTTGTCAGGGACGTTTTTTGGCTGGGAAAAACCCCAGGACAAGTGGGTTTCCAGAGGAGTTGTTTAGGTGTAAAAACACGGCAAATCATGGTAAAAGGCTGCAAACTGGTGTTTTTTGGACGTTTTTTTTTACCAAAAAAAAAAAATTACTAAAAACCGCTAACGCAGAAAATCGCCGCTAAATGCTAATGCAAAAACGCTAAAAAATGCAGAAAAACTACCGTTTTAACATGACTTTACACTGCTAACGTTACCAGCGTTATCAAAACGTCCCGTGTGCATGTAGCCTAACAAACCCAAAAAAAGAGCAAATAGAAGTAGAATTTTGTTGGTGTTTAACCTCCTTAGCGGTATTCCCGAGTGTAGCTCGGGGTAAAATGTCTGTACCAAAAGCGGTAACCCCGAGCTACACTCGGGCTTACCATGCAGCCCTGTATAGGGAGTCTCTGCAGCACTTACCTTGTCCTTCGCTCCCGCGATGTGTCCCCTGCAACGTCCCCGGCCATGTCCTCCGGCCGATGCCGGCATCCGCCTCCTGTGTTCCGGCCCCTGTTACGTCGGGACATACGGGCGGCGGTGGGAAATTTGAAAATTTGAAAAAAATTTCATTTTTTGCAAAACGATTTTACATAGTAAAACATTGCTGTTTCAAACCATTTCACATACATTTTGTCCCGAGTGCTTTGTCCGGCGCCCTGTCTGCATTTTGATTGTTCTTTCTGCCTGGAAACTGAGAAAAGTCCATGGCGTCCAAAAAGCGTCCCTTTAGGTCAAAAGCGGTTTTAGACCGGCTAGAGAACAGCGATAGTAAATCAGAACCACTTGCAAAATTGAGTGATAATGATTCGTGGGGAAATTCGTCATCAGACACTGAAAACGATTTTGCGACTTTGCTCAGCGATGTGCGAACTTGGCACTATATTTCAAATTTCAGTGTTTTTGGTTTGATTATATTATTGAATTAAATGTATGATTTAGAATCTTGTTCAGACAGATTTCAGTGAGTTCCTAAAAATTACAGGCCTACAATAAAAAAACTACATATTTCCATGCAAAATAATGGTACTGCGTTCAGCACAAAAAATATGAAATAATCATACCGCCAGGGAGGTTAAATAAACTTTACTGCAAAAGAAAAAGTAAGAGGAACACAAAACATGATAGTTTAGTAAATGTTTATTACAATAAAAGAGTGAAAAATCCGTTCACAAACGGTCAGAGGGGGGATGAAGATATCAGCACAAAGCCCGTCCCGATATTCCTCACCTTACTATAGCCAGCATATAAGGACATGCTGATGGCCATTCACAAGGAGAAAAAGCTTGGGATTTGCCAGCAGAGACCTTAGTGTGGCCTGCAGCACTCACACCTTTCGGCTCTTCCACTTCCGTCAGTCACAAGGGCTCAAGGATGCATTTTAGCGATAACTTCCTCTTAGCCTGGCACATACTCAAACAAATTACAATATTTTTTTTTAACGGTTTCCTGTCCACCGTACACATATACAAATCCTCAAATGGGAAGGGTGATATCTCTGGCATCGCTGCAGTTGCAGCAATGCTCAAGATATTTTTTACAGCAGCTGTTTTCTTACAAAATGTAAAAGTGATCTGAGCGGCTGTAGAGCTGTTGGATTGCTTTTACAGGTGTAACATCTGTTATATTTTACTGAGAAACTGGGCATTATATTGTGCATGTGTGCATTAAAAATTCAGTAACTGCTTCCCGCACGGGTGCGCACAATCACGAATATATATGTGATTTTGCATTTCTGAGTAGGGGGGCGCGCGCCCTACCCGCACCTCTATTCGCAGCCACGGCTGTCAATCACCGGGTCCCGGCCGGTGATTACTCGCCGGCACTCGGTGATTGCCGAGCATCTTTGGGGAGGAGAACTGTATGTAAACAAAATTGTTCTCTCTGTAAAGCACAAACATAGAACATGATGTAAAATGCCACACAGCACACAGTTAACCCTTTGATCGCCCCACATGTTAACCGCTTTCTGCCTAGTGCCATTAGTACAGTGTCAGTGCTTTTTATTTGCGCTAATCACTGTATTGGTGACACTGGGGATGTCAGTAACACCAAATCGGTTCCCCCCCAGTCTCAGAATGCCTGCCGCAGTCCTGCAGTCCCCCTATAAGTTGCTGATTGCTGCCATTACTAGTAAAATTTAAAAAATAAAAATCCCAGCATATATACCGCCATTTGTAAACGCTATAACTTTCACATAAACCAATTAATGTACATGTATTGGGATTTTTTTTTTAGCAAAGACATGTCGCAGAATACATTTTGGTCTAAATTTATGCCGAAATTTGATTTTCTAAAATTTTTTTTACTGGATATGTTAAATAGCAAAGTCTAAATTATCTTTTTTTTCACAAAATTGTTGGTTTTTTTTTTTATAGCGCATAAAATAACTGCACAGGCGATCAAATACCACTGAAAGAAAGCTCTATTTGTGGGAAAATAAAGGACGTAAATTTAATTTGGGTGCAGCATTACATGACCACGCAATTGTCAGTTAAAATAATACAGCGCTGTGTCGCAAAAAATGGCCTGTTCAGGATGGTGGGGGGGTAAATCCTCTGGAGGGCAAGTGGTTAAAGAGTATTTTTTCCCCAAAATGTACATTTGATAAACCGCAGTGCATATATTGTGCAACAAAAAACATTTTATTCTCCTGGGCCTCTGTTTGAAAAATATATAATGTTTGGGGGTTCTAAGTAATTTTCCAGCCAAAAAAGCTAATTTTTACATGTATGATAGAAATGTCAGAATTGGCCCAGGCCGGAGGTGGTTAATTTAATGTCAGAATTTAATGCTTTAAATTTGTAAAAATATATTGTAGACATATTGTGGAGATAAGTGAAGAGCTGTAGCTGTGCCACTGTACACCGTGTTATTGCTGTGTGGTCTTGTTAAATGTTTTGTTGCGTGCGAAGGGAGTTTCTGTACTCTTTTTGTATCTGTTCCCATAGTGGTATGGGGTGACTTCTTACATAACTCATTACAATGTCTTTTATTGCAGGGAAACAGTTTAAATGTACTATATGTGAGTTTACAGCAGTCCAGAAACCCCAACTTCTCCGCCACATGGAGCAGCATACCTCTTTCAAGGTGAGAATTGTCTACATTCATAGTAATTACATTTTTAAATATCATTGATTGACTGTACACAAAGGAATTAAAAGACCCAAATAGAAGACCCTTGAAATCTACCCCTGGCACACAGACCTAACTCCCTATCCATTTCACCATTGAGATCTTCCCTCCAGTATACACATCTCACTCCCCAGTATCCATGTCACCAGTGAGATCTTCCCTCCAGGACACACATCTCACTCCCCAGTATCCATGTTACCAGGAAGATCTTCCCTCCAGTATACACATCTCACTCCCCAGTATCCATGTCATCAGGGAGATCTTCCCTCCAGTACACACATCTCACGCCCCAGTATCCATGTTACCCGTGAGATCTTCCCTCCAGCACATGCATCTCACTCCCCAGTATCCATGTCACCAGTGAGATCTTCCCTCCACTATACACATCTCACTCCCCAGTATCCATGTTACCCGTGAGATCTTCCCTCCAGTATACACATCTCACTCCCCAGTATCCATGTCACCCGTGAGATCTTCCCTCCAGTATACACATCTCACTCCCCAGTATCCATGTCATTAGGGAGATCTTCCCTCCAGTACACACATCTCACTCCCCAGTATCCATGTTACCAGGAAGATCTTCCCTCCAGTATACACATCTCACTCCCCAGTATCCATGTCATCAGGGAGATCTTCCCTCCAGTACACACATCTCACGCCCCAGTATCCATGTTACCCGTGAGATCTTCCCTCCAGCACATGCATCTCACTCCCCAGTATCCATGTCACCAGTGAGATCTTCCCTCCACTATACACATCTCACTCCCCAGTATCCATGTTACCCGTGAGATCTTCCCTCCAGTATACACATCTCACTCCCCAGTATCCATGTCACCCGTGAGATCTTCCCTCCAGTATACACATCTCACTCCCCAGTATCCATGTCATTAGGGAGATCTTCCCTCCAGTACACACATCTCACTCCCCAGTATCCATGTTACCAGGAAGATCTTCCCTCCAGTATACACATCTCACTCCCCAGTATCCATGTCATTAGGGAGATCTTCCCTCCAGTACACACATCTCACTCCCCAGTATCCATGTTACCCGTGAGATCTTCCCTCCAGTATACACATCTCACTCCCCAGTATCCATGTCACCAGTGAGATCTTCCCTCCAGTACAAACATCTCACTCCCCAGTATCCATGTTACCCGTGAGATCTTCCCTCCAGTACACACATCTCACTCCCCAGTATCCATGTTACCCGTGAGATCTTCCCTCCAGTATACACATCTCACTCCCCAGTATCCATGTCACCAGTGAGATCTTCCCTCCAGTACACACATCTCACTCCCCAGTATCCATGTCACCAGTGAGATCTTCCCTCCAGTAGACACATCTCACGCCCCAGTATCCATGTTACCAGGAAGATCTTCCCTCCAGTACACACATCTCACTCCCCAGTATCCATGTTACCAGTGAGATCTTCCCTCCAGCACACACATCTCACGCCCCAGTATCCATGTCACCGGTCAGATCTTCCCTCCAGTATACACATCTCACTCCCCAGTATCCATGTCACCAGTGAGATCTTCCCTCCAGTACAAACATCTCACCCCCCAGTATCCATGTCCCCAGTGAGATCTTCCCTCCAGTACAAACATCTCACCCCCCAGTATCCATGTCCCCAGTGAGATCTTCCCTCCAGTACAAACATCTCACTCCCCAGTATCCATGTCACCAGTGAGATCTTCCGTTTAGTATACATACCTCACTCCATATCACTGGGAGACGCACTGGTGGAAGGATCCTCGGTGGTGCTGGTGGCTTCCAGCACTTTCTGGATGATCCAGAGTCTCTGTGGGCGTTGGGCGGGATGTCAGCACATCAGGTACATAGCAGTGGGCGTGGCCAGTGTGTCTTCCAGCGTGCAGCGGCCACAGACGGCGGTACCTACAGCAGATAGCGGCTTTCCTTGATGAGCGTCTGTTTTTACTTCTTCTTCTGTAAGTGTGCAATTTGTTGCTTGTCAGATATAAATTCATTGTGCTAAACTCAGATCGGCGCTTCTCTCCTCTCCTTATGCTTGTTTGCAGAGTCTCTTCTAAGGCTTAGTTCACACTCGCTCTGTAAGCAGGCGTTTTCTAGGCGTTTGAGGGGCGTTTTTAACGTTCCTCAAACGCCTATGAAAATTATACATATGGCAGCATACGGTGCTGTTCACACTGAAGCGTTAGCATCTCAGCAAAATTGATTCCTCATGTCGAGTTAGGAGGAGTTGAAGCCTTTCAGTGCCTCCCATTCAAATATGTGGTGACGCTCCTCAAACGCCTGGCAGGCATTTGCTGGGCATTCATACCATTAACTTCATTATAGGTGTTTGTTGAGTGGTTTTAACACTTGGAAAACGCCTATAAAATGCCTCAAAACCATGCATAGAAACGCCTGTCAACCCTTGACCTCTGTCTGGACAGTGCTGATTGGCCCTGTGCTGATCACATGCACTCTCCCAAGAAAAAAATTAAACCTTTATAGCAATACACACTAAACTGAGCATGTGCATGTGGCTACAGGTTCAGTCTGTCTTATCAGGTGGACATTTGAACAAGAGGAGGGGCAGAGAAAACAGGATCAAACGGCCTGTATACACAATGCAGAGGATTAACCCCTTAGGTTCCACAGTGAGTATAACAAGCATGCATCACTGCATATACAGACTGATTGTACTGTTGTGGGTTTAGTAACACGAACTGTTCTGTTGAGGTTGAAAATGCCAGATGGATAGAGAAAACATTTTGGTATTGTTGATGTTTTTTTGTTTTAGAAATTTCCAGGATAATTGGTTTAATTTATAAACATTGGACACTTATGATAATGAAGCGAGCGCTGACTGAAACGCTCTACTTTATCTGACAGAAAGTATTTACTTACATACTTGGGATCATTAATTGTCATCAGGATCATCAGTCTTCTTGAATAATCTATTCATCTTATGCAAATCATCTCTCTGCTCATTATTATAATGGCCGTAAGGATCTCACATTATTTATTCTTTGTTGTATTTGCTGGAAAGTATCCCGCGTTTTCTTGCCAGACCTTATGCAACATGTGCCGATGTTGTTCTTTAGTTTCTTTTGTTTTAGTAAATATTTTTGAAGTAGAACTATAGACAAAATTTTTTTCTTTTTATTTTGGATAGGGTAAGGGAGGGCTTTAACCCATCAGATTTATTTTTTGCCATCTGTGTCTCATTGGGGTGATTTCCCTTCACTTCCTGTCCCATAGCCAAATAAGAAGTGAGAGGAAATCCCTGCAAATGAAGGGGAACCCCCAGATCACCAGAACTAGAGATCCCATTGGAAGATTTCCCCTCTCTTAACTTTGTGGGAACAACCCAAAATATGGGATTTCCTTTACTTTTGCTTTCAATGATAATGGTAAACAGGACAAATAGAGAGGGTGAATCTTCCCAACGGAGGCACAGACAGCAATTAATCCTGACGTGTGTTCTGATCCCTCTCCACCCGATCCAAAATTTTATTCTTACCTTTTAGTTACGTTAACTTCGTTTAGGTACCTTAACGTGGTCAGTATCGTTTTTTGTCAATTCATTACAGTTGCAAGAAAAAGTATGTGAACCCCTTGGGATTACGTGGAGTTTTGCATGAATTAGGCATAAAATGTGCTCTGAACGTCATCTAAGTCACAACAATAGAAGAACACAGTCTGCTGAACATAATACTACACAAACAGTAGATGTTGCCATGGTTTAATTGCACATAACATGTAAACATTCACAGTGCAGGGAGGAAAAAGTATGTGAGGCCCTAGCTTAATGACTTCTCCCAGAGCTAATTGGAGCCAGGAGTGAGCCAACCTTGACTCCAATCAGTGTGATGATATTGGATGTGTTGCTGACAGCTGTCCTGCCCTTAAAAAAAACACACACCTGTTTTGGGTTTACTGGTTTCAAGAAGCACTGTCTGATGTGAACCATGCCTCGCAGAAAAGAGCTCTCAGAAGACCTACAATCAAGAATTGTTGACTTGCATGAAGCTGGAAAGGGTTACAAAAGTATCTCCAAAAGCCTTGATGTTCATGTGTCCACGGTAAGACAGACTGTCTACAAATGGAGAAAGTTTAGCACTGTTGCTACTCTCCCTAGGCGTGGTCGTCCTGTAAAAATGACTGCAAGAGCACAGCGCAGAATGCTGCATGAGGTAAAGAAGAATCCCAGAGTGTCAGCTAAAGACCTACAGAAATCTCTGGCACATGATAACATTTTTGTTGACACATCTACAATAAGGAAAACATTAAACAAGAATGGAGTACATGGGAGGACACCACGGAGGAAGCCATTGCTGTCCAAAAAGAATATTGCAGCACGTTTGAAGTTTGCAAAAGAGCACCTGGATGTTCCACAGCACTACTGGCAAAATATACTGTGGACAGATGAAACCAAGATTGAGTTGTTTGGGAAGAACACACAACACTATGTGTGGAGAAAAAAAGGCCCAGCACACCAACATCAAAACCTCATCCCCACTGTGAAACATGGCGGAGGGAGCATCATGGTTTGGGGCTGCTTTGCTGCCTCAGGGCCTGGGCGGATTGTTGTCATTGATGGGAAAATGAATTCCAGAGTTTATCAAGACATTTTGCAGGAAAACGTACGACCATCTGTCCGCCAACTGAAGCTCCGCAGAGGATGGGTGATGCAACAGGACAATGACCCAAAGCATACAAGTAATTCAACAAAACAATGGCTGCAACAGCACAGAATACGCCTTCTGGAGTGGCCCAGTCAGAGTCCTGACCTCAACCCGATTGAAATGCTGTGGCATGACCTTAAGAGAGCGATTCACACCAGACATCCCAAGAATATTGCTACACTGAAACAGTTTTGTGAAGAGGAGTGGTCCAAAATGACTCCAGATCATTGTGCAGGTCTGATCTGCAACTACAGGAAACGTTTGGTTGAGGTTATTGCTGCCAAAAGAGGGTCAACCAGTTAAGTC
Source organism: Staurois parvus (assembly GCF_062004578.1). Lineage (NCBI taxonomy): Eukaryota > Metazoa > Chordata > Amphibia > Anura > Ranidae > Staurois > Staurois parvus. The sequence goes on along the minus strand of NW_028318185.1, from coordinate 5,745,834 downwards.
CAAAGGTTCACATACTTTTTCCTCCCTGCACTGTGAATGTTTACATGTTATGTGCAATTAAACCATGGCAACATCTAATGTTTGTGTAGTATTATGTTCAGCAGACTGTGTTCTTCTATTGTTGTGACTTAGATGACATTCAGAGCACATTTTATGCCCAATTCATGCAAAACTCCATGTAATCCCAAGGGGTTCACATACATTTTCTTGCTACTGTATGTGTCATATAGAGCAGATATTGTTATTCTTATAACAGATTTTCAACCATTTAAAGAGAACCAGTCATGATTCTACGATCTAAAAATTCAGTCTATGTACAGCTAAATTTGGCTATACACTGATTAAAATTTGGCCTGTTCAGAAGGGGCCAGCTGAACTCTGATCAGTGTGACAGCCCCCGCTCAACAGAAGTCAGTTATTTGAGCAAAATCTTAGCTGCAAAATTTTTCTCCATCAGCGGCTGCAGAGAATTAGCTACAACTGATGATCAGTGTATTCTGACAGTGGCAATGGCTGCTCTGCTCTTCTCTCCTTTTTTTTTTTTTCTTAAATAATCTATTGAGCAAAATAAAATTGATTCCACTCAAGCGCTCCAATGTGTTATCCAGGCCAGCTGTCCTCAATGTTTGCAAGTACTGGTCAGGTTGAATACTGACTCGTCGGACACATCAATGCCTACAAAAAATTGGTGCCAGTCTTCCCAATGCCTTGGCATATAGTGAGTTCCTCTTAGTAAAAAAATGGCTTTAGCTTGGCCTCCTACCTTTTGGAAGAATCCCCTCTAACATGTTTCGTCCAATAGGGGTTTAATCACAGAGGCCTGGACAAGAAGAGGAGAGTGGGGAGTGGCTTTGGATTGGACCCCAATCCAGGGTTTGCCCCTTCTCTGGGATGCAAGGAGACTTTTCCGCAGTGCCAGTCAGGTACTCGCATGCATTAGTGGCTCCAGGGGTCCCTGCAAGGGGCTGGAGCTCCTCTGAAAGCAGATCTTAGTAGCAGCACAGGGGACAAGTTAATTCTACAGGATAATAAAGTGGAATACACTGGGGGTTATTTGTGAACTCTCCAGTTTTAGTAATCTGGTGCAGCTCTGCCTAGATACCAATCCGCTTCCAGGTTTTATTGCCAAAGCTTAACTGATAAAGCTGAAGTTAGAAGCTGATTGGCTACCATGCACAGCTGCACCAGATTCTAAAGTGCTCCAGTTTTAGTAAATCTCCCCCAATGAGCTGCAAAGAATGTAAGTTATTTTAAGATGTTTTAAAAAAAGTCCTGGATTCTTTCTTGGATACACAGAATATAACTGGATATAACATTTATAGGTAAAGTTGATCCAGGGAATATCTGATTGCCTCTCGGGGGATCAGGAAGGAATTTTTTCCCCTGCAGGAGCAAATTGGATCGTGCTTTGCTGGGGTTTTTTGCCTTCCTCTGGATCAACTGTGGGTGTAGGATTATAACTTTTTTTTTTTTTAATGGTTGAACTGGATGGACTTTTGTCTTTTTTCAGCCAGACTAACTATATCCTCTGAAATACTATACAATAATATCAGCTTTAATATCACTTTAGGGAAGGGTAGAAAACTGAACTTGTGCCATTTTATATTCATGTATGTCTCTTTTTTGGGGATTTGTTATTAATTTAGCAGATCTAGCACAGTTCATCAGCAAGTACATTCCTTGAAGGTTTCTCTTCCTCCAAAATACTTCATATATTCCTTTCTACATAATGCATGGGACATTTATTAAACACCTAAATTCTGTAACATACCATAGAGGAATTTGCAGTCTATAACCGAGGTTAAAGTCATTTTTAAACCCTCCGCTGTGGGTTTTTTTAAATGAATATTACAATATTGCTGTCTACAATGTCAACCAGCATATAAAGCTTTTTTCCCCAAATAAGTCCACAAACAACTGCAATCTGTGTGGTCCACTTTTCTTAAAAACTCACAATTTGTTACTAAAGCTGCTCTCACCTTCTGATTAAAGTGTTACTATACCCAGGACCCTGCATTCACTATATCTGGTCTCCCAGGACCCTGCATTCACTATATCTGGTCTCCCCGGACCCTGCATTCACTATATCCACTTTCCCCGGACCCTGCATTCACTATATCCGGTCTCCCCCGGACCCTGCATTCACTATATCCGCTCTCCCCGGACCCTGCATTCACTATATCCGCTCTCCCCGGACCCTGCATTCACTATATCCGCTCTCCCCGGACCCTGCATTCACTATATCCGGTCTCCCCGGACCCTGCATTCACTATATCCGCTCTCCCCGGACCCTGCATTCACTATATCCGCTCTCCCCGGACCCTGCATTCACTATATCCGCTCTCCCCGGACCCTGCATTCACTATATCCGCTCTCCCCGGACCCTGCATTCACTATATCCGCTCTCCCCGGACCCTGCATTCACTATATCCGCTCTCCCCGGACCCTGCATTCACTATATCCGCTCTCCCCGGACCCTGCATTCACTATATCCGCTCTCCCCGGACCCTGCATTCACTATATCCGCTCTCCCCGGACCCTGCATTCACTATATCCGCTCTCCCCGGACCCTGCATTCACTATATCCGCTCTCCCCGGACCCTGCATTCACTATATCCGCTCTCCCCGGACCCTGCATTCACTATATCCGCTCTCCCCGGACCCTGCATTCACTATATCCGCTCTCCCCGGACCCTGCATTCACTATATCCGCTCTCCCCGGACCCTGCATTCACTATATCCGCTCTCCCCGGACCCTGCATTCACTATATCCGCTCTCCCCGGACCCTGCATTCACTATATCCGCTCTCCCCGGACCCTGCATTCACTATATCCGCTCTCCCCGGACCCTGCATTCACTATATCCGCTCTCCCCGGACCCTGCATTCACTATATCCGCTCTCCCCGGACCCTGCATTCACTATATCCGCTCTCCCCGGACCCTGCATTCACTATATCCGCTCTCCCCGGACCCTGCATTCACTATATCCGCTCTCCCCGGACCCTGCATTCACTATAACCGCTCTCCCCGGACCCTGCATTCACTATATCCGCTCTCCCCGGACCCTGCATTCACTATATCCGCTCTCCCCGGACCCTGCATTCACTATATCCGCTCTCCCCGGACCCTGCATTCACTATATCCGCTCTCCCCGGACCCTGCATTCACTATATCCGCTCTCCCCGGACCCTGCATTCACTATATCCGCTCTCCCCGGACCCTGCATTCACTATATCCGCTCTCCCCGGACCCTGCATTCACTATATCCGCTCTCCCCGGACCCTGCATTCACTATATCCGCTCTCCCCGGACCCTGCATTCACTATATCCGCTCTCCCCGGACCCTGCATTCACTATATCCCCTCTCCCCGGACCCTGCATTCACTATATCCCCTCTCCCCGGACCCTGCATTCACTATATCCGCTCTCCCCGGACCCCGCATTCATTATATACGGTCTCCCCGGACCCCGCATTCACTATATCTGGTCTCCCCGGACCCCGCATTCACTATATCTGGTCTCCCCGAACCCCGCATTCACTATATCTGGTCTCCCCGGACCCTGCATTCACTATATCTGGTCTCCCCGGACCCTGCATTCAATATATCCACTCTCCCCGGACCCTGCATTCACTATATCTGGTCTCCCTGAACCCCGCATTCACTATATCTGCTCTCCCCGGACCCTGCATTCACTATATCTGGTCTCCCCGGACCCTGCATTCACTATATCTGATCTTCCACAGTACACAGAACATGGAAATGTAATTATTTTAGTAAATGTAAACCGTTAAATACCTTTTCTCACCAGCAGTCTTGTGACTTCTATCAGTGTCCAGCCGAGCACTGGTTAAAGCTTATAGGAGGAGTTTTCAAATTTCACTCCTGTTTTTTTTTTTTTTTTGTTTTTGTCTTTTTGTTTTTTTAGGTGGCTACACAGTCTTACTTGGCGCCCTAGAGTCCCGCTATAGCTATCCTTATGACCGCAATCCAATCAGGGACTACAACATGGTTATGCATCACTCTGTGCATCAAAACACAAAGGCTGCTGCAAAGTATAACCACTCCCCTGCTCCTCCCCCAAGGGAATTAGACGGCGATGTGTTATGACACTCTTCTATTGACTGTACTATGAGGCTCCATGACCCCTGACCCTTTGGACAATTCTGATTGGCCCTTTGCTGATTACATACACCAAAAAAAAGCCATCTAGCAATACGCACCAAACTGAGCATGTACAGAGTGCCTCTTATGGATCTGTACTATCAGCAAACGGATTGGGGACAGAAGAGAAAGGGGAGGATCAGAGAAGACAGGATCAAACAGCCTTTTTTACACAATGCAGAGGATTAACCCCTTAGGTTCCACAGTGAGTATAACAAGCACGCTTTACTGCATCTTCAGACTGATTTTGGTGTTTAGTAACACTTCAAGCACTGCTCCCCAACTTCCAATCAGGGAGTGCACACAGTAGATGTCATAGAAGGGTTGCATGACCAGGGGATTTAAGATTACCTGTATAGTTAATACCTGAAAAAATATAAAATTGTGACCGTGTCCAGATATATATGGACCAAACTGAAGAGTGTTGTCATAACACAGCGCCGTCTAATTCCCTTGGGGGAGGAGCAGGGGAGTGGCTAAACTTTGCAGCAGCCTTTGTGTTTTGATGCACAGAGTGATGCATAACCATGTTGTAGTCCCTGATCGGATTGCGGTCATAAGGATAGCTATAGCGGGACTCTAGGGTGCCAAGTAAGACTGCTTAGCCACCTTAAAAAAAAAAAAAAAAGTAAAATTTAAAAACAAAATTGAAAAGAAGCCAAAGGCTGCAAATCCAAGGCAGACATCAAACCTTGTTAAAGTGTATTGCTGTATTACATTTTTAAGATGTTACATAGTTACATAATTAGTCTGGCTGAAAAAAAGACAAAAGTCCTTCCAGTTCAACCATAGAAAAAAAAAAAAGATGTACAGTTCAATTACACTTGTCAGTAATGCTAATGAATATTTAAAAAGATTAGAGCTGCCTCACATTTCTTTTCATCTCCCAGGTATTATCTAGCTTGACCTCCTTTTTTTGAGAAACTCTTAAGAATAGAAGTCCTAGCATTTCCATCTTCAAAAGCAGACTCCTCTTAATGACAAATGAAAACCAAGGACAAATCTGCAAAGTCAATTCTTAAAGGGTAACTCCACTTTCGTGGGAAAAAAACAAAATGGCAAAAAAAAAAATCTAGTATATACAATTGCGCACCAAATTATATTGTAATTGAATGTTATTAAAATTGCCTTTCCTTTTCAATCTGCAGCACTGTACTTTTCTGTAAAGTGCAGTTCAATATATGGCTACCTGGAGGTGTTCTGTACACAGAATGTGTATAGAATGACCCCCAGCAACATCATTTCCTGCTTGTGTGACTGGCTCACCGGTATTCCCAGAAGTCTGCACTAAGATACAAGTCAGATTTCAGGCATCCCCTGCATAAAAATGTAATTTGTATTGAGATACTCCCAATAGGAAATCACTAAAGGGATGCAGACCCTGCAATTTTCCTCAGAGCCCTGCAGGTGCAGCTGCTGATTGATAATTATAAAGTCACTCCCATTCACATTCACTTTGCTTATGAACACAAACAGCTTTTTCTTCAGAATAACAAAAGATCGGAATCTCTAACAGTACAAGTTCAAATTTGGTAAAATCCTTGCAATTTACATAGATCACCCAGAGGGGGATTTTTTTCCCCACAAAAGTGGAGTTACTCTGTAACTGCCCCCTCGCCGCCCTATAGCAGATATACTGCTACAGGGCGGCACGGGTGTGCAAAATGACGTGTGTGTGTATATATGTGTATATATATATATGTATATATGTATATATATATATATATATATATATATATATATATATATATATATATATATATATATATATAATGTGATTTTGCATTTCTGGGTAGGGGGCGCGGGGTCCCGGCTAGTGATTACTCGCCGGCGTCTGGTGATTGCTGAGGATCTCCGACAGGGAGGAGAACTGTATGTAAACAATACAATTCTCCTTCCTGTCAGCTTGTGCACAATGCTTTTGGATGGCTGTGCACAGCACAGCCATGCAAAGCAGTGTGATTACAGTGAAGCACACACACCGAGCTTACTGTGAAACAGCACACAGTTAACCCTTTGATCGCCCTCATTTTAACCCCTTCCTGCCCAGTGCCATTAGTTGTGTCAGTTTTTTTTTTTTAAAGCACTGATCATTATATTGGTGTCAGAATGCCTGCCGCAGTCCCGCTATAAGTCACTGATCGCCGCCATTACTAGTAAAAAAAAAAAAAACAAAATTCCAGTATCTATGCCATTTGTAAACGCTATAATTTTCACGTAAACCAATTATTTTCACGTATTGCAATTTTATTTTTTCTTTTTTTTTTTTTCTTTTTTAGCAAAGACTTAAGCAGAATACATTTTGGCCTAAATTTCTGATGACATTTTATTTTTTTATTTTTTTTACTGGACATGTTTAATAGCAAAAAGTAAAAAAATATATATTTTTTCTCAAAATTGTCGGTCTTTTTTCATAAATAAAAAAACGCACAGGTGATCAAATACCACCAAAAGAAAGCTCAATTTGTGGGGAAAAAAGGACGTAAATTTAATTTGGGTGCAGCGTTGCATGAACACGCAAATGTCAGTTAAAGCAGGGGACTCCAAGCTTTCTAAGCAAAGGGCCAGTGTACGCTCCCAAAAATCCATTATCTCCTGCGCTCAAGGACTCAGATCAAACAGGCGTTAGTAACAAGCAGCGTGTTGTGTGTTCATCCACTGGTGATCAGAGGTTGTGCAGCTCTATCATGAAGCTGGGGAAGCTTAATAAAACTGTAGAGGAAGATGAAAGAAAGAGCGCACAAACCTTGCGCATTACCTCAATAAATAGTGACTAATTTTATTAATAAGGAAATATACTCACAAAGTGATGGTATAACAGGCATAAGTAACCATAATCCAAACAGGGTTACAGGTAAATCAAAAAGGGGGGGTATGAAGGCTAACGCTTTTCGAAGGGTGCTCCCTTCTTCATCAGAGCTGGGTTTGGCAGATAGAAACTTCAGTATGGCAGAATTCCCATGGCAAGGAGATATTCAGCCACTGAGTGTCAGTATTACAGCAGTTCAGCCAGTGTACGCTCCTACAGACTTTAGGGGGGCTGGACCGGAAAATGTCCGGGATCACTGGGAGTAAACCATGCCACATCTATGGTGTTAGTGAGAGGAATTGTGCCCCATCGATGGTGTAATTGGGAGAAATTGTGCCCCATCTTTGGTGTCTTTGGGCCCCATTATTGGTATCATTGAGATGAACTGTGCCCCATCATTGGTGGGAATTGGGCTCCATTGTTGATATCATTGGGAGGAATTGGTGTCAGTTGATTAAATAGTGCCCTGAGAGCCAGATAAAAGCAAGCGAAGGGCCGCAGTTTGGAGACTGTTTTTTATATATTAGAGTTATACAGCATTTCAATTCATCAACCTCATGCTATGGATGTACTGCATGGGTTCACTAGGAGTACCAAGATGGTGTCTGCGCCGGATATTGCGTCACCGGATATTACCCACACGGCCCACGTGACTTCATCCCACGTGACTTCACCTTCATATCCGGTGATGCGGTGACGCAATATCCGGCGCGGACGCCATCTTGGTGCTCCTAGTGAACCCATGCAGTACATCCATAGCATGAAGTTGATTAATTGAAATGCTTGTATAACTCTAATATCATTTGAGTAGAAAATTGACTTCTTTTTTGAATACTTTTCAAATAAAAACAGTATTACACTATGGAAGTTCTCTCTTCTATATTTAATCATGGGTCCTGTTGGAGTTGATCGTATCACTCGGAGTTAAAGGGAATCTTGATGCTGTTTATATACTACTACTGGAAGGAGTCCATTAAACAGGATATCGCTTGTGGACGATCCAGGGGTGATCCAAAGTTGTTTGGCCCATTGGGTCACGGTAAGGAGGTGAGGAGGTAATTCAGCCATTTTTGGATATACCACCAGCGGCTGTAGTGCACATCCACAGCACTTTTTCACGGTTAAGATTGTGGATCACCTGCATTTATATACACTGCTTTTGGAATTTGATTGGACTTTTTTTATGCATTTTGATTCACATGGTTGTTGCAAATATTTTTAATATTTGTTGATGTGACTTTTTTGAAGCACTGTTCACTTTATTTTGTATGATTTATCCCCCCAGTGCTGGGATCACCTTTTGTGTTTGACCAGTGACATCCTGATCACTTGTTTTGTTTTCACTGTTTTTTGATGTTGGTCTTGAATTTAAGATTGGGTTAATTGTGAATGCATGTGTTGTAGTATATCACAATTGTTTTCACTATCTCACTTTGTGTTCTTCACGTTTTAATTCAATTAAGACACTATTAAGAGATTAACCTAGAATCTCTTGCACTTGAGGTTATCACTTTGATCTGAGAAAGATCAGGTTTATTTTTATTTAGTTTGAATGTTTATATTACATGTATATACAGTGGGGCAAAAAAGTGTTTAGTCAGCCACCAATTGTGCAAGTTCTCCCACTTAAAAAGATGAGAGAGGCCTGTAATTGGCATCATAGGTAGACCTCAACTATGAGAGACAAAATGAGAAAAAAAATCCAGACAATCACATTGGCTGATTTGGAAAGAATTTATTTGCAAATTATGGTGGAAAATAAGTATTTGGTCACCTACAAACAAGCAAGATTTCTGGCTCTCACAGACCTGTACCTTCTTCTTTAAGAGGCTCCTCTGTCCTGCACTCATTACCTGTATCAATGGCACCTGTTTGAACTTGTTATCAGTATAAAAGACACCTGTCCACAACCTCAAACAGTCACACTCCAAACTCCACTATGGTGAAGACCAAAGAGCTGTTGAAGGACACCAGAAACAAAATTGTAGACCTGCACCAGGCTGGGAAGACTGAATCTGCAATAGGCAAGCAGCTTGGTGTGAACAAATCAACTGTGGGAGCAATAATTAGAAAATGGAAGACATACAAGACCACTGATAATCTCCTTCGATCTGGGGCTCCATGCAAGATCTCACCTGTGGGGTCAAAATGATCACAAGAACGGTGAGCAAAAATCCCAGGACCACACGGGGCACCTAGTGAATGACCTGCAGAGAGCTGGGATCAACGTAACAAAGGCTACCATCAGTAACACACTACGCCGCCAGGGACTCAGATCCTGCAGTGCCAGACGTGTCCCCCTGCTTAAGCCAGTACATGTCTGGGCCCGTCTAAAGTTTGCTAGAGAGCATTTGGATGATCCAGAAGAGGATTGGGAGAATGTCATATGGTCAGATGAAACCAAAATAGAAAAATAGAACTGTATGGTAGAAACACAACTCGTCGTGTTTGGAGGAGAGAGAATGCTGAGTTGCATCCAAAGAACACCATACCTACTGTGAAGTATGGGGCAACATCATACTTGGGGGCTGTTTCTCTGCAAAGGGACCAGGACGACTGATCCATGTACAGGACAGAATGAATGGGGCCATGTATCGTGTGATTTTGAGTGCAAACCTCCTTCCATCAGCAAGGGTATTGAAGAAGAAACGTGGCTGGGTCTTCCAACATGACAATGATCCCAAACATACCGCCCGGGCAACGAAGGAGTGGCTTCGTAAGAAGCATTTTAAGGTCCTGGAGTGGCCTAGCCAGTCTCCAGATCTCAACCCCATAGAAAACCTTTGGAGGGAGTTGGAAGTCCGTGTTGCCCAGCGACAGCCCCAAAACATCACTGCTCTAGAAGAGATCTGCATGGAGGAATGGGCCAACATACCAGCAACAGTGTATGCCAACCTTGTGAAGACTTCCAGGAAATGTTTGACCTCTGTTATATATCCTTTGTTGGCAATGACAAAGTATTGAGATGAACTTTTGATATTGACCAAATACTTATTTTCCACCATAATTTGCAAATAAATTCTTTCCAAATCAGCCAATGTGATTGTCTGGATTTTTTTTCTCATTTTGTCTCTCATAGTTGAGGTCTACCTATGATGCCAATTACAGGCCTCTCTCACCTTTTTAAGTGGGAGAACTTGCACAATTGGTGGTGACTAAATACTTTTTTGCCCCACTGTATTTGCTTATGCATAATTTAGATATATTGGTTCTGAGCGCTACATCATTTTATCATTCGCTGATCGCCACCATTACTAGTGTTACAAAAAAAAAAAAAAAAATTCCAGTGTATATATACCGCCATTTGTACACGCTTTTTTTTAAGCACTGATCAGTGTATTGGTGTCACTGGGGATGACAGACACCAAGTCAGTTCCCCCCCAGTGTCAGAATGCTCGCCGCAGTCCCACTATAAGTCGCTGATCGCCACCATTACTAGTGTGAGAAAAAAAAAAAAAAATTCCAGTATATATACCATTTGTAGACGCTAGAACTTTCACATAAACCAATTAATTAAATAAAGTCAAAAATATTTTTTTCCCAAAATCGACAGTCTTTTTTTGTTTATAACACAAAAAATAAAACCCGCACAGGTGATCTAATACTACCGAAAGAAAGCTCTATTTGTGGGGAAAAAAGGGCATAAATTTCATTTAGGTATAGTGTTGCATGACCGCACAATTGTCCGTTAAATTAATGCAGTGCCGTTTCGCAAACAAAATGGCCTGGTCGGGAAGGGGGGGTAAATCCTCTGGAGGGCAAGTGGTTAACTGCTGTTTTTTGTTTTTTTTTATTACGGAAGTGAAGTTCCACATTAAGGAATTGTTCCTACCAGATATGACTAATGCAGGCCATAGATGGGTCGAAAATCGACTGATTTTCGGATCGTTAGTGGGCTAATTGTTTGGCCGTTTTTCGGTATTTTGGCAGATTTTTTTATCGGTAAAGTTGGAAAAAGATCGTCCGATTTTGCCGATCGTCCGATTTTCGCGGCAATTATGGGCAAATCGGGCGATCTTTTTACCGATAAAAAATCTGCGCATTAGCAGTGACCTGCAAGAGGAAGACAAAAAGAAGAAGAGGATGAAGAAGAAGAAGAATTCCAGTCCGGCAAAAAGTGTCCCTGCAGAGAGCTCCGCTATTTTTTTGACAGTTCTTTGACATTTATAGCGGTTGCAACAATGTATCTGTTTCCGAATAAAAACATCTGTATCCGAAATGGATACACAGATACATTGTTGCAACCGCTATAAATGTCAAAGAACTGTCAAGGAAATAGCGGAGCTCTCTGCAGGGACACTTTTTGCCGGCTGTAGACGGGGTGAAAATCGGCCGATTTTTTTTTTTTCACCATTCCTGGTAACGTCGGCCGCTTGAATGACCGATTTTTTTTTTTTTTTTAAAGAAAAATCGGCCAGTTTTCTCCCCATCTATGGCCTGCATAAGACTACATGCCGTATTGCCTTCCATTTAATGCTTACAGCCGGGAGTTTTAGGTGTGATTTGCAATGTGATTTTCAAGGTCTCCGTGCCATTGACCTGACAAACATGGCATGCAGGCATTTTTATGACACATTGCTTTGGTGAATGTTTAAATGGATTTAAAAGTATCATTTGCATTGCAAAACACAACAAATGGTAGGGGAAAAAAATGTAGCCGCCACACATTCTCTGCTTCTTTCTTGCCTTGCATCAGAAATCATTATGGCACAGTATGCCTGTGAGCAGTTTCACTGTACATCATGCCGAGGGCTGACACAGCTTTTCTCCTAGGATGTCTGTTCTCTACATACAGTTTAGTATATGACAGAGAACAGCAATATGAATGATCTTAATTCCTGTATTCACCTTGGCACATGAGTCGGGTGGACGGCCGCTTATTCTCTGCCGTTTTCCCAGTTCTCAATTTGCTGCTGAATTTGAAAAATTGAGCATTTAAATAAAACAAAATTGTGCCATTCCCAAGCAGTCTCAGAGTGCAAACTTCTCAACAGCCTCAGAGCAATGCTTGACTATTATTATTATTATACAGTATTTATATAGCGCCAAAAGGTTTGCTCAGCTCTGTACATTATAGTGGGGGACAGAACATGAGACAATACAGTAACAATACAATGCACGAGGGGTTCGAGGGCCCTGCTCTTTCGAGCTTACAATCTGGGACTATTGTTTATAACGAGGGTGGGGAGAGGTTTGCTTTTTACTTTTTCTTTAGCCACTTGTGTGACAATATACTCTATATTTCCTAAAGAATTGGGCCCCCCCTCCAAATCATTGGATTCAGATGTTCCAATCACCTCCGTAGTCACAGGTGTATACAATCAAGCACCTAGGCATGCAGACTGCTTCTACAAACATTGGTGAAAGAATGGGTCGCTCTCAGGAGCTCAGTGACTCCAAGCGTGGTACCGTGATAGGTTGCCACCTGAGCAATAAGTCCATCCGTGACATTTCCTGGCTACTAAATATTCCACGCTCAACTGTTAGTGGGATTATAACAAAGTGGAAGCAACTGGGAACAACAGCAACTCAGCCACCAAGTGGTAGGCCACGTCACATGACAGAGCATGGTCAGCACATGCTGAAGCGCACAGTGCGCAGAAGTCACCAGCTATCTGCAGAGTCAATAGCTAGAGACCTCCAAACTTCATGTGGCCTTCAGATTAGTACAACAATAGTGCGTAGAGAGCTTCATGGAATGGGTTTCCATGGCCGAGCAGCTGCATCCAAGCCTTACATCACCAAGTGCAATGCAAAGTGTCAGATGCAGTGGTGTAAAGCATGCCGCCACTGGACTCTAGAGCAGTGGAGACGTCTTCTCTTGAGTGACGAATGCAAGTGTACAATCCAAACACACATTCCTGCGTTAAACGTGGCTGTGTGTATAAGTGGGTGCTGCAGTGACCGTTGGCTGGAACCTAACAGAATCGGCAAGGGAGAATGTCACCAGCATACCGAGGATCACCAATATGGGTCCAAACGTTTTAATGAATGATCACATAGTTACAGCAAGGCAACGTTTCGGAGTCTCGCAGGAACCCCTAGTCATATGCCTGATGAAGGGGTCCTGTGAGACTTCAAAACGTTGTCTTGCTGTAACTATGTGATCGTTCATTAAAACTTTTGGACCCATATTGGTGATCCTCGGTGTGCTGGTGACATTCTCCCTCTCTGGAATGACTAATCCTACTTCTCTGGCAATCCGATGGACATTTCTGGGTTTGGTGGTTGCCAGGTGAACGGTACTTTCCTGACTGCATTGTATCCAGTGTAAGGTTTAGTGAAGGGGGAGTTCATGCTCCCAACTTTGTGGGAAGAGTTTGGGGATGGCCTCTTCCTTCTACAACATGACTGCACACCAGTGCATAAAGCAAGGTCCATAAAGACATGGAGGAGCCAGTTTGGGGTGGAGGAACTTGACTGGCCTGCACAGAGTCCTGACCTCAACCCCATAGAACACCTTTGGAATGAATAAGCGCAGAGACTGCGAGCCAGGCCTCCTCCCCCGACATCAGTGCCTGACCTCACAAATGCACTTCTGGAAGAATGGTCCAACCTTCCCATAGACACCCTCCTAAACCTTGTGGACGGCCTTCCCAGAAGAGTTGAAGCTGTTATAGCTGCATGTGTGTGTAAAGGCCGGCGGACCAATACTTTTGGCAATATAGTGTACATACATGCATATACACTTAGCAGCCATAACATTAAGATCACTGACAGGGCTTGTTCACACTTAACTAAATTTCTAACTCTTAACAAATGCTCCTATAGTATCAGTCTGGGCGTTAATGAGTTTTAGTACGGGAATTTGTCGTTTTTACAAGCGTTTAAAATGCTCCCCAAACTCCCTATGCGCAGTTTTGACGAGGTTTATAAGCATTTTACAAGTGTTAAAACCTGACCACAAATGTCTATAATAAACTGTAATGTTATTAACAAGCCGCAACCACACTGGAAATGCCCCGCAAATGCCTGCCAGTGCGTTTGCAGAGCGTCTCCATAAACTTGAATGGAAGGCGTTGAAAGGCTCCTCCAGACTCAACATGAGGCTTCAATTTTGAAGCGATGCGACGCTAACGCTTAATGTTTTGATAATGTTAACAGCAAAGTATCTGTCCAAATCAAAGTATCTGCTGTCCAAAGTATCATTTGCATAGGCGTTTGAGGGGTGTTAAAAACGCCCCTCAAATGCCTGCTTTCAATGCTGGTGTGAACTAGATCTTAAAGTTAATAACATTGTTTACCTCATTGCAATGGCACCTGAGAGTGGAGGAATATATTAGACAGTAATTGAACATGTTTTCCCTGATGTTGATGTGTTGAAAGCATAAAAAATGGTGTAGTGTAATGATTTGAGCAACTTTAACAAGGGTCAAATTATAATGTCTAGACCAGCGGTTCTCAACCTGTGGGTCACGACCCCTTTGGGGGTCGAATGACCCTTTCACAGGGGTCGCCTAAGACCATCGGAAAACACATATTTCCGATGGTCTTAGGAACCGAGACACCGCTCCTCTATCTGTCTCCAGGCAAATGCAGATACTCTATGAGGTAGTGGTGGGGGCAGCCGCAGGGGCTCGGCAGGGTGTCCCGCACTCCCGGCTTTCTGCAAGCCTCTCACGCTGAACTAACACCAGCACACTGACTGGCCCGCTCCCTCTTCCCTGTGCATTGAGAGGCCGGTCAGGCTGGAGGCTCCTCTGTTGCAAGGGGTGGGTCGGAGGTGCCCCGCTGCCACACACTGGCTGCCCTTGCACCTGCTGCATGTTTCCCCAGACGGGCAGCTGCTCACAACAGCTGGATAGATGTGAGCTGGGCCTCCCTAGGTCTCCGGGGAGGGGGGATCTGGTTACCCGCAGAGCGTGCGCCCTACAGCCGCTCACCTCCCACGGAGGCTTCTCCTCACAGCACGAGGGCTGGCACCGGGGCACCCGGCCCGCTAGAGGGGAGTACACAGCGACCAGCAATCCCAAACTTTCCGGGGTCATAAAAAAAGGCTCAGGACGGACGACTTGGTGTGGGAGAGGGCTGATATCCTTGGGGGGGAGGGGGGGGGAATACTGGCCATACACACTTCAATTTTACTATCAGATAGAATTGGCAATCAGATTAACTTCCATTTGCATGAAATTCTTTCAGTCGATTGACCAGGGCGCAAAATGATCGACCGTTTTGCAATAATTTTATGGTTGGGGGTCACCGCAACATGAGGAACTTTATTAAAGCGTCGCGACATTAGGAAGGTTGAGAACCACTGGTCTAGACCCATGCTGACCCTCGTCACAATCCAAAAAGTGTCTACAATGGGCACGTGAGCATCATAATTGGACCATGGAGCAATAGAAGGTGGCCTGCTCTGATGATTCACATTCTCTTTTACACCATGTGGATGACTGGGTGAATGTTTGTCACTTACCTGGGGAATAGATGGCACCAGGATGCAGTATGAGAAGTAGGAAAGCCGGCGGAGGCAGCATGATGTTCTGGACAATATTCTGCTGGGAAACCTTGGGTCCTGCCATTCAGGTGCATGTTACTTTGACACTACCTACCTAAACATTGTTGATGACCAAGTAAACCCCTTCATGGAAATGATATCCCTGATGGTGTTTTAATGTTTTTGGGGTTGTAGTCGATAGGCGCAAAGAGAGATCACACAAATACTTAGAAATATAACATTTATTGCAAGTAATAACAGATAAAGAAAATGTAACAAGAATACCTAACTAAAGATGCTGTTTCTGCCACGGAATCCCATCTTTTTTCGCAACATTGCATCGATGATCACAGACACATGTATGATTGCAAGCTCTGGGTCGAGACAAATATTTCCAGTCTAGCTGTGTTGTATACTGGACTTGTGTGTAAGTTCACATATATGCGGGTGGTGCCTCTGCGGATCTGCACAAAAATCCGACCACCCACACAGAAGAATGCGGACCCGTGGGTGGGTTCCATTAATTCTAATGGCAAGCCGTCCCCATTGGAAATCGCAACCGTACTGGGAACCGGGTTCCCCTGCGGGCTGCGTTTTCAGAAGTGCAGGGACCTGTTCCCTGCGTGTCCCGGGGCACGACAGTCCATTCAGATGAATGGGCTCTCGTGCCCACGCAAATCGTGGCCCGCAGGAACGCGGATATGTGAACCGGGGGTAAGGAATTGACAAACCCACCCCCTTGCAAAGAACGCGATGACTGTGTAGGGAGGTTAGAACCTCCTGCTCAAGTTCCTCTATTTTGCCAGAAACTTGAATAATTACCTTCGGCTGAGATAAGGCTCCGAATTGTATGTATTGAGCATACAGTATACGGGGAATACAGTGTTTGTCCTTTCTGCATCCCACTTTTCTTAGAGTCCTTCTCTGCTTATATTGCACTTCTTATCAAACAGAAACAGATCACCCTGGAAGGACCAAAGCAGACACTATGCCTTTCTTAGATCATCACACACACACCTAATGGCACAATTCCAATCAAGATATGTGTTTTGCAATAAACAACTTAAAATAGGTGAAGTTATAAAAACATGGACAAAATGGAGTATACAGCCATCTTCTAACATTCTATATATGTCAGGGGTGTCAAACTGGCGGCCCTCCAGCTGTTGCCAAACTACAAGTCCCATCATGCCTTTGACAGTTACAAGCATGACTCCCAAAGGCAATCTTGCAATGAATCATGGGACTTGTAGTTTGGCAACAGCTGGAGGGCCGCCAGTTTGACACCCGTGATACAGTTGTGTTCAAAATAATAGCAGTCAGACATCACTAACCGGATCACTGTTTTTGGTAGAAATGATATTTCTACATGGCAAACCATTTACTAGCAGGTGTAGTAGAGTAATAGAAATCCAACAGACCCAACAGTCATGACATGCATGCTGCTGATTCTGTGTAATTGAATCACTCATTGAAAGGGGCATGTTCAAAATAATAGCAGTGTGGAGTTCTATTAGTGAGGTCATTCATTCTTTGAAAAACAGGTGGCAATTATTGCCCTTATTTAAGGAAGGAAGGCAGCAAATGTTGTACATGCTGGTTACAGTGCATTTCTCTCTGAAATTCTGAGGAAAATGGGTCGTTCCAGACATTGTTCAGAAGAACAGCGTACCTTGATTAAAAAGTTGATTGGAGAGGGGAAAACATATAAAGAAGCACAGAAAATGATAGGCTGCTCAGCTAAAATGATCGCAAATGCTTTAAAATGGCAACCAAAACCTGAAAGACGTGGAAGAAAGCGAAAAACTACCATTGGAATGGATAGAAGAATAGCCAAAATGGCGCGGACTCAGCCAACAATCAGCTCCAGGAAGATGAAAGAAGGTGTGACGTTCCCTGTGAGTACTGTTACAATTAGAAGACGCCTATGTGAAGCCAAGCTATCTGCAAGAAGCCCCCGCAAAGTCCCACTGTTGGGAAAAAGACATGTGCTGAAGAGGTTACAATCTGCCAAAGAGCACATTGACTGGCCTAAAAAGAAATGGCGCAACATTTTGTGGACTGATGAAAGTAAGATTGTTCTTTTTGGGTCTAGTGGCCGGATATAGTTTGTCAGACGACCCCCAAACACTGAATTCAAGCCACAGTACACTGTGAAGACCGTGAAGCATGGTGGTGCAAGCATCATGATATGGGGACGTTTCTCATACTACGGTGTTGGGCCTATTTATCGCATACCAGGGATCATGGATCAGTTTGAATACATCAGAATACTTGAAGAGGTCATGCTGCCTTATGCTGAAGAGGAAATGCCCTTGAAATGGGTGTTCCAACAAGACAACGACCCCAAACACACCAGTAAACGTGCAACATCTTGGTTCCAGACCAACAAGATTGACGTTATGGAGTGGCCAGCCCAATCCCCGGATCTTAATCCAATAGAAAACTTGTGGGGTGACATCAAAAATGCCGTTTCTGAGGCAAAACCAAGAAATAGAGAAGAACTGTGGAATGTGGTCCAATCATCCTGGGCTGGAATACCTGATCACAGGGGCCAGAAGTTGGGTGACTCCATGCAACACAGATGTACAGCAGTTCTCAGAAACAGAGCGACTACAAGCAAATATTCATGAAGTCATTCAAAGGAAAGCAAAATCTTCAAACATTTCTCAGTTTATATAGTGAATGTTTGAGTTTGTAAAGAAGAATACAAACACTGCGATTTTTTTTTTGAACAGTCTAATCACTTTTCTTAAATTTTTTTAGAGGAACAACACAAATTTGATATATTTTTCTTCGTTTTGATTTGGAATAGAATGTGTCGTGTTCCCAATGCATTTGTGTGTATGGAAATAAAAGCTATTAGAAAGATTTTGAGCTTTATTCACTTTTTTCACCACACTGCTATCATTTTGAACACAACTGTATGTGATTCAGTAAAGATCATATTTATCCTCATACATGACCTTCTAAGAAAGATGGCACATTCCTGAAAGGAGAGTGGGTTGGCTTGTCCACATAGTAACATTCCTTTGTTATTACCAGCCCGGTCATACCGGGTATGACTTGCCATGACATACAAGTTGCAAATCGCATGGCAAATTGCATCTTATTGTCCACCATTAAAGCGGTCATATCGGTGCAATTCCAACTTGGTTGGAGCCGCACCAATATCTCGAGTAGTGCATGCACGACTTCAGGTGCGACTTGCATAGACATCTGTGTCTTGCAAGCTGCAGATATATTGCAAGTCGCACCTGAAGTTGGAATGACATCCAACTTTGAAATTGTACGACTTTACTGGAAGTTGCACGATTTCAGAATTGGATCAGTGTGACCGGGTGTTAAGGTAATCAGACTTTGTCCTCGTATAGCCCTCTAACTGAGGCTTGGAGGCATTCTTAAACATTAGTGAGCCATAATATTAATAAGAAAATATGTATTATGCATTTTCACTATATCTGATGGCAATGGCCTCTTTTAGCTGGATAAGCCACACTGCAAAAATGGTTCAAGAATGGTTTGAGGCACTTAACGAGTTCCAGGAGTTGACTTGGGTTTCAAATTGTCCAGCTCTCAATCCAGTCGAGCTTCTGTGGGATGTGCTGGAAAAACAAGTCCAATCCATGGAATCCCCCCTCGCATCTTAACCATTTCAATACCGTGCAATTTTACCCCTTCCTGCCCAGGCCATTTTTCACGTTTCAGCGCTCTCACACTTTGAATGACAATTGCGCGGTCATACAACATTGTACCCAAACTAAAATTTTATCATTTTCTTCACACAACTAGACCTTTCTTTTGGTGGTATTTAATCACCGCTGGGGTTTATATTTTTTGCTAAATTAACAAAAAAAAGACCAAAAATTTTGAAAAAAAAACACGTTTTTCTTTGTTTCTGTTATAAAAGTTTACAAATAAATAATTGTTCTTCATAAATTTAGGCCGAGATGTATTCTGCTACATGTCTTTGGTGAAAATAACCCAAATTAGGATGTATTTTTTAGTTTGTAGGAAAGTTATAGAGTTCACAAACTATGGTATAGATCTGAAAATTGATCAATCCTGAAGTACTGACAGCCAATCTAATTTCTTGAGATCCAAGAATGTCAGAATAGTACAGATATCCCCCAAATGACTCCTTTTTGCAGAGTAGACAGTCCGACGTACTTCATAGGAGGAATGGCGAGTTTTTTGAAGTTGTATTTTTTTTTTGTCATTTTTCGGAAAATGAAAAAATGAAAAAAATTATTTTCACTATTTTTTTTTTTTTTTTTTACATACTGTCACCAGTGCAGTACAGCGTCATCATATAACTGGCATGGCGGTGAACAGGTACACTGACTGGTGACAATATGAAAAAATAAATAAATAAAAAAAAAAAAATATATATATATATATATATATATATATATATATATATATATATATATATATAAAATATATTTTTTATTTTTTTTATTTTTTTTATTTTTAATTTTTTATTACATTTTTTTAATTTTTTTTTGAGATTTGTTTTCCATATTTTACTATGACCAAGTAGTACAATGTTACCATAGTAACATTGTACTACTTTGGGGAAGTGATCACTATTTTTTTTTTTTTTTTTTTTACACAATTTGCTTATAGCAAAGAATTACTTTGCTATAAGCAAGCATTTACCTGAATGACATCGATTCATTCAGGTTTTTTTTTTTTTTTTTTTGTGCTTAGCTGTGATTTGGCCACAGCTAATCACATGACATGTTCATGTGATCTGCTGTGACCATTCACAGCTAGACACTAGTATACAATGGATGGCATGAATGAAGCCATCCATTGTATACAACTGTCATGTGACCTGCTGTGATTGGTCACAGCAGGTCACATGGTACCGGCAACGGGGGTCGGTACTCAGATCTGTCATCGGCCGTGTCCGAGGTACACGGCCGGTGACAGGCTGCGCGGCTCTGCAACCGCGCGAACTGCGCATGTGCGGGAGGACGCCAAATGGCGTGCACCCGGAAAGCTGGAGCATTTTTGCGGCCGCCAAACGGCTATAGGCCGGGCGGCTAATGGTTAAAGGATTGTTCTGCTGTTGATGGCACGGTGCCACATACCACACCTTAATTGTAGCGGTCTAGGGGCATCCATGTCTCAAATGGTCAGGGCTTTTTTGGCTGCAAAAGGTAAGACTTACTCAATATTAGGTGGCTCAAGATAATGTTATGGCTAATCTGTGTATATGCTGCTCTCTGCATTAAAACACTGAGTGCAGGGTGCTGTGGTGATTCCCCTTCTGCAGTTATGCCCTGCGTTCACAGTATGTCCTGGGAGTTTATTTTCCAATAGTTTTTATTGAAAGTTTTTTTCAAATAGTACAATAGACAAATGTTATGTCTTAAAAGTAGGTGTCAAACAATGCAAAAAAAAAAAAAACATGGTTTAACCAACAGAGGACACACATTGGGAAACCAGAGAATCTGTGTGAAAACTGGACAGTTCAAATACAGAGTTTCGAGTTATTTAACCACTTGCTGACTGCAGATAGCCGAATGACGGCTTCACTGCGGCTGTCAGTTCTGGGTGGGCGTCATATGACGTCCTCCCCAGAACGCGCGTGCCCCCCGGCGATCTCCATGATCGCTGTGTCCTACGGATACAGCTGATCAAGTGGTATGGTAAAAGGCCAATCACAGCAGCCTTTTACCACGTAATCAGCTGTGTCCAATGACACACTGATCTCTGGGAAATGAAATTGCCGGTTATCGGCTGCACTTTCCTCACGTTGTCAAAGCGTGAGGATATTACTGCCGAGAACCGGCAGTTGTCAGAGGAGGGATCGGCACTGATGATCAGTGCCTAGCAGTGTCGCTAGTCAGTGCTGCCAGTCAATGCTCAGCAGTGCCACCAGTCAGTGCCAGCTCATGAGTGTCACCTATCAGTTCCCATCAGTGCTGCCTATCAGTGCAGCCTCAACGCACATCAGTGAAGGAGAAAAATTACCGGTTTGCAAAATTTTATAATAGAAACAAAGAAAACTTTTTTTTTTTTGTTTATAGTACAAAAAATAAAACACCCAGCAGCGAGTAAATACCACCAAAAGAAAGCTCCATTTGTGTGAAAAAACTGATAAAAATTTCATATGGGTACAGTGTTGCACTTTTAATGACAATTGCGCGGTCATGCAACAGCACTGAAAGCTGAAAATTGGCCTGGTAAGGAAGGGGGTATAAGTGCCCGGTAGGCAAGGGGTCAATTTGGAAGATTGAAGACATCTTGTAGAGAAGAGACACTGTGATGGTTGGAGCTGGAAAAGAGGTGAGTATTGCAGCCAGAGCGGCTTCTTTTTTCCAGGTTTACTTTAACAAAAAAAGCCCCAAACGTTAAAGTAGATGCAGGCAGGGCCTGACTTCTAAATATGATGCTAGTAGTACATATATATGACAGGATATGTTTGGATGTGAATATCAGAAATAACCTGTGTTGGTCTAACTTTCATTCACCTCTTCTTTGGAGCCAAAAAGTAAATGTTAGCCTCTGGGACCCATATGAGACTTTTGCAGACAATGGCAGAGTTTAAAACCATTACTTTGTGAGCGTGCCACTGCCTAAAGCTCACCTCATTTTTGTTAAATAAACGGAGAGCCGGAACATGAATTCAGCAAGTAATTACAGCTGATGAATAATTAAACCGCTGCACGCAGAGATTGTTTAGCTGCTCTGCAGTGCCATGTCCTTACACTCTTGTGGTTGTCTCATTATGTTGGGTACGTTTGTTTTTTTTCTCACAGAATTTGTAGCCTCAGATAAAACTTGCTGTATTGTAAATACAGCAAAAACGCTTCAGAATAAAAAGCCTGCAGATTGCAGCCCTGGTTATGTAAAGCAACGTTTGTTAAATATTATAGTAAAAAATTGGATTTAATAAAAAAAACTCTTAATAGTTTATAGTGCAAAGCTGTCTTGATCTGAAAGCACATTAATTGTGTCTCCATTTCTAAATCTGGGAGGGCTGCTTATATTATGATTTTTGTTTTCAGTGTAAAATCCTTTTATGATTGAGCGACACCGTCTTAAGCTTTTGGGTTATACTGCTGCCTACAGGAGGATTAGACCCTGGCAACAAAAAACTGAATGCTAGCCCAGGGAATATTACTTATTACTACCACCATGCCTCAGTTTTGGAGCAACACAATACCATGGGCACAATTCTGTTTGTCCCACAATGACAGAACATCACATTGCATAGTTATGGTACGAAATTGGGCAATGGAAACTGTTTAAACAATGGTACCATTAGCCCAAAGGCTTCCATGCCAGAGCAGAATGTCTGACAGCTTCTGAGGAAGGAATGCTCTGGTCTGAGATGTGTCCAGGACCAGTCACAGATACTTGAAGTAATTAATAGACTCGAGTGACCATTTTTAAAGGTTCAGGATCCACCATTATCTCTGTAACGTCTGGCCAGTCAGGTTTTGTATAAATTGTCCAAAACAAGCCCTTGTTCCTTTAACAGGAGGTCATCTAAGTGTCCCAAAATGGGGAAAAACAGGGCCAACACAGGAGGCCCTGTACCTTGTTGAACACCCAAAGTGTCAGAGAGGCCAAATGGCAGGACCACTGGTAATGGAAAGATGGGTCTGTTCTTCATATTTGCTGCGCTTAGCCGTAAATTTCTCGCTCACTATTCAAGATGCAATATTCTCGCATCTACGGAAGACCCATCCTTCTTGTTCTTCCACAATGACTTTTGCAGTCTCAAATAGCATTTATAGCATAGACGCTATTAGCAACACTATTTGACCCTGAGATACCCCGGTTCCTTGATCTTCTGACTGTCCAGCTCAGGTGTACAGTTACTGACAACAGAAGAAAATGTCAACTTTAATCTCCTGCCGTTGCCCACAGCGACTCACCGTCCGGACCAGGGATATTGGATCTGTCTGTCTCTGCACGCTCTTCTATCCCAGTCGGGATCTCATACTCCTGTTTGCTGAGTTGCCTGAGCGGGGGTCTGGGCGGGAGCTTTGGATGTCCTGTATCCTGAAGTCCTGTGTTCTTGGGTTTCTCCTAGCCTCCGGGTCTCCTGCTGTATGTCCCTCTCTCAAGCCGTTGGGGATGTTCAGCCAGCTTAGCACATCTCCACACAGACCACCCCTCCTAGGGGTCTTTCTGTCTGGGCACTTCTCTCTTTCTCTCCCCTTCTCAGTGCTTCCTGCACTCCAGGGAACACCCCTGTTGGCCGACCCGGTCCCTCTGGGAGCTCCGGGGACTCAGCCCCAGACCGCTACCACTTGATCCCTCTGCCAGGGATCTCCGCCGCCACCAACAGACAGTGGCTGGTGTCGCGGGGACACCACTCAGCACCGCCCGGGATTGCCTGCAGGGTCTGGTAGGATTACAGGGTGAGTGTGGTTTGATCAGGCCCCAGGCAGCCTCCTCATGGCGGGAGTCGGGAGCTCCTGCACCTAGCAGTCTCCCAGCACCATATTCAGAGCACTCATCTGTGACGGGAGTGACTTTGGGGGGTGGGAGACCCCTGTCTCAGCCCCCCAAATCCCTCTTATGTGTAAGTCGCCCTGTGCCTGTTAGGGGTACAGGGTGATCTGTCCTGCTATTGTGTAGACATGTATAGGTGGGGGTGTGGGGGTTGTTCATTGTTTAATGCCACGTGGTTGTCCCATTGTTCTATTATTTGTGTTGCTTGAGAGCAAACTATTATGGGATGTTTGGGTATTGTCTACTTCCAAGTGGTGTATCCCATTCTTCACTGCCATGCAGCTGCATCCCATTGTTCTAGCAAACTATTATGGGATGTAATGTTTCTGGCAGCTCTTCCCCCTGATGGAACGGCCTGCTGATGTGTTTCCTGTCTGGGTGTGTATTCCCCCGCCCTGTTTATCTTGTATTTGTGTTAAAATAAAGCAGTCCATTTCCTGTCTTTCATACAAGTCTGGTGTGTCTCGTCCTGTTTGGTCAGCGGTGGTGTCCCGGGATCTGTGTTCGAACAGGGAAGCTGAAGTCTAACGGAAATACCCTAGGGCAGTTGGGGTCAGGTTCTGTTACATCCTCCTCCCTCCTCTTTCTTCCCCTCTTGATCCAGACATGCTCCTAATTTGCTTCAATCCCCACAAGATATCAATTAAAAACAAAATTTACAATATAGTGTAATCCTGTTTTGCACCTGGACAAGTATATAAAATAAATGTGCTCACATATGCAAAAATGTTCTCAAGCGCACATGCATCAATCCAGATGCCGATATTCATTTCCAGAGTCTATGCCCACATGGCTTAGGTCATGTGATTACTCAGATCTCAATTTTAGAGCTAGTGGGGGACAGCTCCAGCATCGGACCAATGCTGCAGATATATAGAGTATGTATGCTTGTTTTTACCATACTTCCTAAAACTTTTTTAAGCTACTTTTGCATTCCCGTTAACTTGTATAAGGATAAAAGTAATTCTCATGCAAATTTCTATTTTGCATAAGCCCTTTTTCAGTCTGGGCATTTCTGATTAAAAAATGTTCTTCCAATCAAGTGTTATTGATGCACACTTTTTTTTCCCTTGTAAAGTAAAGATTTTATGTAACTTGGCAAAAGGTCTTATAAAATATCATCTTATATACTTAAAAAAATTTACATAGAATAATTAAAAATACAAAATGCCATTACACCTTTCTTTTAAAGGGCTAGGTCACATTATCCCCCTCTGCCAATCCCTCCACTGGCTTCCGATTGCGCAACGGATCAAATTCAAAATCCTAACATTGACATACAAAGCCATCCACCATACTGCCCCGAACTACATCACTGACCTAATATCCAAGTACCGCCCAGCACGCACACTCCGCTCCTCACAAGACCTCCTTCTCTCTAGTTCCCTGGTCTCCTCCTCCCATGCCCGCCTCCAGGACTTCTCCAGGGTGTCACCCATCCTCTGGAACTCCCTGCCCCAACCCATCAGATTATCACCTACTCTCCTCTCCTTTAGGCGCACCCTGAAAACCCATCTCTTCAGGGAAGCCTACCCTACCCCCTGCTAACCTGCCGACCTCCTCCACTCTTCCTACCACTCCATCCCCCACAGCTATCTCCTCCTGTGCCACCATCCCCTCCCTCCTAGATTGTAAGCTCGAAAGAGCAGGGCCCTCAATCCCCTCATGTTTTGCATTGTATTGGTATTGTTCTGTCACATGTTCTGTCCCCCTTTGTAATGTACAGCGCTGAGCGAATTATTGGCGCTTTATAAATACTGTATAATAATAATAATAATAATTATATGGTGACTGCGTTATAAAATGTGTCACCACAGGGACAGTTGTTTCCTATTGTGTCCCATTTACATTCTATCACATCTGACATTGCAGTGAATGAAGTATACATTTTGTACACTTAAGCTGGTAGAAAAAACAGAGAGCCGTGTGATGTGCTGAATCACGCATCACGCTGCCCCCTAATGCAGCCGACAACGCAGTGAGGCCGCAGTGGTGAATCGCACCGGTTGCTCTGAACTGCTTTTCAATTGAATTCTCACTTAACTAATTCAATACCGGGCAATTTTACACCTTCCTGCCCAGGCCAGTTTTCAGGTTTCAGCGCTCTCACATTTTGAATGACAATTGCGCGGTCATACAACATTGTACCCAAACTAAACTTTTATCATTTTCTTCACACAACTAGAGCTTTCTTTTGGTGGTATTTAATCACCGCTGGGGTTTTTATTTTTTGCTAAATTAACAAAAAAAGACCAAATATTTTGAAAAAAAACACGTTTTTCTTTGTTTCTGTTATAAAAGTTTGCAAATAAATAATTGTTCTTCATAAATTTAGGCCGAGATGTATTCTGCTACATGTCTTTGGTGAAAATAACCCAAATTAGGATGTATTATTTAGTGTGTAGGAAAGTTATAGAGTTCACAAACTATGGTATAGATCTGAATATTGATCAATCCTGAAGTACTGACAGCCAATCTAATTTCTTGAGGTCCAAGAATGTCAGAATAGTACAGATATCCCCCAAATGACCCCTTTTTGCAAAGTAGACAGTCCGACGTACTTCATAAGAGGCATGGCGAGTTTTTTGAAGTTGTATTTTTTTTGTCATAATTTTTCGGAAAATGAAAAAAATTTAAAAATTTAGTTTCACAATTTTTTTTTTTTTACATATTGTCACCAGTGCAGTACAGCATCATCATATAACTGGCATGGCGGTGATCAGGGACACTGACTGGTGACAGTATGAAAAAAAAAAAATATATATATATATATTTTTTTTTTATTAAATTATTTTTATTTTTTTTTAAGATTTTTTTTTTCATATTTCACTATGACCAAAGTAGTACAATGTTACCATAGTAACATTGTACTACTTTGGGGAAGTGATCAGTATGTTTGGTTTTTTTTTTTTACACAATTTGCTTATAGCAAGCATTTACTTGAATGAAATCGATTCATTCAGGGTTTTTTTTTTTTGTGCTTAGCTGTGATTTGGTCACAGCTAATCACATGACATGTGCATGTGATTAGCTGTGACCATTCACAGCTAGACACTAGTATACAATGGATGGCATGAATGAAGCCATCCATTGGATACAACTGTCATGTGACCTGCTGTGATTGGTCATAGCAAGTCACATGGTACCGGCAACGGGGGCCGATACTCAGATCTGTCATCGGCCATGTCCGAGGTACACGGCTGGTGACAGATCACGCCGCTGCGCGGCTCTGCAGGAGCGCAATCTGCGCATGTGCGGGAGGACGCCATATGGCGTCCACCCGGAACGCTGATGACATTTGCCGGCCGCCATTCGGCCATAGGGCGGGCGGCAAATGGTTAAAGTATACTGTGTGTAAACCCTTACCTAGTAAAACAACCCATTCTGTTTAAGATAGAAATGAAAGGCAAAACATTTGTATATACATATAAAAAAAAAATACTTTATAAATTTTTTCCATTTTTTTAAAAAAATAAGTGATCACATAGCCTCGGTTCTCAGCTATATAAGGGGTTTAAGGAGGTGGGAGAGGAGAAGTAGCAGTACACTGATCTTCGCAGTGAATGGCTGTGCATTGGGGGCATGTCAGCAGAAGCCTGATTATATTACAGGCAGGCTGTTCTCCCAGCACAGCTAGAAAACTGACCATACTGGGAAGAATGTGATGTCATGCCTAGCGCAGTCAGTTTGAAATGGGAAAGCAGGGGGACTAGCAGAATCACCAGGAATTTCACACAAAGGAGGCAATACAAAATGAACAAAATACTTTTCATACAAGTACATGGTACAGCAGGCACATATCGGGAATATTAAATGTTTGGGTAAAATATTCATTCAGGTCATTTACAGGTTCCCAAGTCTTGAAGTGTGAAAAGTCTGCACCGAGTCTTTCCTGCACCGAGAGAGCAGCTGAGGGCTTGTAAACGGTGATGACTTCTGCATTGGCATGTACCCATGCATGAATGTATAGAATATTTCCCTGGATGAGCCACTTTCACGTTCTGCAACTGCGCAGCTAAATGTCAATGCAGAATCGGCTTGTACAAGCAGCCAGTTGCGTACAGCCATTCACTTGTGCTGCCAGCTGTACATGGCACGGTGGTTCCTTGAGTGCAGGAAAGAACCTTCATTTTCTGCTAAAGGAATCAGGAGCATGTGAATGTCCATGTGCAGGCAAAAGAACCTAAATTTAAATCTATTTCTCGATAGTCACAAAGGGTACAAATCCATGTTGTGCGCACCAAATGCCTTTACAGATCCAGTTTATAGCTTGTAAAGGAAGCAGTGACATCATCACTCTGCTGTATATAACCTGTACAGAGATCAGAGCTGTGGGAGGGACCGTGCGGGTTCACCCACTGCGGGCCTCCTACAGAAAACTACAGGAGGGGACAAAGACCAGACCAGTAGCCCTACACAAAGAATGAGGCCAGAGAATAGTCATGTTTTTTATTTAGACAATAGTATATATTTTTCACCTTTAAATAGATGTAAGACCTAACTGAGGTGATGGCTGCATGGAATTTCTTGGGGATGGGGGGGTTCCTGATGATGACGTTGGCAGACCATGATGTGGACTGTGACAACACAGGAGCATAATTGGTAGACCGTAAGAGAGCTTTGCCACCCTTTAACAGAAGGTGCCTCAACAAGGACCTTCAAACAGAACGAAGTTCTCAAAAGGATGTTAGTTCCTCTTTAACACAACCCCCTCCAAAGATTTCCAAAAATTGCAATTTTTTTTTTTTTTTTAATTGTTAGGCCCATCCTCATGGCTATTCCAGCCAAGGCCAGGATGACATGTACCTTCCTTGTCCTACAGCCTACTGGGATATTTGAATCACATCTCCCAGGAGGCTGCAGGATTGACACCTAAAGCCAGGGGCAGACCGGGGTGGACCTGGCACATTATCAGAGCTGGCTGCCTACACCCAAAAGAGTCAACCAGCTGATCTGGACCAAGATGGTGGAGCAACACCCGTTGCGTGGCACCCAAACAGCAGATCACAGCAGGACAAGGTTGGCTTGGCTGAGCAGGTGAGTATGTGCTCTGAAGAGTATACAATGATACAGATAAGTGGGGAGGGTGGTGGGGGGAGTTTAGTCCTGCTTCATTGGAAAGATTACCGGGTAGTATGTTAATTAAATCTGCACAATTAGAAAGATTAAAAATGTTTTTTTTTCAAATTAAAATGTTAAAGTTTATGATATTATAGTGATTGGGTTTACATGTACCTGAAACCCATCGTCCTCCTAAATACTTCACTTCATGTGCCGGGACACTTCAGTCCTTTTCACGGCAAAAATCAGAATTTCATTCAGACCTCAGTAACTTTTCTTAAAAATCCTGACAAACGGTCAACAATTGACTAATTTCACCTTTCTGAGCTGGCATGAAGCCATTCTAACAGTTGTGTGCCAGTTTCAGAAAGAGCCCTGGCAGTCTGCCCATTATGTACGCGGTTGGAAATGGCTAAGCATGCAGCAGTGCTTTTGGCACTGTGCAACATTTCATCATTTAAAAAAAAAAAAAAAAATCCTTAAATTACCTCTTTGCTTCTAGACTTCTACTTAAAAATGTATTATCTTGGAAAAATCTCTTAAAACTGTGGTAAATGTTAGTCTGACTACTTCATTATTGGCCATGGTGCCGAAATATCCTCAGTAGTCGCTGACACTTTTGTACAAGTTGCTGCTTTTTTGGGGGGTATTTTGCTCCTATCTGTAAATTGAGATTTGTACCTTGGTGTCATTATACAATCCCATTCCAATAATGATGACCAGTAGCCAGCTGATTTAGGGAAAAGGCTGATTGTAAATAAAGTGATTTACCAAAGGGCTGTATGTATGCACAATATACAGTTGCAAGAAAAAGTATGTGAACCCCTTGGGATTACGTGGAGTTTTGCATGAATTGGGCATAAAATGTGCTCTGAACGTCATCTAAGTCACAACAATAGAAGAACACAGTCTGCTGAACATAATACTACACAAACATTAGATGTTGCCATGGTTTAATTGCACATAACATGTAAACATTCACAGTGCATGGAGGAAAAAGTATGTGAGGCCCTAGCTTAATGACTTCTCCCAGAGCTAATTGGAGCCAGGAGTGAGCCAACCTTGACTCCAATCAGTGTGATGATATTGGATGTGTTGCTGACAGCTGTCCTGCCCTCACATACTTTTTCCTCCCTGCACTGTGAATGTTTACATGTTATGTGCAATTAAACCATGGCAACATCCAATGTTTGTGTAGTATTATGTTCAGCAGACTGTGTTCTTCTATTGTTGTGACTTAAATGACGTTCAGAGCACATTTTATGCCCAATTCATGCAAAACTCCACGTAATCCCAAGGGGTTCACATACTTTTTCTTGCAACTGTATTTTAAAACCTTGTTTAAACGTTCAGTTTAGGTCTGCTAATTGCATTTCCGGTGCATCGAAACAACAGGTGTGTACAGTCATACTGTTCTGTTTCTTCAGAATTCAACTACTCACTGCCTGGTTTGGCTTTGGGACAGGAGCGAAAGGAAATCTTCCCTATGGGACACAGATGGCAAAAATCTGACAGGGGTGATAACCCTTCCCTACTCTATCCAAAATGAGAAAAAAAATATTTTATTCTCCACCCTGGGGGCATGTAGACAAAGAAACAGGGAGGCTTGTGACATCCTTGACCTAGTAATGTACAGTGGGGAAAATTAATTATTTGATCCCCTGCAGATTTCGTAAGTTTGCCCACTTACAAAGAAATGAAGGGTCTATAATTTTTATCATTTATGTAATTTAAATGATAGAGGCAGAATATCAACCAAAAATCCAGAAAAAACACATGATACAAATGTTATAAATTGAGCTTTGTGCTCCTGTGGTACACAGATTAGTCCAGTCAGTTTAAGAAGGTGCTCCTAACGACAACTCGTTATGAGTATAAAAGACACCTGCCCACAGAATGTCTTTCTTGGGCACCACCATGGGCAAGACCAAAGAGCTCTCAAAGGACATCAGGGACAAGACTAGACCTGCACAAGGCTAGAATGGGCTACAAGACCATCAGCAATAAACTAGATGAGAAGAAAACTGTTGGAGCGATTATATGCAAATGGAAGAAATACAAAATAACCATCAGTCCCCCTCAGTCTGGAGCTCCATGCAAGATTTCGCCTCATGGGGTAAGGATGATCATGAGAAAAGTTAGGGATCAGCCCAGAACTACACGGGAGGAGCTTCTGAATGATCTCAAGGCATTTGAGACCACAGTTAACAAACAAACGATTGGTAACACAATATGCAACGTCTGCAAGGTCCCCTTCCTCAAGAAGGCACATGTACAGTCCCATCTGAACTTTGCCAATGAACATCCAAATGCTTCAGAAAAGGATTGGGAGAAAGGGCTGTGGTCAGATGAGACCAAAATTGAGCTCTTTGGCATTAACTCCACTTGCCGTGTTTGGAGTAAGAAAAATGCTGACTATGGCCCTAAAAAATACCATCTCTACAGTCAAGCACAGAAGTGGAAACATTATGCTTTGGGGCTGTTTCTCTGCTAAAGGTACAAGCCGACTTTGCCACATTGAGGGGCCAATGGATGGGGCCATGTATTATAAAATCTTGGATGAGGACCTTCGTCCTCAGCCAGAATACTGAAGATGGGTCGTCGATGGGTCTTCCAGCATGACAATGACCCAGAACATACTGCCAAGGCAGCAAAGGAGTGGCTCAATAAGAATGCTTCTACAAACATTTGTGAAAGAATGGGTTGCTCTCAGGAGCTCGATGAATTCAAGCGTGGTACCGTGATAGGTGGCCACCTGTGCAATAAGTCAATCTGTGAAATTTCCTTGCTAATATTCCACGGTCAACTGCTAGTGGTATTATAAAAAAGTGGAAGCAACTGAGAACAACAGCGACTCAGCCAAGAAGTGGTAGGCCACGTAATATGACAGAGCGGGGTCAGCGCATGCTGAAGCACACAGTGCGCAGAAGCCGTCAACTGTCTGCAGAGTCAATAACTAAAGACCTCCAAACTTTGTGTGACCTTCAGATTGGCACTGGACTCTAGAGCAGTGGAGACGTGTTCTCTGGAGTGATCAATCGCACTTCACTGCAGTCCGATCGATGTGTCTGGTTTGGTGGTTAACAGGAGAACGGTACTTGCCTGAATGCATTGTGCTAAGTGTCAAGTTTGGTGGAGGGGGGAATATGGTGTGGGGTTGTATTTCAGGGGTTGGGCTTGGCCCTTTATTCCCAGTGAAGGGCACTCTTAAGGCATCAGCATTCCAAGACATTTTGGACAATTTCAAGCTCCCAACTTAGTGGGAATAGTTTGGGGATGGCCCCTTCCTATTCCAATATGACTGGGCACTAGTGCACAAAGCAAGGTCCATAAAGACATGGATGAGTGAGTTTGGGGTGGAGAAACTTGACTGGCTTGCACAGAGTTCTAATCTCAACCCGATAGAACACCTTTGGGATTAAATGGAGTGGAGACTGTCTACAACTGCTGATACATCAGTGTGATGATCAATGGGAAGAATGCTCCTTATACTTGTGGTTACTGGGAAGAATTACCCCCTTAAAGATTGCTAAAATGTTCAATGGTGTCAGTTCTCATTGCTCAAGGAACCCCCAGTAACCTCTGGAGGAACCCTAGGGTTCCATGGAATCTTGGTTGAGAAACCCTGATGGTGAGGGAAAGGCTTTTGGGAGTTGTGGGCTCTTAAAGACAAACAAATGAAACCAGTGCTGCAATCCTCATGCAGACTAAAAGAAATTCAGATTTCCCAATCTTTGAAGGGAATCACCTCTTCGTCTGGCATCCTGAACACTGGTGAAAGGGCACACTCTCATCGTGCATTACCGTGGTATACCACATGTTTATTACATAGACAAAAAAATATTTTTAGCTCTGAGGAAGGCGGTTATCTCCCGAAACGCGTTAGATCATCCCTATTAAGGACACAGCATTTGTGTGACTGTTATTGCAGAGCACTTATTCTGCTTTTATCTTCGTTGGTTTGTGAGTATACATCCATTTGTCAATGTAATAAACACGTGGTATACCACGGTAATGCACGATGAGAGTGCGCCGTTGTGGGCTCGTGCTTACTTCAGCATCTGCCCCAGTGGTGATACTCCTAGGGGGAGATTTACTAAAACTGGTTTGCTCCAAATCTGGTGCACCTGTGCATGGCAGCCAATTGGCTTCTAACCTCAGCTTGTTCAATTAAGTTTTGGCAAAAAACATGGAAGCAGATTGGTTTCTATGCAGAAGTGCCCCTGATTTTGCATTCTCCAGCTTTAGTAAATAAACCCCATAGTGGTAATCTTTGAGTGTATTTTCTTGAATGCTTCTAGCCACTTAACTAAGAACTGGAAGAGATCTTGATGACTTTTCATCAATTTCTTGTCAACGTAAACTTAAGATTTCAGTTTCTGATTTATTCATCATGGAAATGTTATTGAATACACGCCGTATGCCCTGCCATCACTGTCACAATAGACCTTGTGATCTCTCGCCGCACTTCAAGGACGGATTTTATTTAATACCTAATCTCCCCACAAAGAAAAGAAACACTCTCTTACTGCAAATAGAGAATATTAGCCCTTCCAGGAGCTCCTCCCTTTCAACATGGAAGTTCTGTGAAGAAGAGAAAAGCGTGTAATGGAGATAATAATGAAACTAGGAACCCTGGAGGTATGCATGTGTTCCAAATCAGTAACAGTGTCTTTGATAAATATTAATGTCTAACTGTGTTACTTCATTAATCATTCAGGACCTTCTTGTTCAATTTTAATATGCTGACAAACCTTTTGTAGAAAGCGGAAGCTATCTTTCTAAATCCTAAAATAAACATTTGATAAATAGCTTGGGATGATGGACCCTGGCATCATGCAAGGTGCGTTCCACCTTCATCAAGAAGAGCAGGTGACCTCTGTCATAAAAGGACTCTCTAAACATTAAAATGTTGTATTCAGACTCATTTATTACATGCAGCCTGGCTGTTTATCATCTCTAATCTTGGCATCCACCCATTTCACCTGGCCAGCTTGCTAAATTTGCCAACATTTTCAAAATCTGTGAAGCTTACAAAATTTCAGGCTATGCTGTCCCTGGTCTCAGTGTTGTCAATGCACGTTGTCATTAGAAAAGTTTGTATAGCAACCAGAATTAGGTTAACATGAGCATGGAAATCCGTATACGCATCCTTCTTGTTAATAGAGAAGTGTGGGTATCAAAAAAACAAACATACTCTCCTCTGGCTTCAGCATTGGTGTGATGTTGCAGTTGTCCCCGCTAGCTCTAAGCCTGAGAACTGAGCAATCACATGACCACTGATCGATCAGTTCATGGTCCGCTCTGAACAGATAGTGGTGATGGCCAGTCACCGCTCTGAACAGATAGTGGTGATGGCCAGTCACCGCTCTGAACAGATAGTGGTGATGGTCAGTCACCACTCTCTGCTGTGCCCCCCCCCAGCGCTCCCTGGAGTGCCAGACTGGAGAAGGAGGCAGGAGCAGCTGGTTTAGGCTCTCAGCCATGTGAGCTGAGAGACTGAGCTAGCTGCCGGGCCGGCATCTGGGTGGATTCCGACATTGGTAACTTCCAGAGTCTGAGCGACTCTGTGTCATCAGCAGGCATTAGCCCACCGATGACTGATTCTGGGTCACCGGAGAGCAATCGTGTGACCCAGAAGGGGAAGTACCAGATGTGACAATTTAATTCCCAGAATGCCGCAGCAGAGCAATATGGTGGTGAGTCACAGAGCCATTCGCACTTGAGCTTGTTCTGTCATGTTCTAACTTGCACTCACCTGGGTAGCAGACCAGTTGACTCTTTCTTTGTGTAATAGAAAAAGCAATAACAGGTATGTGTGTTGAGCAGTTGCTAGAAAATTAGTGATGGAATCTGGAGCAGTGGACTAACATCAAATTTTGCATGAAAATTGGCAAAAGTGCAAGTGAAACCTTTGCTCTGTTACAATAGGCTTATGATGAACATTCCATGAAGAAATCAAGGGTTTTTGAAAGGCAAAGGCGTTTAAGGAGGGATGGAAAGATGTCCACGATGACCCAAAAAAGGGCATCCAAAAACCCAAAGGGCAAATGCAGATTGAAGATAGTGTATGAATAATGGCAGAAGAATTGAACATGAACAGAGAAACAGTGCTGCAGGTCCTAACGGAGGATTTGGGGATGAGAATACATTTCCGCAAAGATGGTGCCTTGAATCTTGATAGAAGATCAGAAAGAACGTCATCTTCAAATTTCATCTGATCTTTTGAAGAATGCAGAAGTGTTTGATCGGGTTATTACCGGTGATGAAACATGGTGTTTCCAGTATGACATGAAAACAAAACGCCAGAACATGCAATGGAAAACAGAGCATTCACCTCGCCCAAAGAAAGCACACGTCTCGCTCTGTCATGCTTCAAAATCATGCTGGTGTGTTTTTGTTTTTTTTTTTAATCACAAGGGGATAGTTTACTATGAGTTCATTGTACATGATGCAATGGTCAACGAACATGATGCAATGGTCAACGAACATGATGCAATGGTCAACTAACAATGCTACTTGGAAATTCTGAAAAGGTTACAGGAATCTGTTTGGAGGAAAACATTGGAACTCTGGCCTGACAAGTTGATTCTCCACGACGACAATGTTTCTGCACATGATGCGTTAAGTGTTTGTGAGTTCCTGGCTCAGAAATCCATTCTGAAACTTGCCCAGTCGCCTTATTCCCCTGACTTGGCACTCTGTGACTTTTGGCTGTTTCCAAAATTTAAAAATGCCTTAAAAGGACACAGATTTTATGACATTCCAGGCATCCAGCATGCAAGGACAATGATACAGTGCAGTCTTCCAGGAATGTTCCAGCAGTGGCACAGTCTTCTAGAAAAGTGCATTGTTTCACAAGGGGGCTATTCATTATAGGTACTTCTATAGTGCTGTCTATATATATATATATATATATATTGTACATTCACATCAGTCCCTAACCCTCAAGGGGTATACAATCTAAGGTCCCTAAGTCACATTCATTCATTTTTTTTTTTTTAAGTCCGCAAACGTGCAACTATAACGAAAAAACCCGTAAGTGTTCACAAAAAAAGTGCAAGTGCAAAACGCCACACGAAAAAGTGCACTTAGGGGTGTGCTTTGTCCTACCCCCGAAGGGGTTGGACCACTACCCTGATCCCCCGGGGCACGAAGCTCCTGACAGGGACAAGGTTCCCATTTGGTCCTCCTGGCCAAAAGGCCTGGTGGACCACCGTTCCTTGTGTCCAGCCGAAGCCGGACACCCAGTACTTGGTCAGGGGGCTCTCCCGAAGAGAAAACCCCCTAGGGACAGCGGAGGAAGGATCCAAAAGGCCACACATCCTCCCCCTAGACTTCAGGGCAGGCTTAAGGACCCACACCCTCCATCCTGTGAGAAAAACACACACATAAGTAAAGAAAAAGTGACAATACGTGGGAGTGAAATTTCATACATACACATACTAGGGCCAATTTAGACAGGAGCCAATTAACCTACCAGTTTGTCTTTGGAGTGTGGGAGGAAACTGGAGTACCTGCCGTAAACCCACGCAGGCACAGGGAGAACATGCAAACACTCCAGGCAGGTGGTGCTGTGGTTGGGATTTGAACCAACAACCCTAGTACTGCCAGGTGGAAGTGCTAACCATTTAGCCACTGTGATGCCCAACTTTGAAGGTGACAACAGCCACTAGTTGATAGGTAAGCAAACTTTTTTATTTTTTCTTGCCATCCATAGTGGGAATTAAATTGTCACACCTCATATGAGGGGAAAAAAAAGCTTTGACCATGCTTCTCTTTTCACTAAATCTAAAATCTGGACTATGATTCATGAGATATCACTGAGTATTATTAGGGATAAGCCACACAATTTTGAGGTCTGAAACCCTTGAATCGAATGTATCAACAATCATTGATAAGGTCTGTATGTTTGCCATAGATCTAATCTATAGGCCAATTTGGAGCAGAGCACTTTTTTTTTTTTTTCTTTCTTTTTTTTTTTCTCTTGTCTCTCATTTCTTATTTTCTTTCCCTCTCCTCTCATTGCAAGGTCCCAGTGTATTGCCTCACAATATAAAGTGTTCCCATCAAAAAATTCAATGCATCATTATATGAATTGCTGCGCCTCCCTGCAGTGCAAAAACCATTTCATATATTCATATATACATTTTGAAAAAAGTGCTAAATACTATCGACGTGCAAGTGCAGATATATCCATCCCCCATGTGTGCACAAATAATGAATAAATCACATAACCATCATACAAATATTAAAGTGCATATAATTTATGAAAAACGTCCATAGGTGCAGGCAATTTATAAATTAAAGTCCATGTGCTTTTCCAAACTCATGCGAAGGTGCGTGGTCCTCCACCATTCAAAATTCCCGCTCACCTCCACTTTATTAATTAATAAATGTGAAGCCTTTACATATTACACTATGGGGATTAGCCTTCTTGTGTGAGATTTCACCTCAGACCAGGAATTGCCATTTTAAAGGGCCAATTACATATAAATAAGAGGATCCATTTGAATTATTGAAAGTGATTTACCGGATGGGAGAGAGTCCATATGGGAGAGAAAATACCTTTAGGAATCCAAAATAAGGAATTAAGCAATTTGACCTGTAAGAGGGCAGGTCGCATAGTGGAGGGAAGCGGGGATTTTGAATGGTGGGGGATCACGCACCTTTGAACTTTAAAGCGGAGTTCCAGCCATTTTTCATACTTTACCTGATTATGTTGTCCCTGTGAAATAAAGAACAAGTTGGATATTTTTTTTTTCTTTTCTAATATACATTTTAAATCCACTGCAAGCCTGCAGTTCCGGTCTCGGCCGCCTAGGCAATGACGTCGTAAGGCGATTTTGCAAGTCTCCTGAAATGTCGTTTCCTGTATCCCAGGAGTCCTTTGATTTCCTGCAATCGCGGGAATGGAAACCGGAAATGACGCGAATGGGAGGTGTTTCGCGCCATTTTACCGGAGTCCAGATTACAGGAAGACGTAGGTGCTGTATCCTGCTGCGTCCTACGCTGTGCTCTATGCTGGAATTGCAGAGTGTGTACATTGCACTCTGTCTATTTAACCCCTTGCCTACAGGGCACTTATATCCCCTTCCTTACCAGGCCAATTTTCAGCTTTCAGCGCTGTCGCACTTTGAATGACAATTGCGTGGTCATGCAACATTGTACCCATATGAAATTTTTAGCATTTTTTTCTCACAAATAGAGCTTTCCTTTGGTGGTATTTACTTGCCGCTGGGGTTTTATTTTTGCGCTATAAACATGAGCAAAAAATTTGAAAAAAAAGTTTCTTTGTTTCTATTATAAAATTTTGCAAACTGGTAATTTTTCTACTTTACTGATGTGCGTTTGATGAGGCTGCACTGATAGGCAGCACTAATGAGGTGGCACGGATAGGCGGCACTGATAGGTGGAACTGATAGATAGCACTTAAGATGGGTACTGATAGGTGGCACTGACTGGCGCAACTGCTGGGCACTGACTGGCGCAACTGCTGGGCACTGACTGGCAGCACTGCTGGGCTGCACTGCTGGGTGGCACTGATGGGCACAGGTGGGTGGCACTGATGGGCACAGGTGGGTGGCACTGATGGGCAGAGTTGGGTGACACAGGTGGGTGGCACTGCTGGGCACTGGTGGGTGGAACTGGTGGGTGACACTGCTGGGCACCGATCATCAGGGCACTGATCATCAATGCCCTGATGATCGGTGCCAATCCCTGCTCTGACAACTGCCGGTTCTCGGCAGTACTTTCCCCACGTTCTTACAGCGTGAGGAAAGTGCAGCCGAGAATCGGCAATTGCATTTCCCTGTGATCAGTGTGTCATTGCCTTTGTGATTGGCCTTTTACCACATCATGTGATCAGCTGTGTCCGTAGGACACAGCGATCACGGAGATCGTCAGGTGCGCGCCCCAGGGGGCGCTCAGGAGAGCGCATTCTGGAAGGACGTCATATGACGCCCTCCCAGAACTGGCCGGCCACACTGTAGCCGTTATTCGGCTATCTGCGGTCGGCAACTGGTTAATGTCTACTTTGGTAACTATATTTTGTGTGGTAATCGACTTTTAATTGGATGTGGTGACTTTTGATGGGCTAACTTTCTGTGAGTAAAGTGATGTACAGGTTGACTGACGGGAGCCGGGGGTGGGAACTTCAGCCGTCCCCACCGTTGTTATGGGAACCTGTACTACACACGTCGCGCCAAGTAGTGTCTGTACTGCGCAGGCTCAAGAACGAGTGGTTGTCAAGGTCCTACCTTTTTCCTGAGGTTATGTTACTCCATGTGCTGGCGTCCATGTTGGATTCTGCTGTGCATGGTGGGAATCCTTTTATGCCTTCAGGTCTCTGAGGTCCATCCCCCAGAGGGGTGTGGCTGATGACATATAAGCCTGTGGCCCGCACATGCTCTTTGCACTTGCGTCTTGTCTTCCTACAGCTCTGTGTATCCGCTCGTGACTCTTCTGGTATCTGACTCGGCTTGTGATTAAGACCATTCTCTGTGTTTTCCTTCGATCTGACCTTCCCTTGCTGAACCCGGCCCGTGACCTGTGATTCTCTGTCTACTGTTCTGTACCGTTTTGTCCCGTTGTTGTCGACCCGGCTTGCCTGACTACGCTAGTGTCATTCTCACCAGCTACACACCATTGGCGGCGGCCATTACTGCAGCCGGGGTGTCTCAGGGGCCGCGACCTGGTTCCTGGCTGCGTCAAGTCCATCCCCACCATTAGGGGCCCTGGTGAAGGGCAGCCTGGGACTTAGACTCCGCGCCCTGAGGGACTTCGATCTGTTGGTGGTGGTTGTCGTCAGCCAGTGCGTTACCCTGCCACTAGGCCTACCTGTCCGTTCCACAGCCCTGCCCTGACATTACACAAGTGCCATGAACCCTGACGGTGCAGGTACGCCTTCGCTTCCAATGTTGGTCACCAGACTGGACCAACAGGATCTCCTCTTGGATCAGTTCGCTCAGGCGTTGCAAACACTGCTTGCACGCACAGCGCACCTTACTCCTGGTGTTATTAGGCCGGTTGTCGCTCCCGTTGCTGTTCCGCTTGTTGCGCCTACCGCCGCGACTGCTGCGGCACCCGCGGCGCCCAGAGGTATGACTGGTTCAGCCCCTCTTCCACAGCGCTTTGGGGGTGAGCCGAGTCAGTTTCATGGGTTCCTCAACCAGGTGGGGATTTACTTTGAATTAATACCCCACGCTTTTCTGACTGAGAGGTCAAAGGTGGGTTTCCTAATATCGCTACTCTCAGACAAGGCCTTGGCCTGGGCGAATCCCTTATGGGAGAGGAATGACCCAGTGATTCACGAGTTTCCGGTTTTGTCGATGCCTTCCGTAGGGTATTCGACGTACCGGCTCGCTCCGCCTCGGCTGCCAAGCTGCTCATGTCTATGCATCAGGGTTCACGGACCGTTGCCGAGTACGCCATAGAGTTTCGTACCCTGGCAGCAGAGGTGGGTTGGAACAATGAGGCTCTGGTGGCTGCGTTTTCTCATGGTCTTTCTGATGCATTGAAGGATGAGATCGCAGCCAAGGAATTGCCTGTGGAGCTGGAGGCACTAATCTCCTTCCTGATCCTGATTGATACCAGGCTCAGGGAGAGGCCTTCACTCAAGGAACGCCTGCGGAGGCCTTCCAATCGACTGGCACCTGTATTTTCTGTCCCACCCATTCCTCCCTCTCCTCCCACGCCTCCTGGGGATAGATTGTCTGGTGGTGAGCCCATGCAGCTGGGGTTTGCTCGCCTTTCCGAGGGAGAGCGGGCCGCTCTGAGTCGGGAGGGTCGCTGCCTGTACTGTGGTATTGGTGGGCACTTTCGGCAGTCCTGTCCGGTCCGTCCGGGAAACGCTCGCACCTGAGATCCTGTCGGGGACAGATCTTGGGTGGAGTCTCCTCGTCCCCGGCGTTCCGCAGAGATAAGCCACTGATCACCGTTGTCCTCTCTTGGGCGGAGGGCTCGGTGACGGCCCAGGCGTTGGTAGATTCTGGGGCCGGCGGGTTGTTTATGGACAGCTCGTTTGCTGCCCAGCACTCCATTCCCCTGCAAGCTCGAGTTACCCCATTGGTTCTCGAGGCGATAGATGCAACCACCGCAGGTTACCCACGAGACTATGCCACTTGAAGTAGCTATTGGGGCTGTTCACAGGGAGTTGGCCTGTTTCCAGGTGATTTCGTCTCCGCACTATTCGGTGGTTTTGGGGTATCCCTGGCTCCAGATGCACAATCCAACCTTCAATTGGCAAACAGCCGAGATTCTCTCGTGGTCTCCACAGTGTGGGGCCGGGTGCATCTGTGGGCCGGTTAAGGTGTTGTGTGCCTCCTCAGACTCTGCATTGCCCACTGATTATGGGGAGTACCAGGATGTGTTTGATGAGGTACGCGCTGGTGCCTTACCTGCTCATCGTCCTTATGACTGCGCCATATCCTTGCAACCCGGTGCCACTCCTCCGCGTGGCAGGGTGTATCCTCTCTCGGTTGCGGAGAATAAGGCCATGGAGGAGTACGTTGCGGATGCGCTTTCCCGGGGGCACATTCGTAAGTCTACTTCCCCAGCAGGAGCGGGCTTTTTCTTTGTTAAGAAGAAGGGTGGTGAATTGAGGCCTTGCATCGATTATAGGGGTCTTAATCGAATCACCACTAAGAATACCTACCCGATTCCCTTGATTACTGAGTTGTTCGACCGCCTTAAGGGGGCAACAGTCTTTACCAAACTTGACCTTAGGGCGGCGTACAACCTCGTACGGATCAAACAGGGGGATGAGTGGAAGACCACGTTTAACACCAGAACCGGTCACTACGAATACCTGGTGATGCCCTTCGGGTTGTGTAACGCGCCCGCAGTTTTTCAGGAATTCATAAATGATGTCCTTCGTGACTTGTTGCAGCAGTGCGTGGTAGTTTACTTGGATGACATCCTGATTTACTCTGCCTCCATGGAGTCCCATATCCAGGATGTCAAGCAGGTGCTGCAACGATTACGTGAGAATGAACTTTTTTGTAAACTTGAGAAGTGCGAATTCCATCGATCCCAAGTTGCCTTTTTAGGCTACATCATTTCTGCGGAGGGATTCTCCATGAACCCTCAGAAGGTTTCGGCGGTTCTGCAGTGGCCTTGTCCCAATGGTCTTCGGCCCATTCAGTGCTTTTTGGGTTTTGCCAACTACTATCGGAAGTTCATCAGGAACTTCTCCACGCTGCCAAAGCCTCTCTCAGACCTAACCAAGAAGGGCAGTAATCCTCACGAGTGGCAATCCGAGGCCATCGTAGCTTTCGAGGCTCTGAAATCAGCCTTCGCTTCGGCTCGGATACTGTCTCATCCCAATCCTGGATTGCCCTTCGTCCTTGAGGTTGATGCATCCGAGATGGGAGTAGGCGCTCTCCTGTCTCAACGTCGGTCGCCCGATGGACCCCTACTTCCCTGTGGGTTCTACTCCCAGGAAGCTTTCCTCTGCAGAGTGCAACTACCAGATTGGAGATAGGGAGTTGTTGGCAATCATTCTGGCTCTCAAGGAATGGAGGCACCTGCTCGAGGGCTCCGCGGTTCCGGTCCTCATTCTTACCGATCATAAGAACCTGACTTATCTTTCGGAGGCCAAAAGATTGACACCCCGTCAGGCCAGATTGGCCTTGTTCTTGTCACGCTTCAACTATGTGGTGTCCTATTTGCCTGGTTCCAAGAATGTCAGGGCTGATGCATTATCGCGGCAATACTCTGAGTTGTCCAGGGAGGACTCTGAGCCAAGTTTGACTTCTCCCCTTGGGGAGCAGATTTTGGCGGCTCAAACTGACGCTCCTCCCGAGAGACCGGAGGGTAGATGTTTTGTACCCGAGGGGGTGCGCACCCGTCTGCTGCGTACCTACCATAACTCCAAAACTGCCGGGCATCCGGGGAGGAACCAGTTGTCTTGGGCCGTCTCTCGGTTGTTCTTGTGACCAACTCTCCGTGCCGACATCGCCTCTTATGTAGCGGCATGTTCGATCTGTGCCCAGAATAAATCTCCACGGCATCTTCCAATGGGTCTTCTGCAACCCATTCCCAATGGGGAGCGTCCTTGGTCACACCTGGGCATGGACTTTATTGTAGACCTCCCTGTGTCTCGGGGTCATACGGTCATCCTCATGGTCGTCGATCGTTTTTCCAAGATGTGCCATTGTATTCCACTCAGGAAATTACCAACAGCGCAAGAACTGGCCACGGTCTTTTCCAGGGAGATTTTTCGCCTGCATGGGTTGCCCAAGGTGATTGTTTCGGACCGCGGGAGTCAGTTCGTGTCCAGATTCTGGCGCGCCTTCTGCTCCCAGTTGGGTATTAGTCTCTCCTTTTCTTCAGCCTACCACCCGCAGTCCAATGGGGCTGCGGAGCGTTCCAATCAGGCCTTAGAACAATTCCTTCGGTGTTATATCTCGGACCATCAGGACGATTGGGCCGATCTCCTGCCTTGGGCAGAGTTTGCCAGGAACTCAGTGGTCAACTCCTCCTCCGGGATGTCTCCCTTCATGGCCAACTATGGGTACCAACCCGCGGTATTACCTGAGAGGTTCTCACCACAGGACATTCCGGCTGTGGAGAACCATCTTGCTGCCCTGCGTTCTTCATGGGGGCAGATCCAGAGGGCTTTGAGGGACTCGGCTCAGCGTCAGAAGTTCCAGGCTGATCGCAGACTGTTGCCCGCTCCTTCATACCAAGTCGGCGATCGGGTGTGGTTGTCTACTAGTAACCTCAATCTTCGGGTGCCCACACCCAAACTAGCTCCCCGTTTTGTCGGTCCTTTTCGCATTCTCTGCAAGGTGAATCCGGTGGCCTATGCCCTTGCCCTTCCACCTGGGATGCGGATCTCCAATATCTTTCATGTATCACTGTTGAAACCTCTGATCTGCAATCGCTTCACTACCTCTCTGCCTCGGCACCGTCCCATTCGGGTTGACGGTCATGAGGAGTATGAGGTGAGCCGGATCCTGGACTCTTGATTGGTGCGCGGCCGGTTACGGTTCCTGGTTCATTGGCGCGGTTATGGTCCCGAGGAGCGTTCCTGGGTTCCCTCCGCGGATGTCCATGCTCCTGCCCTCCTCCGCGCTTTTCATACCCGCTTTCCTCAGAAACCTTTTGTTGAGCCGCGGAGGGGGAGGGGCCCTTGAGGAGGAGGTACTGTCAAGGTCCTACCTTTTCCCTGAGGTTATGTTACTCCATGTGCTGGCGTCCATGTTGGATTCTGCTGTGCATGGTGGGAATCCTTTTATGCCTTCAGGTCTCTGAGGTCCATCCCCCAGAGGGGTGTGGCTGATGACATATAAGCCTGTGGCCCGCACATGCTCTTTGCACTTGCGTCTTGTCTTCCTACAGCTCTGTGTATCCGCTTGTGACTCTTCTGGTATCTGACTCGGCTTGTGATTAAGACCATTCTCTGTGTTTTCCTTCGATCTGACCTTCTGTTGCTGAACCCGGCTCGTGACCTGTGATTCTCTGTCTACTGTTCTGTACCGTTTTGTCCCGTTGTTGTTGACCCGCCTTGCCTGACTACGCTAGTGTCATTCTCACCAGCTACACGCCATTGGCGGCGGCCATTACTGCAGCCGGGGTGTCAGGGGTCGCGACCTGGTTCCTGGCTGCGTCAAGTCCATCCCCACCATCAGGGGCCCTGGTGAAGGGCAGCCTGGGACTTAGACTCTGCGCCCTGAGGGACTTCGGTCTGT
This sequence comes from Staurois parvus, assembly GCF_062004578.1. Lineage (NCBI taxonomy): Eukaryota > Metazoa > Chordata > Amphibia > Anura > Ranidae > Staurois > Staurois parvus. Next base: position 5,701,187 of record NW_028318185.1, on the reverse strand, counting down.
TGGTGGTTGTCGTCAGCCAGTGCGTTACCCTGCCACTAGGTCTACCTGTCCGTTCCACAGCCCTGCCCTGACATTGGTGCATGTTGGGATAGCCAGCATCGCCGATTCCCGGAAATAAATACCTGCGGGCTTCAGATTCCCACAGCCATTATGGCGCCTGCCTGCTTCCAAGATCATGGTAAATTTTTAATAATTACGAAGTAATTACAGTGCTTTTACTATTGAATTATTCCAATTGTTAATGCTATTTGAAAGGTCATTGTGGATCTGCTTTTACCAAAAATGTATTAGGGGGACTGGAGCTCCACTGTAATTTATAAATTGCATGCGCCTATGGACATTTTTCATAAATTATATGCACTTTAACCTCCCTGGCGGTATGATTATTTCAGATTTTTGGTGCTGAAAGCGGTACCATTATTTTGCATGGAAATATGTAGTTTTTTTATTGTAGGCTGTAATATTTAGGAATAACGCACTGAAATCTGTCCGAACAAGAGTCTAGTAAACATCCCGGGTATGATAAAATTTGAAACACAAAATCATAAATTATCATTTAATAAATAATCATAAAAAATAATAATATAATAATAATAAATTTAATTCAATAATCTAATCAAACCAAAAACACTGAAATTTGAAATATAGCGCCAAGTTCGCACATCGCTGAGCAAAGTCGCAAAATTGTTTTCAGTGTCTGATGACGAATTTCTCCCACGAATCATTATCACTCAATTCTGCAAGTAGTTCTGATTTAATATCGCTGTTCTCTAGCCGGTCTAAAACCGCTTTTGACCTAAAGGGACGCTTTTTGGACGCCATGGACTTTTCTCAGTTTCCAGGCAGAAAGAACAGTCAAAATGCAGACAGGGGACAGGACAAAGCACTCGGGACAAAATGTATGTGAAATGGTTTGACACAGCAATGTTTTACTATGTAAAATTTGTTTTGAAAAAATACATTTTTTTTAAATTTTCAAATTTCCCGCCGCCGGCGACGCCCGTACGTCCCGACTTCACAGGGACCGGAACACAGAAGCCGGATGCCGGCATCGGCCGGAGGAGATGGCCGGAGACGCTGCAGGGGACACATCGCGGGAGCGAAGAACAAGGTAAGCTCTGCAGGGACTCCCTATGCAGCACCGCATGGTAAGCCCGAGTGTAGCTCTGGGTTACCGCATTTGGTACAGAAACTTTACCCCGAGCTACACTCGGGAATACCGCCAGGGAGGTTAAGCATTCGCTTTTTAATGTAATATTTGTATGATGGTTATGCAATTTATTTATTCATCATTTGTGCCCATGTGGGGGATGCATACATCTGCACTTGCACTTTGATAGTATTTAGCACTTTTTTCGAAATGTATATTTGAAATGGTTTTTGCACTGCAGGGAGGCACAGCAATTCATATATTGATGCATACCTCATGATTGTTAGATACATTATTGAGAAAGTTCTTTCTCTCTTTGTAGAGGAATATTTTTTTGTACCGCAACCTTGCTGTGTATGTGACTCTATATTGAAAACTCAATAAAACCATTGAAAGAGAACAGCAAGAGTCGTGTTTCAAGAAGTTGTATTAAATTAGGTATTGTATCGTATTGCAGTTTTTGGTAGATGTTAGAGAATTAAGAGGTGAGAAGGTCTTTTTTCATAGGTTTCCAGGTCTCGTTGTGGCATTTATTAGAACAATCGTACTGCTGAACCTTTAAGAGTTTTAACAAGAGTGGGTGTAACTGCAGAATAGACTAAAGCTTTCCATAGACCCTGGAGATGCAAGTATAATTATTTCAGGTCAGTGTCTACCTTAACCTCCCTGGCGGTATGATTATTTCAGATTTTTGGTACTGAAAGCGGTACCATTATTTTGCATGGAAATATGTAGTTTTTTTTATTGTAGGCTGTAATTTTTAGGAATAACTCACTGAAATCTGTCTGAACAAGAGTCTAGTAAACATCCCAGGTATGATAAAACTTGAAAAACGAAATCATAAATTATAATTTATTAAATAATCATAAATAATAATATAATAAATTTTAATTCAATAATATAATCAAACCAAAAACACGTCACAGGGACCGGAACACGGAAGCCGGATGCCGGCATCGGCCGGAGGAGATGGCTGGGGACGCTGCAGGGGACACATCGCGGGAGCGCAGGACAAGGTGAGCTCTGCAGGGACTCCCTATGCAGCGACGCATGGTAAGCCCGAGTGTAGCTCGGGATTACCGCTTTTGGCACTGACATTTTACCCCGAGCTACACTCGGGAATACCGCCAGGGGGGTTAAGTATAAAGTAAAGGCAAAAATATTTACTTTTGGATAGCATAGAGAGGGATTAGAATATCTGTAAAGTTTTGATTGCTTTTTCTCCCCCGTTGGGGAGATTCTATTTGCCCTGTTTACCATTTTCATCAAGAGTGAAAGAAAAGCACAAATTTTGGGTTGTCGTCAGAACAGGAATAAATGGAAAATACAACTGACAGGGGTTATAACCCTCCGTTACTTTATCCAGAATGGGAAAAAAAAGTTGTGCCTTCAGTTCTACTTTAGGCTAGGTTCACATCTGTGCGTGTGATGCTGCTTCGGATCCGTATGAAAATCCATGTGGCCGCACCACCCGCACAGAGGAATGTGGACCCGCGGGCTGGTGCCATTAATTCTATTGGCACACCGCCCACACTGGAAAACGCAACCGTACTGGGAACTGAGGTTCCTGTGTGAGCTTCGTTTTCCGAAGAAGTGCAGGGACTTCTTCCCTGTGTGTCAGGGAGCACGGGAGTCCATTTAAATAAATGGGCTCTTGTGCCTGTGCAAAACGCAGCCCGCACGGCCGCATATATGTGAACTGGGGCCTAATGAAAATAGTCGAACAAGGAGACCTATTTTGTCCTATAAAGCTGGAGGATGGGAAGGGTGTGGCATTGCTGACACCTGTAATGATCATGTCCATCTGTCAATTTTTCAGGCGGACCTGATCGGATGGTCCATTTACCCCTGTGAACATGTGGTTGTAAACGGACTTGTTTCCTTCATGTAGGCGGATCAGATCGGAGAGCAGCCAGGTGTAAACAGACCGTGGAGTCCATTTACACCTGGCCGCCCATATAGCAGATGGGGCTCTGTCTGTGTCAGCTCTGCATAAACTGAGTGGAAACGGACCTGTCATCCGCACGCTCTGCCCTGATCAGCAGGGGATCTGTGATCGAATCCCCTCCTGATAGGAACAGAGTCTGTCCCTTGTGAAAAGGGCCTAACCGTTGCAATTGAGTGTGGTGTATAACAGCCTGTGTCGATGAGCTTTGTCTTGGAACTGCTTACCTCACCAGTCTGTAGGAATGCAAAAGCAATTAAAACAGGTTAAATGCAGGTCAACTGCACCTGCAATACATTCTGGAAGATTTCATTGTATCTGTGTATCAAAGTGATGTAAACGCATGCTCATTGACACAGGCCCAAAATATTTTTTTTACCTCTGATCTTCCAGTAGAGCCTGGTGTTGAATGCACATGTCCCACAAATTCAGATCTTTGCCTAATTTGTGCAAAAATGTGAACCTTTTGTGCTAAAACTCTTCAGGCCTCATGCACACTAGACTGTTGGCTCCAGTATTTAGGTGTAGATGAAAGGTACAGCCATGCACCGTCCAACCTTGATGCCAGTAGCCTGTCTATTTCTATGGGGGGCTGACAGCTGCTGTGGCTGGACAATGTGCCAACCAGTACTTGCATACAGTATGTGCCCATGGGCAAGTGCCCAGAATGCACACTGCCTGTGTTCCAGCCAAATGCCTCTGGGCTCATACTGTCCTAAACATAAGTACCACTTCGTCCAGCCACAGAAGCTGGCAGCCACTTGTAGAGTTTGACAGGTGGAGCTGCATGACGTGCATGTCCCTTCCACCTGCACCTACCGTATTTTTCGCTGTATAAGACGCACTTTTTCTTCCCAAAAACTGGGGGGGGGGAATGTCAGTGCGTCTTATGGGGCGAATATGGAGCGGCCGGTTCTGTATTTCCACCGCGGCCGTGTCAGAATACCGGGCCGGCCGCTCAGCTCTGCAGTGGGACCTTACCTGTTCCTCTATCCAGCGGCGTGCTGTCTTCCCGGCTTCTGTAGTGTGGGCACTGGGCATGACAGCCAGGTGCCAAGTGCGCATGCGCAAGAAGCGGTGCTTTTTGTGAATGGTAAGGCGGTACCTGGGACACATGACAGATCCCAGAAGCCGCCGGACCAATCACAAAGCGCAAGTGCTTCTCGCTCATGCGCACTGGGCACCCGGCTGTCATGCCGAGCGCCGACACTACAGAAGCCGGGAAGACAGCGCGCGGCTGGATCGAGGAACAGGTAAGATCAAACAAAAACTCCGCGGAAGTAAGAGCAGGTACCTGTCAAATTCAGCTACCCGCTCCCCACCTCCCCAAAGGTCAGCAGTCATCTGTACTGTCCGCAGTCTCTGGTCATCCCCTGTGCTGTCCGCAGTCTCTGGTCATCCCTGTGCTGTCCGCAGTCTCTGGTCATCCCTGTGCTGTCCGCAGTCTCTGCTCATCCCTGTGCTGTCCGCAGTCTCTGGTCATCCCTGTGCTGTCCGCAGTCTCTGGTCATCCCTGTGCTGTCCGCAGTCTCTGGTCATCCCTGTGCTGTCCGCAGTCTCTGGTCATCCCTGTGCTGTCCGCAGTCTCTGGTCATCCCTGTGCTGTCCGCAGTCTCTGGTCATCCCTGTGCTGTCCGCAGTCTCTGGTCATCTCCTGTGCTGTGTCTGCAGTCCATTAGTTCAGAATTTTTTTTTTCCTGTTTTCTGCCTCTAAAACCTAGGTGCGTCTTATGGTCAGGTGCGTCTTATACGGCGAAAAATACGGTAAATGCCGAAACCTCATGTACTGAAGCTAAACACAGTGTTTCTGCAAGTGTTGGATGCTGAAGATTTCTTCTGCCGATGTAGCTCTGCAAGAGAGTATTATTCCTCTTATTTTGCAGTCTTGTTTTTTTTTTTTTTTCAATGGTTTTTATTAATTTTTAAACATTATAAAACAGAGGCAATAAAACTCGCCCACACAGGGGCTATCAATTGCACAGAAAGAAAAAAGCAAAATAAAAGGAAAACAGTGCTCTAACGCCAACAGGGCAAAAGGTACGCCCACGCAGGGGCTATCAATGGCACATAAGGTACAAAACATTAATGCAACTGACTCTAACAACTAAAGGCAGCTGTCCAGTCACACCAAAAACAGAGAGAGAGAGAAAGGGGAAAAAAAAGGGGGGGGCAAAAAGCAGGGGTCCAAGAGCGCCAGTATCGAACGCCATTACATCCCCAGGCTAGCTGGGGGGAGTGTGGGAAAGGCATATTGCAACCACGGCTCCCATATTTTCAAAAATTTACGGTGGGAGTTGTTGCAGATACTCGACATCTGCTCATTGAGCATCATAGTGGTCATACGATCCCGCACAACCTGAAGAGGGACAAACTGACTCCTCCAGGCCTGGGCGCAGTCTTGTTTTTTTTTTTTTTTTAAACCTAATCACTTTAACACCTTAAAGCAGGGGTGTCAAACTAAATTTCATAGCAGGCTGCGTCAGCATTATGGTTGCCCTCAAAAGGCTGATTGTTCCTGCAAGAATATGTATGCAGAGTGCAGGAGTACACGGCGTGCAGAGTTCAGGGTTTTAGGAGTGTGCTATGCACAGAGTGCAGGGTTCAGCTTTCTTTCAGAGGCTGTCCATATCTCACCTCCACCTCTCCTCCTCGGCTCTGACCTCGGCACCACTCTCTCCCATCCTGCATCTCTGCACACAATTCCCTCCACAGCCCTCATTTCTCCCCCTGCCCCAAAAGCTTTCTCAGCTATCAAGCTTGGCTCTAGTACCTCCTGGCGGTGTAGATGGCTGCGCCTCTTTTTCCCTTGCAAGGAGATTATTGGTTGGCATCTGTCCAATGCCCCATCGGGAGGGCAGGTGGGGGTCAGTGAGAGCCATGAGCTGCCAAAAGGAAAGCTGTCTTTGTAAACCCTAAAGGCTTTCATGTTTCCAAGTGACGGGGCGGAGGGCAAGAGCCAGAGGTAGCAGAATAGAGTTCCGCCACATTTCTGCTGAAATAAACCCCTGGGTGCGAGGGCCACACGAAATGTCCTGGCTGGCCAGATTTCACCTGAAGGCCTTGTGCTTGACACATGTACTTTAAAGTATAGCTAAAGGCAAGATTTGGATAGTGATGAGGTCATATCACTTGTCAAGTATTTATTCTGTGTCCTTGTCAGAGATTTATTCTCTCCAATTGTTCTGATTCATAGGGAATACTGTAAGGGTAACTCCCAAATTATGAGTTGCCACCAGAATAGGATTAAATGGGAAATCTTTCAATGGGGCCACTTATTCTGTGACAGCTGTCTAAGAAGGGATTTCCCTTACATTGGAAAGATATCATTCTCTCAAATAGAGCATGGTTGGAGGGTTTACCCCCGTTCCTGTCCTATATCCGACCCTGTGGTTACTTTGCTCATCTATGTCAACTTTCATAAATATGCACCACTACTCATATAGGTCTCCTCATAGCCTCAAACGAGGCTACAATGTTCATATCTGCTTCATTCTCATACGCTGTTTTATATGTGGTGTGTTACTGCATGTCATTTTTTAACCTTAACTGTAAATCATTTTGGTTGGTTTTTTGCTAATGCGGATTCTGCATATCTGCCATTAACCTAAATGCTGTACCTTGTTACTCTTTTTGTTCTATTATTTTTGGTTATATATATTAATTAAGCTCTCAATAAAAATATGATTTGGAAAAAAAGTAACATACACATAAATGGCAGAACCCAAGGTTTCCCAGCAGAACATTACACAGATCATCACACGGCCTCCCCTAGTTTGCCTTTTTCCCATACTGCTGTATCTTTCCCAGGTCAGCTATGGACATGCACCCAGCCATCCACATGATGTAAAAGAAAACACAATTCAGACCAGGCCACCTTCTTCCATTGCTTTTTGGTCCAGTTCTGATGCTTACATGTCCATTGTGGGTGCTTTTGGCTGTGGACACAGGTCAGCATGGGCACCCTGACCAATCTGCAGTTACGCAACCCCATACACAACAAACTGCAATGACCATTTTCTCTGCTTTTAACACATCAACTTGCCAGACAAAACATGGGGACACATCATACAAATTTACTTACAAAACCAGAGCGATAAAAGCTATATTACACTGAATAAGACAATAACACTCTTATGAATGACAAACAGGTCAGCAGACATTATTGCACTTAAGTGCTCAGAAAGGTATACCTTTTAGTCTAGCAAACATTTTTAAATTTAACCCTCAAAAAAACCAAGAGTAGATGTTAGCAGAGAAATGCGAAAGAACATTGTATAGGAACTATGCATAGGTCCTAGAAACATAACTTCAAGTCTGATATTCTGCAAATGAACTATTTCACACCCTCTGATCCACACCAGATGTACTCAGTCAGATGTTCCCCCATCCAAGGTCCCTGAGTATTCCTCCCAGCAAAACCAAACCTTCGTTAATTTTTTTGGACAACCACGGGCATCATACAGTTAGGTCCATATATATTTGGACACAGGCACAATTTTAGTTTTTTTCAGGTATTTACCAAAACATATTGAAGCTATAGTTATATAATGAATATGGGGTGAAAGTGCACACTTTTAGGTTTAATTTGAGGGTATGGACATCCAAATTGGAGGAAGGGTTTAAGAATTACAGCTCTTAAGAGTAGCCATCCCCCCTTTTTCAAGGGACCAAAAGTAATTGAACGAATTAATATAATCATAAATAAAATGTTAATTTTTAATATTTTGTTGAGAATCCTTTACTGGCAATGACTGCTTGAAGGCTGGAACCCATGGACATTACCAAAGACTGAGTTTCCTCCTTTCTGATGCTTTGCCAGGATCTAACTGCAGCTGTCTTCAGTTCTTTGTGGGTCTTTCTGCCTTTTAATTTTGCCTTCAGCAAGTGAAATGCATGCTCATTTGGGTTGAGATGAGGTGATTGACTCAGCCATTGCAGAATATTCCACTTCTTTTTCTTCAAAAGCTCCTGGGTTGCTTTTGCAGTGTGTTTTGGGTCATTGTCCATCTGTACTGTGAAGCGCCGTCCAATCAGCTTTGTTGCCTTTAGCTGAATCTGGGCTGACAGAATATCTCATAACACTGCAGAATTCTTTCAGCTGCTTCTGTCACATCACCAATAAACACCAATGACCCAGTGCCACTGGAAGCCATGCATGCCCATGTCATCACACTATCTATACCATGTTTTACAGATGACGTTGTGTGCTCTGGATCATGAGCTGTTCCAAGCCTTCCCCACACTTTTTTCTTCCCATCATTTTGGTACAGATTAATCTTAGTTTCATCTGTCCAAAGAATGCTTTTCCAGAATGGGTCTGGCTTTTTAGATGTTTTTTTTGGCAAAGCCTAATCTGGCTTTTCTATTCTTCAAGCTTATGAATGGTTTGCACCTTGTGGTGAACCCTCTGTATTTGCTCTTTTGAAGTCTTCTCTTGATTGTAGACTGACAATGTTACGCCCACCTCCTGGAGAGTGTCCTTTACTTGTCTGGATGTTGTGAATGGGTTTCCCTTTCCTCTAGGGAGGATCCTGGGATCATCCACCACTGTTGTCTTCTATTGATGTCCATGCCTTTTTTATGTTGCTGAGCTCACCAGTGCGTTCTTCTTTCCTCAATGTACCAAACTGTTGATTTCACCATTCCTAATGTTGCTGCTATCTCTCTGATGGATTTCTTTAGTTTTTGAAGCCTTACAATGGCCTGTTTCACTTGCATGGACAGCTCCTTTGAACGCATGATGTAGGTTCAGAGCAATAGATTCCAAATGCAAATACCGCACTTAGAATCAACTCCAGAATTTTACCTGCTTAATTGATGAAGAAATAACAAAGGAATAGCCCACAGCTGGCCATAAAACAGCTTTTGATTCAATTGTCCAATTACTTTTGGTCCCGTGAAAAAGGGGGGGTGGCTACTCTTAAGTCGTAATTCCTACACTCTCTCTAATTTGGATGGACATACCCTCAAATTAAACCTAAGAATACTTTCAACCCATATCCATTATATAACTATAACTTGAATATGTTTTGGTCAGTACCTGAAAAAATCTAAAATTGTGCCTGTATTTAAATATATGTGGACCTAACTGTATGTCATCTTATAGAGTGGAAGAGCAGAGTTAACAACCGCTTCCACATTACCAGGGTTGTAGACTCGTCATAAATCCACCTCCTAGCAATAAGCTTGTGGACATTGAAAAAGAGGAGTCTAAAAAATAATTTCATAGTACTACTCATCTCTTCATCCTCAATGACTCCCAGGAGGCATAAAAGAGGGTTGCATATATTCAGTCCAAAATTGGCAGCTATAAACTTTGTCATCTGAGACAATAAAAGGCCTTACCTTCGGGCAATCTCAGACCATATTGAAAAAAGTGCCTTCAAACAACTTACATTTGTAACATAATGTTGAGTCTCACCTATGTATACTGAATAACCGCGCAGGGGTATAATACGCCTGATGTAAATAACGTAGCTGCATCAAGGCTAAGCTGATGGCGTGGGGCAGTCTGCCACTGTCCCTACTGGGGCGTATTAATCTGGTCACCATTAAATTACTACCTAAATTCACCTACTTGTTTCGTTACTCCTAACCCTCTTGTATTGAACTGTATGGTTGCTGTATTGTCTCCCTTTATATTGTAAAGCGCTGAGCAAACTGTTGGCGCGATATAAATCCTGTATAATAATAATATCCACTTTACCTGTCAGTGGTCTTAAAGTTATAGATGTATGTATATATACTCACTCAAAATCACTAATGACCTGCTAACCGCCAAAGCCAATGGCCACTACTCAGTCCTCTTACTCCTCAACCTTTCCGCGGCCTTCGACACAGTCGACCACCCCCTCCTCCTTAATAAACTACACTCCCTCGGCATCAGAGACTCTGCTCTCTCCTGGCTCTCCTCCTATCTGTCCCAACGCTCCTTCAGCGTTACCTATAACGCTACCACCTCCCCCTCTCTCCCCCTCTCTGTTGGGGTCCCCCAAGGCTCTGTCCTCGGGCCCCTTCTCTTCTCCATCTACACCTCCTCCCTCGGCAAACTGATACACTCCCACGGCTTCAACTATCACCTCTACGCCGATGACAAGCAAATTTACCTCTCCACCCCTCACCTCACCCCTTCAGTCTCTGCCCGTAGCACCCACCTACTGAACGACATATCAGACTGGAAGTCGCTCCATTTCCTCAAATTGAACCTTTCCAAAACCGAGCTCCTGATTTTTCCCCCAGCCTGTGCCCCCCCCCCACCCTCTCCATCACGACCAACAACGCCACCATCAGTCCCACCCCACAAGCCAAAGTCCTAGGTGTCACTCTAGACTCAGACCTGTCCTTCCAACCCCATGTCCAATCATTGGCAAACTCATGCAGGCTCCACCTTGGCAAAATCTCCAAAATACGTTCGTTCCTAACCCCAGACGCTACTAAACAACTCGTTCACTTCCTTATAATCTCACGTCTGGACTACTGCAACTCCCTTCTCACCAGGTTACCCCATCGCAGACTATCCCCGCTTCAGTCTATCCTGAACTCAGCGGCCAGACTCATCCACCTTACCAACCACTCCGCTTCTGCCACCCCCCCTCTGTCATTCCCTCCACTGGCTCCTGATTGCCCAACGCATTAAATTCAAACACAGAATACTAACAGACATACAAAGCCATTCATAATGCTTCCCCAAACTACCTCACCGACCTGATACCCAAATACCACCCAACCCGTAATCTTCACTCCTCACAAGACCTACTTTCTAGCTCCCTGGTCTCCTCCTCCCACGCCCGACTGCAGGATTTCTCCAGGACTTCCCCCATCCTCTGGAACTCACTACCCCAATCCTTCAGACTGTCACCTACCCTCCTTACCTTTAGGTGCACCCTGAAAACCCATCTCTTCAGGGAAGCCTACCCCGCCGTCACCTAACAGCCAATCTCCTCCACTCCTCCCACCACTCCATCCCCCACAGCCACTTCCTCCTGTACCACTATCCCCTCCCTCCTAGATTGTAAGCTCGAAAGAGCAGGGCCCTCGAACCCCTCATGTATTGTTTTGTTACTGTATTGTCTCATGTTCTGTCCCCCACTATAATGTACAGCGCTGAGCAAACCTTTTAGCGCTATATAAATACTGTATAATAATAAATATATATATATATATATATATATATATATATATATATATATATATATATAGTGTGTGTATATTATATACACACACAGCACTTGCCTTCTAGCCAGTGGGCACTTTTTTGAAAAACAAAAACTCAAAGAGAAGCCGCTGATAGATGTTCCCAGTGACCTCTACTATCTGTGAACAGGCTTTTAGAAGGTTAGTAATCCAAAGGGATCCTGAGATGCCTTATTTGATGTTACTCCAGACTAACAGCCCAGAGCTCTAAGAAAACAGCATGCAGGCAGATGTAAGGTAAACAAAAGGAAATGTGAAGTGGAGGGGCTCTTGATGCTGCTGAAAGAAAGGAATAGAAAGGGAAAATATTGCATTTCACTCACTGTATGCATTCTTCTTTGGAAATATAAATAATATGGGCTGACGCATGTTTGAAGTGGTGCTTTTCCTGTACAGCTTTAATCACACCTTGCATTGTTAGAGTGTGTGCGGCTTTGTGTATTATGGTTAATGCACAGGTTTTCTGAGAATCATACAAATGTGTCCCACTCTAGTGCCCTACACTTGTCAAGCAGTAATGTACATAACCTTGGTCTTTCAAGTGCTACCTATGAATATATACAGTATATACACGGGGGTTAGACCAGTCTTTGTCAACCTTTTCGAGACAAAGGAACCCCTAAGAGAAATTTCGGGTCTCAGAGAACCCCTGCTAAAAATGACTAGATCTACAACTTATGATACATCAGTGTGATAATCAGTGGGAAGAATGCTCCTTATACTTGTGGTTATTGGGAAGAATTACCCCCTTAAAGATCGCTAAGAAGATCAATGGTGTCAGTGGGAACTTATCTGAGAGGCAGAAATTGGTCATAGCTCAAGGACTCCCTAGCAACCTCTGGAGAAACCCTGGGGTAGACAAAAAATAAAAAAGGAAACCCTACATGATTTGCAGGTGTGAAAATGACGACATGTGTGTGTATGTGTATATGTGTGTGTATGTGTATATATATATATATATATGTGTGTGTGTATGTATGTGTGTGTGTATATATATATATATATATATATATATATATATATATATATACAGTGGGGATCGAAAGTTTGGGCACCCCAGCTAAAAATTTGTATTAATGTGCATAAAGAAGCCAAGGAAAGATGGAAAAATCTCCAAAAGGCATCAAATTACAGATTAGACATTCTTATAATATGTCAACAAAAGTTAGATTTTATTTCCATCATTTACACTTTCAAAATAACAGAAAACAAAAAAATGGCGTCTGCAAAAGTTTGGGCACCCTGCAGAATTTATAGCATGCACTGCCCCCTTTGCAAAGCTGAGACCTGCCAGTGTCATGGATTGTTCTCAATCATCCTCTGGGAAGACCAGGTGATGTCAATCTCAAAGGTTTTAAATGCCCAGACTCATCTGACCTTGCCCCAACAATCAGCACCATGGATTCTTCTAAGCAGTTGTCTAGAAAACTGAAACTGAAAATAGTTGACGCTCACAAAGCTGGAGAAGGCTATAAGAAGATAGCAAAGCGTTTTCAGATGTCAATATCCTCTGTTCGGAATGTAATTAAGAAATGGCAGTCATCAGGAACAGTGGAAGTTAAAGCAAGATCTGGAAGACCAAGAAAAATATCAGACAGAACAGCTCGCAGGATTGTGAGAAAAACAATTCAAAACCCACGTTTGACTGCACGATCCCTCCAGAAAGATCTGGCAGACACTGGAGTTGTGGTACACTATTCCACTATAAAGAGATACTTGTACAAATATGGTCTTCATGGAAGAGTCATCAGAAGAAAACCTCTTCTACGTCCTCACCACAAAAATCATCGTTTGAACTTTGCAAATGAACATATAGACAAGCCTGATGCATTTTGGAAACAAGTTCTGTGGACCGATGAGGTTAAAATTGAACTTTTTGGCCGGAATGAGCAAAGGTACGTTTGGAGAAGAAGGGGCACAGAATTTAATGAAAAGAACCTCTGTCCAACTGTTAAGCATGGGGTTGGATCAATCATGCTTTGGGGTTGTGTTGCAGCCAGTGGCACAGGGAACATCTCACGAGTAGAAGGAAAAATGGATTCAATAAAATTTCAGCAAATTTTGGATGGTAACTTGATGCCATCTGTGAAAAAGCTGAAGTTAAAGAGAGGATGGCTTCTACAAATGGATAATGATCCTAAACACACCTCGAAATCCACAGGGGATTACATCAAGAGGCGTAAACTGAAGGTTTTGCCATGGCCTTCACAATCTCCTGACCTCAACATTATTGAAAATCTATGGATAGACCTTAAAAGAGCAGTGCGTGACAGACAGCCCAGAAATCTCAAAGAACTGGAAGACTTTTGTAAGGAAGAATGGGCAAAGATACCTCAAACAAGAATTGAAAGACTCTTGGCTGGCTACAAAAAGCGTTTACAAGCTGTGATACTTGCCAAAGGGGGCAGTACAAGATATTAACTCTGCAGGGTGCCCAAACTTTTGCAGACGCCATTTTTTTCGTTTTCTGTTATTTTGAAAGTGTAAATGATGGAAATAAAATCTAACTTTTGTTGACCTATTATAAGAATGTCTAATCTGTAATTTGATGCCTTTTTGGAGATTTTTCCATCTTTCCTTGGCTTCTTTATGCACATTAATACAAATTTTTAGCTGGGGTGCCCAAACTTTCGATCCCCACTGTACATACACACACACTTTTATGCAACATACCTGAATTGTAACAAATGCATTTTATATACGTTAAATTAGGAACTCTATTCCCATTTCAGTGCTACATTCCTCTGTATACAACGGAAAGAAATAAAAAGGGTTTGTGTAAATTAGCTTAACATGAAGACAATAATAAGATCAAGTTGGGTTGATGGGGGCACAAATTAGCATGATCGCATCTGGTGTTTGCACAGTGAAGGTCATCCAGATCATCTGATGTTACTGCAGGAACTAATATGGGGAGGATTTTATTTTGTGTGTATACAGTGGGTGAAATAATTATTTAATCCCCTGCAGATTTTATAAGTTTGCCCACTTGCAAAGAAATTAAGGGTCTATAATTTTTATCATAGGTGTATTTTAAATATCAACCAATCCAGGCAGACCCATCATAACAGGTATGAATACACTCACCGAACAAATCTCAGGCTTTGTAGAAGAAATTTTAAATCTGGTAGTCATGAATACTGCTAGTTTCCTGCAAGACACAACTGACTTTCTGAACAAGATCAACATCCAGCAATTACCACCTAATACACTTCTAGTGACTATGGATGTAGTATCCCTGTACAGTAATATCCCTCACAAGGATGGATTAGCTGCATGTCACAGATCCTTATCATCCTCACCAAACCACAAATACACCGCTGAGGATGTTACACAGCTCTTTGAATTCATACTTACACACAACTACTTTACTTTCAATAAAGACATCTATCTTCAATGTATGGGTACTGCGATGGGAAGTAAAATGGCACCCCAATATGCCAATTTATTTATGGCTGACCTGGAGGAAAAATTCCTGAACAGCATGGAACAAAAACCATACAGATACTATCGCTATATTGATGATATTTTCATCAAACGGACAGAAGGTGAAGAATACCTAAAACAATTTTACTCATTGATCAACACTTTTCATCCATCAATCAAACTAAAAATGGAATACTCAAACACACACGTCAACTTCCTAGACACCACAGTATACATCAGGGATGATACGCTTCACACCTCAATATACAGGAAACCCACTGACAGATGCAACTACCTCCACAGTTCTAGCTTCCACCCCCAACACACGAAATGTGCCATCATAACAGTCAGGCCATTAGATACCACCGAATATGTTCTGACCCAAGAGACAGAGATAAACATCTCGGGACACTAGCAGACTCCTTCCATAAGAAAGGTTACAAGGACAAAACTATCAACACCGGCATAAACACAGCCTTGAGAACACGAAGGGAAAACCTACTTCAGTACAAGGAGAAAAAAACAAACAACCGTGTACCTCTAGTAACCACATACAACCCAGTACTAGAAGGGATAAGAAAAATAATCAAAGATTTACAACCCATCATAACAGAGGATGGAACTCTGAAAGAAATATTCCAGCAACCCCCAATACTGGCCTTCAGACAACCCCCCAACCCCAGAAATAAACTAATCAGTAGGAAACTTTCTTCTGATAATGATGTCACAAATAATGGAAGCAAACCCTGTAATAAGAAACGCTGCAAACTGTGCAACCAAATCAATCCATCAAAAAGTGTCAGACACTCAAAAGGGATCTTCAATATCTCCGGATCATACAGCTGCACCTCCAGTAATGTTGTGTACCTTATCCAGTGCAGAAAATGCAGCAAAGGATCTTATGTTGGTGAAACAGGACAGAAGTTGCAAACAAGGATGAATTTGCACAGACATACCATCAAGGAACATAAAGAAGATGACCTCTGTACACCTGTGGGACACCATTTCGCACAACCAGGCCACACAATGGGAGACCTCAATGTTTTAGTACTTAAAGGAAATTTCAAATCCATTCCGGAAAGAAAAACTTTTGAACTAAGAATGATAATTCTATTTGACACAAGAGATAACGGCCTTAACTTGGACATGGGATTCCTTGATCATTATCCAACATTTTTATGACTATTAGCTGTAGCTTGACTCCCTCTGTGTGAGTGTAGTATCCCCCCCCCCTCCCCCCTCGCTTTGACTGCATCTAATTTCCAGCCTCCTCCTTCTTTTTTTTTTTTTTTTTCTTTTTTTTTTTTTTATTCATCTCTTCTAACATTCTGCTAACTTTGTGAGTAGTACTGCTTAGACCTTGAAGAAGGGGACATTCCCCGAAAGCTTGTCCTCAAAATTGTATGTTAGTGCAAATAAAAAAAGTATCACAGACAGTACTCAAATATCAACCAAAAATCCAGAAAAAAATACGATACAAATACTATAAACTGAATTGAAGTTCAGTGAGTAAAATAAGTATTTGATCCCCTATCAACCAACAATAATTTTGGCTCCCACAGACAGGCTGTGCTCATGCTGTAAACAGATTAGTCCTGTCAAGAAGGTGCTCCTAACAACTCGCTATGTGTATAAAAGACACCTGTCCACAGAATCTTTCTTGAGCACCACCATGGACAAGACCAAAAAGCTGTCAAAGAACATCAGGGACAAGATTGTAGACCTGCACAAGGCTGGAATGGGCTACAAGACCATCAGCAAAAAGCTTGGTGAGAAGGAGACAACTGTTGGAGCGATTATTCGCAAATATAGGAAATACAAAATAACCATCAATCTCCCTTGGTCTGGAGCTCCATGCAAGATTTCGCCTCATGGTGTAAGGATGATCATGACAAAAGTGAGGGATCAGCCCAGAACTTCACGGGAGGAGCTTGTGAATGATCTCAAGGCAGTTAGGACCTCAGCCACCAAACAAACCATTGGTGACACAATACGCCGCCATGGATTGAAATCCTGCAGCACCCGCAAGGTCCCCCTCCTCAAGAAGGCACATGTACAGGCCTATCTGAACTTTGCCAATGAACATCCAAATGCTTCAGAGAAGGATTGGGAGAAAGTGCTGTGGTCAGATGAGACCAAAATTGAGCTCTTTGGCATTAACTCCACTTGCCGTGTTTGGAGTAAGAAAAATGCTGACTATGGCCCTAAAAAATACCATCTCTACAGTCAAGCACAGAAGTGGAAACATTATGCTTTGGGGCTGTTTCTCTGCTTAAGGTACAAGCCGACTTTGCCACATTGAGGGGCCAATGGATGGGTCCATGTATTGTAAAATCTTGGATGAGGACCTTCTTCCTCAGCCAGAATACTGAAGATGGGTTGTACATGTAAATGAATTGGTTTCTGTGAGAGTTATAGTGTTTACCAATGGCGGTATAGATACTGAATTTTTTTTTTTTTAGTTTACTAATAATGGCAGCGATCAGCGACTTATAGCGGGATGGCGACAGACATTCTGACACTGGGGGGGAACTGACTTGTCACTGACATCCCCACTGACACCAATTCAGTGATCAGTCCTAAAAAAAAAGCACTGACACTGTGCTAATGGCACTGGGCAGAAAAGGGTTAACACGAGAGGCGATTCAAAGGTTAACTGTGTGCTGGGAGTGTTTTACTGGGGGGCAGTGTGTGTGTTGTTCACTGTAAGCACACTGCTCTGGATGGCTGTGCTGTGCACAGCCATCCAGAGCAGTGTGCCCGAGCTGACAGGGAGGACGACTGTTAGTAAACAAAGCAGCCCTCCTCCCTGTCGGAGATCTTTGGTAATCACCAGCTGGGACCCGCTCCTGCGAATGGCGGCACGGGTAGCGCCCCCTACCTGGAAATGCAACATTACGTATATACACGCAATTTTTTTTGCACCCATGCCGCCCTGTAGCAGTATATCTGCTATAGGGCCACGGGGATGTGGTTAATCTTTGTTGATTATCCTTTGTGGCAAATTACGTAAACATTGCGTTGGGAAACTTTTTATAATGCCCCTTTCACACAGTCCAGTCAAGTCCAGGTCAGTTTTTCAGGTGGATCGGATCAGACCTTCCATTCACCCCTATGGACTGGTGGGTCCAAGCTGGCCCAGTGTAACTATATAAGATATGCATACCTTGTATACATCTTTAAAATGTATAAGCCAAAAGCAAATTATAGTATATTGCAGCTTGTATATACTAATCAGCCATAAAATTATGGCCACCCACCTAATATTGAGCCCCCATTTTGCCACTCTGACCCATCAAAACATGGACTCCACTTGACCTGTGAAAGTATGCTATGGTTTGTGGCACCAGGATGGCAGTAGCAGTCCTGCAAGTTGTGAGATGGGACCTCTATGGATCTTACTTGTTATGCAGCACATCCCACAGATGCTTGATTGATTTAAGATTTGGAGGTCAAGTCAGACACATTTTTCCATTTTCTCTTGTCCAGTTCACATACCCATATAGCCATTTTAGGTGCTATGGGCTGTGGTCAACATGGGCACCGTGACTGGTCTGCAGCTATGCATCTTCACGCCCAACAGACTGAAATGCACTGTGTGTTCTGACACCTTTCTGTTAGAACTGGAATTCACTTTTTTCAGCAATTTGAACTACAGTAGCTCTTCTATTGGATCAGATTACACAGGCCAGCCTTCCCTTCCCATGTGCGAGCCTTGTCCGCCCATGACTCTCTCGCTGACTTATGGCAGATTCTGACCACTGAAGACCAGGAACATCCTTCAAGAGCTGCAGTTTGGGAGATGATATGACCTTTTCATCTAGCCAACTGTTTCTCAACCTTTTTTCCGTCAAGGCACTCTTTAAAATTTTGCAAAATGTTGAGGCACCCCATTTTAGAATATTAAAAACTAAGCTAATAGTTTTTCATAACGCAGCAACATTCACAAATTTAGGATACCCAATGTTAGAGGTTTTGTATTTTTCCAAGTCAAATACACAAGGATGCTGTGCAGGTGCCCAACGTCCTCATCAACTGATGACATCATAGATGCTGGCAAGGTTGTATTGGTTTACAGTGAACACGTGGCTTTTTGTAACTAAAAGGCATGCATAATCCACTTGCTGGCTTGTATGCAAGTTTTTGCCAATTTTTAAGCATTATGCGAAGGCACCCCTGAGGACACCTCAAGGCACCTTGGTTTGCCTTGGCACAATGGTTGACAAAGGCCAAATTGTATTGGATCAGCCTTTTTCAAAGGCGCTCAAATCCTTACTCTTGTCCATTTTTTTTCTGCTTGCAGTACATTAACTTCAGGGACAACATGTTCACTTGTTGCCTAATCACTTTCATGTGCCATTGGAATGAGATAATCCATGTTCTTCATTTCACCTGTCAGTGGTTGTTGTAACTCTTGAGGCTCTGTCATTGGGAGAATATGGGAAAATCTGACACGATTCACATTTACAGTTAATGCAAAGTTCAAGATTGCTGTTTTTGAGCAGAGAAAGCTATGCTTTTGACTTTTTTCGGGATTCTATGATTCTGGACCGAACTTTCAGTTCTGTGTGCTGGTTTTTCCAGATGCCTGCAACCTGAGTACAGAGGTGTGCGGTGTCATTCTATACACAGGTCTAAGGAAAGCTCAGACAGCTGTCGGGGTGAACCCCTATCTGTAGGCCGGTCCTGCAGTAGGGCGTTGCAATTTAACCACCTCCCACCCACCAAAGAAGGAAATGATGGATGGGTGATGGTTCTCTTCTTCTGGGAGGACATCATATGACGTCCTTCCATTCTAACTGCACGTGAGTTCCGATCGGTCATGCACTGTCTCTGGGACACAGCGGATCACTGATCAGCGGAAAGAACCAATGATGCCGGCGCTCTCATGTGATCAGCTGTGTCCAATCACAGCTGATCGCATGTAAGGAACGTAATGTTGGTTATCGGCATTCTTCTCCTCATGAGCTGTCACGCTGACAGAGGAGAGGAAAGACGGTAATCTGCTTTCCTTAGAGGGGACATCTACACTGATCATCAAGGCACTGATGATCAGTGCCCTGATGATCAGTGTAGCCTTATCAATGCCACCTGTCAGTGTCCAACAATGCCACATATCAGTGCCCATCTGAGCTACCTGTCAGTGCCGTTTATCAGTGCTGCCTAACAGTGCCAGTCAGTGCTGCCTTTCAGTGCTGTCTATCAGTACCATATCAGTTCTACCTTTCAGTGCCCATCAGTGATTCCTGTCCATGCCCACCAGTGCAACCTACCAGTGCCTACTCATCAGTGCTGCCTATCAGTGCCCATCAGTGCAGCCTCATTGGCGCACATCAGGGAAGGAGAAAAATTACTTCTTTACAAAATTTTATAACTAAGAAAATTTTTTTTTTTACAAAATTTTCAGTCGTTTTTGGTTTGTTTAGCAAAAAATAAAAAATCCAGACGTGATTAAATACCACCAAAATAAAGCTCTACCTGTCTCAAAAAAATGATAAAAATTTCATATGGGTGCAGTGTTGCATGACCGCGCAATTGTCATTCAAAGTGCAACAGCGCTGAAGGCTGGAAATTGGCCTGGGCAGTAAGGGGGTGAAAGTGCCCTATAGGCAAGTGGTTAAAGGTTAGAGAGCCAGTGTTGCAGGAGAGCTGGACAACAGTCAAAGGGACTGATGAGAGAACGTGCTGCCAACAAGTGAGCCAGGTGGCTTGGTATTATTTGATCATATTGTGTGGGAGAAACCCCAGTGGGCAACTATACTTTCAGTACAGAAGGAATAGGAGGGCCCTGCTCGTGGAGCTTACAATCTAGAGGAAGGGGGAGGTGATACAAAAGGTGATAGCTGCGGGGGATGATCTGGTGGAGGTGATTCAAGTACACTTCTTAGGTGGAGGTGGGGTAGGCTTCCCTGAAGAGGTGAGTTTTTAAAGATCGCCTAAAGGCAGACAGGGTGGGGGCTGGCTGGACATACTGTGGTAGGGAGTTCCAGAGGAGGGGAGAGGCTCTGGAGAAGTCCTTTAGGCGAGCATGGAAGGAGGTGATGAGGGAGCTAGAGAGGAGGATATCATGGGAGGAGCGGAGTGGGTATCTGTCGATGAGGTTGGTGATGTAGTTAGGGACAGTGTTGTGGATGGCTTTGTAAGCTGTGGTTAGTATTTTGAATTTTATACGTTGGGTTAGAGGAAGCCAGTGGAGGGATTGGCAGAGAGGGGCAGCAGTCGCTGATCGGTTGGTAAGGTGTATGAGTCTAGCAGCAGCATTCATATTACACTGAAGGGGGGATAGCCTCACTGGCAGACCAGTGAGGAGGGAGTTGCAGTAATCGAGGCGGGATATAACAAAGGCGTGGATACGTTGTTTTGTGGTATCATTGGTCAGGGAGGGGTGGATTTTGGAAATGTTCCGGAGGTTGAGGCGGCAGGATTTAGCCAGTGAGTGGATGTGGGGCCCAAAGGAGAGGTCAGAGGCTAGGATTACGCCTAGCACCCTGGCATGAGGGGAGGGACCAATGGTTGTGCTGTTGATCTTAATGGTGAAGTCGTGAGTGGGGGATGGGGGGGGGGGAATATTACAAGCTCAGTTTTGGAAAGATTGAGTTTAAGGTAGTGATGTGACATCCATGCTGATATGTCGCTTAGTAGATTTGTGATGAGGAGGTTGAGGGGGTGAGCTGGGGAGTGGAGAGATAGATCTGGGTGTCATCAGCATAGAGGTTGTATTGGAAGCCATGGGAGGTTATCAGTTGGCACAGGGAGGAGGAATAGATTGAGAAAAGGAGGGGCCCAAGAACAGAACCTTGGGGTACCCCAACAGAAAGAGGGAGCGGAGGAGGAGGAGTTGTATGTGACACTGAAAGTGCGCTGAGAAAGGTAAGAGGAGAACCAGGAGAGAGCAGAGTCACGGAGGCCGATGGAGTGGAGTTTACTGAGGAGGAGAGGGTGGTTGACTGCGTCAAAGGCAGCGGAAAGGTCAAGGAGTATGAGTATGGAGTAATGGCCATTGGATAATGCTATCACTAGTGTGTATTGCAGCTTAACCATCCTGGCTGCTTTAGTTTTCTTCTTTTGTGTACTTAAAAAAAAAAAAAAAAAAATTAAACAAAAACACCATAACTGAAGGGGGGGGGGAGTATAACTTTTTTTTTTCAAATGTTTCTGAAATTTAGCAGAGAGGGAAATTGATGCTCGGTTTTATCAGAATCATTCTGCTCATCCCTAGTCCTAATCGTAATAAATAATGGAGACGATCACCACACGTTCCTCTTTAATAGACCATAAGCAGTCAGCTCTGACCCGTCCATCTCCTCATCGACCTTTCCTCCCTCCAGTACTCCCGGGAACTATTTCACATTCACAGCGGATAGTAAGTACACACAGACATCAGGATACGCTCGATCAGGAACAAGACACACGTTCGCGCCGTGGAATATTAATATCGCAGCCAAAAACTCATTTTAAGTGTAATTATTATGTGAAATTATTTGGTGATTTTCTGTATTTCTGCCATAAACTGCTATTGATGAAAGCTCAGCACGCGTAGCGTCAGTCCATCGAATGATCCAGTGATGGTGTCACAAATTCTATACGACCCCTGGGTGACATGGCTCCCTTTTATCCACACAATTGTCAGAGAAGACACGAGAGGTCAGATGGGCTCATGACTATTCTATATACAGTTACTTTGTGATGAAGAATCCCATTTATTAGTTTATTTTCCTATTAGAACTCCGGTGTTCTGTAAGGTGATGAGATTAAGGCAACGTATTCTATGTGCATTGCGGATAATCCCGGCTAGAACGAGTCCCCAGGGGGAGGCCGACCTTGAATTATTCGATTGGAAGGTTTAAGGAACCTTATGTCTTGATGTTTTTTACTTTTCGTTGTAATATTTAACTGTTAAAGGGAATGTGTAATGAATGGGCAGCACAGTGGCTAAATGGTTGGCACTTCCGCCTGGCAGTACTAGGGTTGTTGGTTTGAATCCCAACCATGACACCACCTGCCTGGAGTTTGCATGTTCTGCCTGTGTGGGTTTCCTCCAGGTACTCCGGTTTCCTCCCACACTCCAAAGACATGTTGGTAGGTGAATTGGCTCCTGTCTAAATTGTCCCTAGTATGTGTATGTATGAATGTAAGTTAGGGACCTTAGATTGTACACCCCTTGAGGGTTAGGGACTGATGTGAATGTACAATATATATGTAAAGCGCTGCACAAATTGACGGAGCTATATAAGTACCTGAAATAAATAAGTGGTAAACTTTAAAGTGTTCCTAAACCCACAACAGTACAATCAGTCTGTATATACAGTAAAGCATGCTTGTTATACTCACTGTGGAACCTAAGGGGTTAATCCTCTGCATCCTGTAAAAAGGCCATTTGATCCGGACTTCTCTGCTCCTCTTCAAATGTCCACGTCTCATCTCCTCATTAGACAGACTGAACCCGTAGCCAATCTGCACATGCTCAGTTTAGTTTGTATTGCTAGAGAGGTTTTTTTTTTTTTTTAATATCTTGGGAAAGTGCATGTGATCAGCACTATCCACACAGAGGACAGGGGTTCTGCATCCCCCTAGAGCAAAAAAAACCTCCTCCTACAGGTTTTAACCAGTGCTCTGCTGGACACTGATAGTCACAAGACTGCTCTATCTGCTGATGAGAAAAGGTATTTAGCAGTTTATATTTTCTAAAATAATTGTATTTCCTTGTTGTGTGTACTGTGGGAGACCAGATATAGTGAATGCAGGGTCCGTGGAGACTGGATATAGTGAATGCAGGATCCGGGGAGACCAGATATAGTGAATGCAGGGTCCAGGGAGACCGGATATAGTGAATGCAGGGTCTGAGGAGACCAGATATAGTGAATGCAGGATCCGGGGAGACCGGATATAGTGAATGCAGGGTCTGAGGAGACCAGATATAGTGAATGCAGGGTCCGAGGAGACCGGATATAGTGAATGCAGGGTCCGAGGAGACCAGATATAGTGAATGCAGGGTCCGGGGAGACCAGATATAGTGAATGCAGGGTCTGGGGAGACCAGATATAGTGAATGCAGGGTCCGGGGAGACCAGATATAGTGAATGCAGGGTCTGGGGAGAGCAGATATACTGAATGCAGGGTCCGTGGAGACTGGATATAGTGAATGCAGGGTCCGTGGAGACTGGATATAGTGAATGCAGGGTCCGGGAAGACTGGATATAGTGAATGCAGGATCCGGGAAGACTGGATATAGTGAATACAGGGTCCGGAGAGACCAGATATAGTGAATGCAGGGTCCTGGGAGACCAGATATAGTGAATGCAGGGTCCATGGAGACTGGATATAGTGAATGCAGGGTCCGGGGGGGAGCGGATATAGTGAATGCAGGGTCCGGGGGGGAGCGGAAATTTATTTTAAAATTACAAAAATGCATAATGGCTGCCGTGTCCTCTCAGGCACACTCCAACCCCTTTCATTTCCTTCTTGCTCGGAACTCCCGTCACTGCTATTTCTTGTGTTTGGCCAAGCTTTCCCCGAAGTGAAACTACAAGGGAATTGGTATCCTATGTTGTGCCCCTGTTGTGTTCCATGTCCAGCAATTGGGACTAGTTGGTGCTCTTTCTACATTATACAGGCTATGACTCTTCACTGTGATATAAAGCTTCTATTTGGGCATTAGGGGCAGTTGCTGCATTATAGTATCATGTGCTCATAACCTGCTGAGATTGGAGATCTGAGTATATTTATAGAAAATTTATACCATCATGGTCACAGTCATGACGATTTGTGTAGGGAAAAGCTACATGCTGATATCATTGCGCAACCAGAAGTTGGACCTGGAAGTTTGTTTTTGCTGGCTGGTATTCTATTTGTACTGTGCTGTTATTTGTAAGTGTGTTTTTATGTTTTTTTTTAAACTTAGTATCTTGGATTCTACATTATGTGGAGCCTCTGGTCTCCTAATTTTTTCTGAGTACATTTGAGTGGATCAAGGACATGCTTGGGATACCTTCATTTGTAGCCAATCGATGACTACATTGGATGCCTTACCTATTGCTTATTATTACAATCATGCTCTGTAAATCAGGGGTCCCCAACCCCCAGGACTGGCACCGCTCCGTGGCCTGTTGACCGTGCCGCATGGCAAGTGAGTGGCAACCTCGGTCCAGACAGGACTATCACAGACCGCTTTCGCACCGTGCCACATGTGTGTCCTCTTCCACATCTCCCACCTGGCCGCCAATGTCATCCTATCAGCAGGGCAGAGGGCGGGAGCTGCATAAGTTGGGTGGCTTCCACCCTCCATCCAAATCTGCAGCTCCTCCAGCCCCCTACTGCCCTACTG
The DNA here is from genome assembly GCF_062004578.1 of Staurois parvus. Taxonomy (NCBI): domain Eukaryota; kingdom Metazoa; phylum Chordata; class Amphibia; order Anura; family Ranidae; genus Staurois; species Staurois parvus. The sequence continues at coordinate 5,676,150 of NW_028318185.1, read as the reverse complement.
ATAGGATGACCTTGGCCGTCGGGTGGGAGAGGACACACAGGTTGATAACTGCCTCTGCCCTGCCAAAGATAGGACTGTGTCGGGGAGGAAGATATTTAAAGGGGTCACTGTTAAAGAGAAAAGGGGCAGCCATGACTGCAAGGGACACTGTGATGGGGGGGTTGTAATTGCTAGGGGCACTGTAATCTTTGCAGCGCAGTCCCCTTTACATCATAGTGCCCCTTTTACAGTGCAGTCCCGGTACATTAATTTAAAGGGGACTGCACTGTGATTTAAAGGGGGATGTGATGTGAAGGGGAACTGAGGACACTATGGAACAGCTCTAAAGGGGAACTGATGTAAAGGGAGACTGTGGAACACTACACTAATATAAAGGGGGAACTGTGCTGTAAAAGGGGGTTATATACCCTCTCCTGGTCCTTGGAAAACTGTCTGCCACTAAACCAGTCCCTGGTGCCAAAAAGGTTGGAGACCACTGCTGTACATGACTTCTCTAACATGAAAGTCATTCTTTTCTGGTGAGCCTTGAGTTGTGGCTATTTGGTGGCAGAGATCCTCTTTTGATGCGGTAATACAAATTTGGACTTTTCTGACACCCAAATATATTTGAACTGCTCAGTGTGTGGTTCCTTTCCATTAGCTGATGGAGCTTTTGTACATTTTTTGTTTATTTGATTTGTTATTATTTGAATACATTTTAATTGGCGCATCACAAGAAAATTTGCATAGCCATTCGTTTATGGAGACCACATGTTATTTCTCTGTAGTTCTGTGGGTCAAATTCGAATGTTCTCAGGCTATATTATCTGCAGGTTTAATGTGCGAATCTAAAAAAGCTCCACTTTATGGCCACTAGATGCTAAGGAGCATACTTCTATCCTATAGATGTGCCATTTAGCAGCTATAATGCGCTATTTTCCCCATTCACACATTTCATCTGCAGAGAATATCGCCTGAGGACATTCGATTTTGCTCCATTCGCACAGAAGACATTTTTTCCCCATGCAGTTTTCATGGACTAACTGCTATACATTTTTTATAAACACACCCATGGCAGTTCTTTAAAATTCTTCATATATTATACAAGTACACACTTTATATACTTGAGCGTATCTCGTGTTACCTTTAAAAGCTGGTATCTTTGAGTTCTTTCACAAGGAGGACAGACCATCTCTACAATTCACCCCCGCCACATCACCGCTGTTTTTTCACTCATCCATGACATTTTTTTTATATTTGATTATTTGCAGTTACTTTGTGCTGGACATTTTGTTTTTCTGGTTGATATTCCAGTTCTGAGAAAAGCCATACAGTTGTTTATTACCCACCTTCTACGGGGCATTCACCAGATGATATAATACTGATGACATTGCACACCAGGGGTGAAGATTATTTCTGATGCTTGGTGGCATTGATATAAGGACATTTTTGTTGCATTTCTAATATATCTAACACACATACCTTGTGAAATGTTGAAATTCCTTGAGGCATAGACGTGAAGCTCCTGATAGGAGAAGAGCCATACATCTGCTTGATATTTACCCTATACATGGCATTCATCATACAGGCTTCTGTAGACAATATACTATTGCTGATACTGCATGTTGGCTTTGAAGATTAATATTTATTTATTTATTTCAGGTACTTACATAGTGCTGTCAATTTACGCAGCGCTTTACACATATATATTGTACATTCACATCGGTCCCTAACCCTCAGGGGGCATACAATCTAATGTCCCTAACCCTCAGGGGGCGTACAATCTAATGTCGCTAACCCTCAAGGGGTGTACAATCTAATGTCCCTAACCCTCAAGGGGTTTACAATCTAAGGTCCCTAACTCACATTCATACATACACATACTAGGGACAATTTAGACAGGATCCAATTAACCTACCAGCATGTCTTTGGAGTGTAGGAGGAAACCGGAGTACCTGGAGGAAACCCACGCAAGCACAGGGAGAACATGCAAACTCCATGCAGGAGGCACCATGGTCGGGAATCGAACCCATGACCCATTTACTGCAAGGCAGACGTGCTAACCACTAAGCCACTGTGCCACCCCCATCATTAGGCTCCATGTACCCTGCAGCTGATGTTTAGGAGCTTTTCTGAGTTTTTTTTTCAGCAGCCCCTGAACGCTCCCTAATGTTTTCCTATGTGTCCATGTAAACTATGTGGTTTACAGTCATTTACAGGCAGTTGAGTTTACAGTCATTTTTTTCAAAGCACCAAACTTACATTCAGGAGTAGATTTTATCAGCTTTTCAAACGCTTGTAAACGCGACTAACCAAGTTTATAAGCGTTTGGAAACTTTTTATAACTCTTCCATTTCCAGATGCTGTCCAGAGCCTTTTTTCATCATGAAAAATGCATGCAAAGCATTTTCCCAGTACTCAGATGGACCCGGTACACCATACTTTGAGGTTTCACATGAAAGAAAATGTTAGACACGGCTGCAATAATTTCTGCACAGAAATGAGCTGGAACACATCCAAACACCACAAAAAAAACAATCTCATCACATACTGCTCTCTCTGCTTCTGCTCTCTCGATTTCTCTCAAAATGTCTGAAATAGTTAATTTTTTACTGTTTTTCAGTGCATTCTGGGCATTTGGGAAGGTCTCCTGAGGTTATCTTTAAAAAATACTTCTAAACACAAACACTCATAAACACGGTATGCAAACGCGGCTAAACAGACGTTTTATAACCTATGTTTTCCAGCAGTCAGTTTCCATCGTTCAGAAGTGTCCCGTGTACATGGGGCCTTAATGCTCTCGGCATCGATATAGGGACATTTAATAGATCTTGTGAAATGCTGCAGTGCCTTTAAGGCATGTAAAGATCTTGACCTTATACTTACCTTTTTACAGAAACATAGAAGAGTGATGGTAGAAAAAGACCAAGTGGTCCAGTAACTATATATATATATATATATATATATATATATATATATATATATATATATATATATATATACACACAGTTGCAAGAAAAAGTATGTGAACCACTTGGGATTACGTGGAGTTTTGCATGAATTGGGCATAAAATGTGCTCTGAACGTCATCTAAGTCACAACAATATAAGAACACAGTCTGCTGAACATAATACTACACAAACATTAGATGTTGCCATAGTTTAATTGCACATAACATGTAAACATTCACAGTGCAGGGAGGAAAAAGTATGTGAGGCCCTAGCTTAATGACTTCTCCCAGAGCTAATTGGAGCCAGGGGTGAGCCAACCTTGACTCCAATCAGTGTGATGATATTGGATGTGTTGCTGACAGCTGTCCTGCCCTTAAAAAACACACACCTGTTTTGGGTTTACTGGTTTCAAGAAGCACTGTCTGATGTGAACCATGCCTCGCAGAAAAGAGCTCTCAGAAGACCTACGATCAAGAATTGTTGACTTGCATGAAGCTGGAAAGGGTTACAAAAGTATATCCAAAAGCCTTGATGTTCATGTGTCCACGGTAAGACAGACTGTCTACAAATCGAGAAAGTTTAGCAGTGTTGCTACTCTCCCTAGGCATGGTCATCCTGTAAAAATGACAGCGCAGAATGCTGCATGAGGTAAAGAAGAATCCAAGAGTGTCAGCTAAAGACCTACAGAAATCTCTGGCACATGCTAACGTTTTTGTTGACACATCTACAATAAGGAAAACATTAAACAAGAATGGAGTACATGGGAGGACACCACGGAGGAAGCCATTGCTGTCCAAAAAGAATATTTCACCACGTTTGAAGTTTGCAAAAGAGCACCTGGATGTTCCACAGCACTACTGGCAAAATATACTGTGGACAGATGAAACCAAGATTGAGTTGTTTGGGAAGAACACACTACACTATGTGTGGAGAAAAAAAGGCACAGCACACCAACATCAAAACCTCATCCCCACTGTAAAACATGGCGGAGGGAGCATCATGGTTTGGGGCTGCTTTGCTGCCTCAGGGCCTGGACGGATTGTTGTCATTGATGGGAAAATGAATTCCAGAGTTTATCAAGACATTTTGCAGGAAAACGTACGACCATCTGTCCGCCAACTGAAGCTCCGCAGAGGATGGGTGATGCAACAGGACAATGACCCAAAGCATACAAGTAATTCAACAAAACAATGGCTGCAACAGCACAGAATACACCTTCTGGAGTGGCCCAGTCAGAGTCCTGACCTCAACCCGATTGAAATGCTGTGGCATGACCTTAAGAGAGCGATTCACACCAGACATCCCAAGAATATTGCTACCCTGAAACAGTTTTGTGAAGAGGAGTGGTCCAAAATTACTCCAGATCGTTGTGCAGGTCTGATCTGCAACTACAGGAAATGTTTGGTTGAGGTTATTGCTGCCAAAGGAGGGTCAACCAGTTAAGTCCAAAGGTTCACATACTTTTTCCTCCCTGCACTGTGAATGTTTACATGTTATGTGCAATTAAACCATGGCAACATCTAATGTTTGTGTAGTATTATGTTCAGCAGACTGTGTTCTTCTATTGTTGTGACTTAGATGACGTTCAGAGCACATTTTATGCCCATTTCATGCAAAACTCCACGTAATCCCAAAGGGGTTCACATACTTTTTCTTGCAACTGTATATATATATATGTATATATGTGTGTGTGTGTGTGTGTGTGTGTGTGTATATATATATATATATATATATATATATATATATATATATATATATATATATATATATATATTTTTTTTTTTTTTTTTTTTTTTTTGTCTGAGCATAGATTTATTTTTGTCCCAAGCATGTTGGAGTCTACTGCACCCTCTGTTTCTTAGCTATAGCACACATTTTAATAAGGTGACCCCCTTATATAAGCTTTGTGGGCATTCCACCATGTGAAAGGATCAGCAACAGAGGATGCATTAATGATGAAATATTATGATAAAGCTAGATAGGTGAGTTACATTGTTTGGTAAGGACATCGGATGTATACCCTTCTATGATAAGAGAAATTGGTATATGGTCTGACCAAGATATTGTTTGTATATCGGACCAGGACACATATTGGAAACAAAATTTATCAGTTCAGACTTAATCAATTTTAGAGTTCGTAAGATGGGAGTGAGAAAAAAGTGAAGTCCTTTTCCATAGAGTGTTGACATCTCCATACGTCATACAGGTTAGAAGCTGAGAGAGAGTTCTGTAACGTAATCCTATAAGGCTTTTTAGAGTTGGTAGTGGAGTCATCCGTAGTTTCATTTGGTATGACGTTAAGGTCTCTCCACACACGCACATAGCCCTGGCACACCTTGTTGACTCTTTTTTGTATAGCTTTTTTTTTAAATCTGCTTGCTGTTGACAAATTCACTACCTCTGCTGGAAGTCTGTTCCACGTATCAACTGCTTTTTTGGTAAAATAATACTTTCTAAAGTTTGTTTTGAACTTTTCTCCTGCTAGTTTGAGGTCATGTCCCTGTGATCTTGATCTTCACTTCATATTTATTATACTGCCCTCCTATTAACACCTTAATTTATTTAAAGGTTTCAGTCATGAACCCCGTTTTCTTCTGTCCTCTAGACCAGGGTTTCTCAACCAGGGTTCTGTGGAATCCTAGGGTTCCTTTAGTGCAGGGGTGTCAAACTGGTGGCCCTCCAGCTGTTGCAAAACTACAAGTTGCCTCTGCCTTTGGAAGTCATGCTTGTAACTGTCAGCCTTGCAATGCCTCATGGGAATTGTAGTTTGGTAACAGCTGGATGGCCACCAGTTTGACACCCCTGCTTTAGATGTTGCTAGGGGGTTCTTTGAGCAATTTTTGCCTTTCAGATAAGTTCCCACTGACACCACTGATTTTTTGAGTTGTCTGTAAGCGAGTAATTCTTAAGGACCACAAGTGTAAGGAGCATTCCTCTGCCTGACCATCGCCTTAATGTATAATTATATCATATTAGTTGTAGATATAAGTGTACGTATATCAGGCAGCGGTAAATTACCGAGTAAATTGTGGAGTTCTCTGGCATTCTCAGAGGAGACAGCTCTCCTCTGAGGGCCTGTTTATGAAGTGGTGTGGATCGCTTCTCCTAATGAGGAGTGAAGCAATCTACAAATACTTTGAACTCTGGAAAACTCTGGAATATAGTAATGAGATCAGTGGAACACACAGCTGTCGGTTTATTAAGCAGTAGTGAATTATCGCTGCTATGTTGGTGGCTCTCCTCAGTACCTCATTACACCCAGAGACTCACAATGGCAGCCACTGCTCCAACTGCACTCCACTCCCCCCTGCAACCCTCACCAGACCATCATTATAAGGGCTGTGAGCACATGGGCCCACACCCTTCTGGTTGACTACAAACTCTGGTGGACACTGGATTGGAGATTTCTTCCTTCCCAAGGCACTTTGCAATCTCCAAACTACGGAGCCCCATCCAACAGCAGTTTCCTCCACTCAAAATCTACTCTCCACACTCTGCACATGTGCAGACCCTATGTCCATTACCTGACCACTTCTACCTATTTTTTTCCTGTGGCAGAGCCCTCCACTGTTACTATATATACTGTTTACAAACTGCTGTAGGGTTTTTGGGGGTTTGTGAAAAGCGGGGGGGGGGGGGGGGCTTTTCCATCGTCTTGGAGGCTCTGAGGGGAAAAGAAGAAAGTGCAAAAACTTCCTCTTTCCTCCTCAGTACTCCAGCGATTAACTCTGGGCTGGAGAATCTGGGAGGGAGAATTTTCACACAGATTGCCAGTGAAGGGCTGACATCACACTTTCATAAACTGGCCGTTTCTATTAATGAAATTCTGTGTGCTGAGAAGATCAGTGGACAACATGTTCTCCGCTGATCATCTCTGTTTCATAAACCACTAATAAGCTGAGAGCAGCAGCGATCTTAGTTGATCAGTTTCATAAACAGACACTATAGGTTGATCTGTGTAACGGAAACGGACCCAGACCGCACTTGGGTATTTCCGTTATACTCCAGCTTCCCTGTCCGAACACAAATCCACGGACACCACCGCTGATCATGCAGGAAATAAGACAGCACCAGACTCTCTTAAGACAGGAAGTCAACTGCTTTATTTTAACACAAACACAAGATATATACACAGGGCGGGAAAATACAACCAGGAACAGGAAACACATCACCAGGCCCTCCCATCAGGGGGAAGGGCTGCAGGAAACACCTCCCCCCCCATCACCAAGACACACAAAACAATGGGATACACCACATGGCAGTAGAAAATAGGGGAACACATGCATCCCATAATAGTTTGCTGGCAAGCAAGACACAATAGAACAATGAGGCAACCACCTGGCAGTGAACAAAGGACAACCCCCACACCCAACCTGTACATGTCTACACAATGTCCGGACAGAGCACCCTGTGCCTCTAACAGGCACAGGGTGGGCTACACATAAGAGGGACAACAGGGATCCCCCCACCCCCAAAAGTCACTCCCATCAGAACCTGTATCATTAACTTTGCTAAAATCAAGATTGGCTATGGCCACAGCACCACTCTGGTCCAAAACAGCAATATAATAAAAGAATTCAATGTTGAGTCTGATGCATCTTCATGTGAAGGTTATAATTATTATTATACTGGATTTAAATAGCTTGAACAGTTTGCACAGCACTTTACAAAATAAGGGACAGTACTGGTACAATATAATTTGATACAGGAAGGATAAGAGGGCCCTGCTTGTGGAGCTTACAATCTAAAAGGGAGAGGCAAGTGGTATAAAATCTAATAACTAGGAGACATGAGCTGAGAGGGTCAAATTGCAATTTTTTGGTGGAGTCAATGTAGACTTCTCTGAAAGGCAGGGTAGTCTTTCCTGAAAAAAATGACAGTGTCAAGACCTGGACTTGAACCTCCTCCACCTCCTCCACCTGCTGAGGTGAAGTGTGAAGAAGAATTTGTGGTGGAGAAAATTCTTGATTACAGGATCTTTAGGAACAAATTACACTATCCGGTTCAATGGGAAGATTATGGACCAGAAGAAAATTCTTGGGAGCCTGAGGAGAATGTTCATGCCCCTAGGTTAGCAAGGGAATTCCACCAGAGGTTTCCTCACAAAGCTGACCCTAAAACATCCAGGGGACATCCTGGGAGGAGGGGAATACTGTAAGGACCTGGACTTGAACTTCACTGGTGTTTGGCAATGAATCTTCTTGTTGAGCCACCTAGAATGCTGGACAGTTCCTTGAATAATCTGCCTTGAACATTGTTTGTCTTGAACCTTGAACTCTTTGCTCATCCCATGAACTTCTTGATTTAAACCATATCTCTGCACTCCCTGTTTGCCAGAATATTGTTCTCTCACCAGCCGATATCTTGCTCTTGTTTCTCCTGCTGCTGTTGATATTTTAGCTCTACCTTTGGCTTGTTCCTCGACTACGTTTCTGCTTAATCCCAGCCTGCAACCACTTGTTACTGACCTTTGACTTGTTTACCAACTGTGTTTCTGCTTGATTCCTACCTGCTAATCTGCTACCGGACCCTGGGTTGTTCAGTTCACGTCATGGTGGGGCAATCCTGAGGACTGTGACCTGGTACTAACATGCAGCTAAACCCATCTGCACCATCAGGAGCTCTGGTGAAATACTAAAAAAGTGCAGCGCTAAAATAAATGCAGATCCATATTAGTAAAACGTATACAAATTCAGGTCCATAATCCAGCTAAACATAAAATCATGAATTGATAAGATCATAGTATATTAAAATATATATATATATTAAAATGGTGACAGTCTGTGGTAGGTGATGGCTACAGAAGATGTGAGTGACTTCACGTTCCAGTGGCGAGGTGATAAAATAGTTAAAATACGCACTCACCAGATGCGTATCTTTCAATACGCATATAATCAATAACCAGAGGTCCCCCTCATGGGATGGAAGAGCTGAACCGTCTAACGGACTCTCCCCCTCTTGGTATTGGGCAGAACAGTGGTCGTCTCTGTTGGAATAACCCCCAAGTGTCACCGTGGAAGCCTCTCGGATATATAGGCATGATAGATCGCACTGGACCTGGCGTTCTCCTTTTACACTGGTGGGCTGATGTCAGCAATTGGGAATAACTTCTGTGCCATAAAATATAGGCTCTGGGGATGAATTGTTGGCTCACGGAGGAGTCAACAAAAAATAGCCCATAGTGTAGTTTATTTAAAAAAAATAATTTATTAATCCACAATATGTAGTAAAATCAAGGTATACAAATAAAAGTACACTGACCGTAAAATACTGAAAGGAGGCCACCAGACCTATGTTAGGAACTGGTGGCTGGACGTCACGGCGTTATGGCCCCTTTGACGTGTTTCGTGCAATTGCACTTCCTTGGAAAGGGATAGATGGCACAGAAGTTATTCCCAATCAGCCCACCAGTGTAAAAGGAGAACGCCAGGTCCAGTGCGATCTATCATGCCTATATATCCGAGAGGCTTCCACGGTGACACTTTGGGTTTATTCCAAGGGAGATGACCACCATTCTGCCCAATACCAAGAGGGGGAGAGTCCGTTATAGACGGTCCAGCTCATCCATTCCATCCCATGAGGGGGACCTCTGGTTATTGATTATATACTGTGACAGTAGGCAGGTGAAATCACCTGGTTACGTCCTGGATGGACGATATATTTGTCCGAGATTCGGGGTTTATGGGGATTTGTACCACTAGAGGGAAGTGCTGAGTCCTTCAGCACTGAGATAATGAGCCCAGCTGAAGGTAGTGGGCTCATTAACACTTGTATAAAGCTTCCCAGAGTGCTTAGGGAGTGCCTCCACCCTGGAACCAGATCTGTGCCTGAACTGTCTGGGGAGCTGACCTGTTATCTGTGTGCAGAGAGACCAAAGCCTGTGTGGCTAACCTCCCAGTACTAGCAACTAGGTATAGCAGCAGGCTGTACCTAGTGGGTAGCTAGGGAAAAGCTGTTGTTGCAGTAAGTAGCCAAGTTGGCCAGGATTTATTTTGATGTCTCTTTTTGTTTATCATTTTTTCTGTAAATATTGTAAATAAATTGCACCTGTTTGTTTTCACCTCCACTATTGTTGTGCTGTGCCTATCTTTTTGTGTTGTGCACCCATCCAGGGGGTCACACACACCCGCTGCCGAGCTAACCTTGTTACAATACGTATTGAAAGATACGCATCTGGTGAGTGTGTATTTTAACTTTTATCACCTCGCCACTGGAACGTGAAGTCACTCACATCTTCTGTAGCAATCGCCTACCACAGACTGTCACCATTTTAATATACAGTTGCAAGAAAAAGTATGTGAACCCCTTGGGATTACGTGGAGTTTTGCATGAATTGGGCATAAAATGTGCTCTGAACGTCATCTAAGTCAAAACAATAGAAGAACACAGTCTGCTGAACATAATACTACACAAACATTAGATGTTGCCATGTTTTCTTTGCACATAACATGTAAACATTCACAGTGCAGGGAGGAAAAAGTATGTGAGGCCCTAGCTTAATGACTTCTCCCAGAGCTAATTGGAGCCAGGAGTGAGCCAACCTTGACTCCAATCAGTGTGATGATATTGGATGTGTTGCTGACAGCTTTCCTGCCCTTAAAAAACACACACCTGTTTTGGGTGTACTGGTTTCAAGAAGCACTGTCTGATGTGAACCATGCCTCGCAGAAAACAGCTCTCAGAAGACCTACGATCAAGAATTGTTGACTTGCTTGAAGCTGGAAAGGGTTACAAAAGTATCTCCAAAAGCCTTGATGTTCATGTGTCCACGGTAAGACAGACTGTCTACAAATGGAGAAAGTTTAGCACTGTTGCTACTCTCCCTAGGCGTGGTCATCCTGTAAAAATGACTGCAAGAGCACAGCGCAGAATGCTGCATGAGGTAAAGAAGAATCCCAGAGTGTCAGCTAAAGACCTACAGAAATCTCTGGCACATGCTAACATTTTTGTTGACGCGTCTACAATAAGGAAAACATTAAACAAGAATGGAGTACATGGGAGGACACCACGGAGGAAGCCATTGCTGTCCAAAAAGAATATTGCAGCACGTTTGAAGTTTGCAAAAGAGCACCTGGATGTTCCACAGCACTACTGGCAAAATATACTGTGGACAGATGAAACCAAGATTGAGTTGTTTGGGAAGAACACACAACACTATGTGTGGAGAAAAAAAGGCCCAGCACACCAACATCAAAACCTCATCCCCACTGTAAAACATGGCGGAGGGAGCATCATGGTTTGGGGCTGCTTTGCTGCCTCAGGGCCTGGACGGATTGTTGTCATTGATGGGAAAATGAATTCCAGAGTTTATCAAGACATTTTGCAGGAAAACGTACGACCATCTGTCCGCCAACTGAAGCTCCGCAGAGGATGGGTGATGCAACAGGACAATGACCCAAAGCATACAAGTAATTCAACAAAACAATGGCTGCAACAGCACAGAATACGCCTTCTGGAGTGGCCCAGTCAGAGTCCTGACCTCAACCCCATTGAAATGCTGCGGCATGACCTTAAGAGAGCGATTCACACCAGACATCCCAAGAATATTGCTACACTGAAACAGTTTTGTGAAGAGGAGTGGTCCAAAGTGACTCCAGATCGTTGTGCAGGTCTGATCTGCAACTACAGGAAACGTTTGGTTGAGGTTATAGCTGCCAAAGGAGGGTCCAAAGGTTCACATACTTTTTCCTCCCTGCACTGTGAATGTTTACATGTTATGTGCAATTAAACCATGGCAACATCTAATGTTTGTGTAGTATTATGTTCAGCAGACTGTGTTCTTCTATTGTTGTGACTTAGATGACGTTCAGAGCACATTTTATGTCCAATTCATGCAAAACTCCACGTAATCCCAAGGGGTTCACATACTTTTTCTTGCAACTGTATATATTTTAATATATTATGATCTTATCAATTCATGATTTTACGTTTAGCTGGATTATGGACTTGAATTTGTATACGTTTTACTAATATGGATCTGCATTTCTTTTAGCGCTACACTTTCTTTTGAAGTATCTTGTGAGGTTTTATTCTGGTTACCTTTTCATGCTTTTAGCGACTATATCATTATTAAGCGCTCCCTGAGTATACCGGTTTATTCTGGTGAAATACCAGTTAGTACTTAGACCTCGCATCTCAGGTGAACCCATGTGATCCACCAGGGTTACCTGCTTGTATACCTGTCCCACTTGTCATTGAGGGCTGATCCACTGCTATGTCTACTGGCCTCCGAGCCTGATTCCAGACCGTGACAGATGGACGGAGTAGAAGATAACCAGACAGATTGAAGTAGAGAGTTCCAGAGAATGGAAGAGGCTCTGGAGAAGTCCTGAAGGCAAGAATGGGAGGAGGTGATAAGGGAGCACGAGGCCTTGGGAGGAGCGGAGAGGATGGTTTGTGTGATGTTTTGAGATGAGGATGGTGCTGTACTAAGGGTCAGAGTTGTGCATGACTTTGTATGTTGTTGGTAATTTGAATTTTATATGTTGGGCTAGCAGAAGCCAGTGAAGGGATTGGCAGAGAGGGGCGACAGCTGGTAAAGTTGGTAAAGTGTGTGAGTCTAACAGCAGCATGATTTACTGTATGGGGGATTACCTATGAAAGGTAAGCCAAATGAGGAGTAAGTTGCAGTAGTCGAGAAGAGAGATAACCTGGGAGTGCATTAGTAACTTTGTGGTGTCCTAAGTTAAAGAGCGTGAATTTTGAAGATGTTACAGAGGTAAAGGCAGCAAGATATAAGCAGGTCATAGGTTATGCAATTTTCTGTCCTTCCACTCGCAGCTCTGTTGTGTTCTGCCAGCAGGGGGCCTTCCCAGCCAGCAGAACACAATGATTTGCTAGAGGTAAAAGGCTGACCAGGGTACATTGAGCACTAGTAGGAGCCAGTTTTGTTATTTATAATCGACTTATGATCTCCTTCTGTATATGGATCTAGATGGGCTATTTCTATTACTATGAGGGTTTGTTTGAAGGTGTGCCTGAGTGCTTTTAATTCAAGGTGGTTTGATGGCTACAAGTATAAGGCTGGATTCACACCTGAACAAGATGTTTTTATTTTTTGATCAGGTAAATTAACATTTAAGAACCATATTTCAAGTGTTTTAGATGTGTATTCAAGCGTAAAGGGTAACTCCACCTTCATGGGGGAAAAATACATATATAGCATATACCAGGGCTTGAAGAAGCCACTCGCCCAATCGCAAATGCAAGAAGAAATTCTTGTGCGGCGAGCACAGATGGATGGAGCGACTGCACCTGTGCTCCAAGCCTCATTGTGAAGCTGAGTTCTGGTTTCCAACTTCCCGTTTTCAGCTTCTTCTGCGCCGCCATTACACTGGCAGCGCCGTTGAGGGGACAGGAGCAGGAGAGGTCCGCTCTTCTCCGCTGAGAGGAGACACCCTCTCCACTGCCGCGGGGGACTCAAGGAGAGGTCTGCTCTTCCCCGCCACGGGGGACACAAGTAGAAGCCCGCTCTCCACCACCTTGGGAGATCACTGTAGAGAAACCACTGCACTGCGCTCACACAGAGCTCAGTGGCCTTCGTATACTGCAGTATACCTCTGAGCAGAGCGCTACAAAACAAACTGTAAGACACTTATTTACTGTTCCAAAACATATTGATTTTTTTGGTATAATTTTCTGCTAAAATACGACTGGACTTTAACCGCTAACCTACAGGGCACTTCCCCCTTCCAGTCCAGGCCAATTTCCAGCTTTCAGCGCTATCACACTTTGAATGACAATTGCGCGGTCATGCAACAATGTACCCATATGAAACTTTTATAATTTTTTTGAGACAGATAGAGCTTTCTTTTGGAGGTATTTAATCACCTCTGGGTTTTTTATTTTTTCTTAAACAAACCAAAAACCACTGAAAATTTTGAAAAAAACATTTTTTCTTAGTTTTTGTTATACAATTTTGTAAATAAGTGATTTTTCTCATTTACTGATGTGCGCTAATGAGGCTGCAGTGATGGGCACTGATAGGTGGCACTGATGGGCACTGAAGAGGAGTCACTGGTAGGTTGCACTGATGGGCATTGACAGGCATCACTGATGGGCACTGAAAGGCAGCATTGATACATGACACTGATATATGGCACAGATAGGCGGCACTGACTGGCACAGATAGGCGGCACTGACTGGCACAGATAGGCGGCACTGACTGGCACAGATAGGCGGCACTGACTGGCACTGATAGGCGGCACTGACTGGCACTGATAGGCGGCACTGACTGGCACTGATAGGCGACACTGACTGGCACTGATAGGCGACACTGACTGGCACTGATAGGCGACACTGATTGGCAGCACTGATAGGTGGCACTGACTGGCACTGATGGGTGACATTGAAAGGCAGCTCAGATGGGCTCATATGTGGCATTGATGTGCACTGGTAGGCACTGATATGTGGCACTGATGGGCACTGGCACGTGGCACTGATGAGCACTGACTGCTGGCACTGATGGACACTGACAGGTGGCACTTCTGGGGCCACACTGATCATCAGGGCACACTGGTCATCAGTGCCCTGATGATCGGTGTACATGTTCCCTCCGCGGAAAGCTGATTACCGGCTCTCCTCTCCTCTCCTCTGTCAGCGTGACAGCTCGAGAGGAGAGAAAAGCCGATAACCGACATTTCCCTGTTTACATGTGATCAGCTGTGATTGGACACAGCTGATCACATGACCGGGCCGACATCTTCGGCTCTTTCCGTGATCCGCTGTGTCCGAGGGACACCGCGCACTGGCGATCGCCGCGCTGTGTGCTCCCTGAGCAGCGCATGCACGGTGAGAATGGAAGGATGTCATATGACGTCCTATCAGAACGAGAGAACCACCCTGCGCCTGTCATTGTACTATATGGTGGGCGGAAGGTGGTTAATAAATGAATACTAAAAATATAAAAGTATTATACAAAAATCAGTTTAAGGAAAAGCTGTAATAATAACTGAAAATATGTGCTCACTAACCAAAATATCGTCATATTAAAAAGTCTCTTTCTAAAGATGCAGGAGATAAATAACAAAAATACAAAATGTTCACTACAGGTTTCAAGCTGTAAAACTTGATATTTTGATTGCACCCTGTTGCTATTAAGCTATTGCTGTTATGTTTAAATTGACATAATGCGTTGCGGTTTTTATTTTTTGTGCTATAAACAAAAATGACCAACAATTTTGAGAAAAAAACAATATTTTTGACTTTTTGCTATTAAACATATCCAATAAAAAAAATTTAAACAAATTTCATCATAAATTTAGGCTAAAATGTATTCTGCTCCATGTCTGCTAAAAAAAAAAAAAAAAAATCCAAATACGTGTAAATCAGTTGGTTTACGTGAAAGTTATAGTGTTTACAAATGGCGGTGTATATATACTGGAGTTTTTTTTTTTTATTTTTTACTAGCTGTGTCGGCGATCAGCGACTTATAGTGGGACTGTGGCAGGCATTCTGACTCCGGGGGGGAACTGACATCCCCAGTGACACCAAAACAATGATCAGTGCTGATAAAATAACACTGACATTGTACTAATGGCACTGGGCAGGAAGAGGTTAACATGTGGGATGATCAAAGTGTTAACTGTGTGCTGTTTCACTGCCTGCTGTGTGTGTGCTTCACTACTTTGCATGGCTCTGTTATGCAGAGCCTCACAAAGCAGTGTGCAGGAGCTGAGAGGGGAGAGAACTGTATTTTTTACACAGTTGTCCCTCCCATCGGAGATGCTCGGCAATCATCTGGCGCCTGCGAGTAATCACTGGCAGGGACCCGGTGATTGACCACTGAGCCCTGAAATGGTGGCGCAAGAAGGACGCACGACTCGCTCTCACCCCCTTCCTGGAACTGCAAGATCACGTATACATATCCGTGATTTTGCACACCCGTGCCACCCTGTAGCAGTATTTCTGCTATAGGGCGGACGGGAAACCATTAAATCGAATATAGCCAATCTTCCAAAAATAAATTCCTAAAATGAGTCAATTTGGAAGAACGAATAGATTAAACGAATCCAAATATATGAAACAAATTTGAATATACGAAACAAATTCCGAAAACAAATCATTCCAGCGTAGCGAATATGATGAAATCGAAATAGTTACCTAACGAATAAATCCAAAGCGAAACCATTTTTTCCATTGTGCACACAGAATGCTCAGCACTTCCGGTGTAACAGGTGATTTGCTCTCCTTTTGATTGGTGCCCTAGCCAAGTAACCTGACCACTGTCACATGACCGAGGAAGTAACATCACCATCACCTCCCGATCCCCAACACCGTAATATTGATCCTGGCTACAGGGGAGCAAGGGCAGCACAGTGGCTAAATGGTTAGCACTTCCGCCTGGCAGTACTAGGGTCGTTGGTTCCAATCCCAGCCACGGCACCATCTGCCTGGAGTTTGCATGTTCTCCCTGTGCCTGTGTGGGTTTCCTCCGGGTACTCTGGTTTCCTCCCACACTCCAAAGACATGCTGGTTGGTGAATTGGCTCCTGTCTAAATTGTCCCTAGTATGTGTATGTATAAATGTAAGTTAGGGATCTTAGACTGTACACCCCTTCAGGGTTAGGGACTGATGTCAATGTACAATATATATATAAAGCGCTGCATAAATGGACGGCGCTGTATAAGTACCTGAAATAAATAATAAGGGGGTCGGGATGACTTTGCGGAGACATTGTCACTTTTCCTTGGATGGTCAATGTGGCATAGTCTCTTCAGGAAGTTGGGGGCTGCTGGAAGCATTTGCTAGCATCGCTCTTGTATTCTAGAGCTCCATCAGTGGTTCAACTGGTCTTTGCCAAGTCGCCTTCCTGCCAGGAAGACCAAGTTATTGTGTATAAAGGGCAGCATTTATTTATCAAGAGCTGCCGGCTAATTCCCAGCTGGGTCGGGAAAGTCGTGGTTATATTTAAATAAATGCGCCTCTCGTACGCTCCTAATGAAGCGGTTTCTAGGGTTTCCGTGGCAACAACCCTATTTGTAGAATGGCAGAACTGAATAGTTTCCAAGAGGAGTGTATAATGCACCTGCACACTGAATACCTGTCACACGTGTCTGAAGCGGGGTGACAGATATCAGCAGAGAATAGCAAGAGTCTACATAATCCTGAGATAATGGCGGCCCAGCAGCTGTACAGCATAAAGAGCCAGCACTCTGAATAAATTACCTCCGAGGGGCTCATCTGTCGCTTGCCGCGCTAAAATGCCAGTTATAGGTCTGCCAGGGGAGATGCTGCAAAAACCTGTGATTTATTCTCCACAGGGGGCTTAAATACACCACATCTGTCGGATACTGTCTCGGGTGCGTAGGTTAGGCGTTTGACATTAGACTTTTTTTTTTTTTCCTGCTGAAACATGCTACAGAAGGGGAGAGGGATGTAATATATACAGTATAAGGCCTCATGCGCACTGGACGTTTTTACAGATGTTGTTTTGGGCTTTTGACGTCTTTCTACAGCCAGTAAACCCCCCAGCATGTTATCCTATGTGTCCATGCACACATAGGCTTTAATCAGCGTTTTTTGGCTGGGGGAAAAAAACCCCAAAACTAGTGAGTTTCTAGAGGAGTTTTTTTAGGTGTAAAAATGCTCTAAGGCCCCATGTACACGGGACACTTCTGAACAATGGAAATGAAC
Organism: Staurois parvus; assembly: GCF_062004578.1. NCBI lineage: Eukaryota > Metazoa > Chordata > Amphibia > Anura > Ranidae > Staurois > Staurois parvus. The sequence goes on along the minus strand of NW_028318185.1, from coordinate 5,658,586 downwards.
TGCTGGAAAACGTAGATTAAAAAATGTCTGTTTAGCTGCGTTTGCATACCGCGTTTATGTGCGTTTGCGTTTAGAAACGTTTTTTAAAGATAAGCACAGGAGACCTTCCCAAATGCCCAGAATGCACTGAAAAGTGGTAAATTATTAACTATTTCAGACTGTTTCAGAGAAATACAGAGTAGAAGCAGAGACAGCAGTATGTGTTGAGATTAGTTTAGGTGTGAGTTGCTCATTAACATTTCTTTTGTTTCCAAGGGTGGGAAAGGTGTCTGGTGGAGTGAGCCAGTAAGGCCACCTGGCAGGGGGTCTTCATGAGGAATTTGAGGTGTGAATGTTAATTAGCATATCTTTTGTTTTCAAGGGTGGGAGAGGTCTGAGGTGTGAATTGGTCATTACAATGTGTGACAAGCTTGGTAGGAACATCCTGTGTTCAGTGTTTTGTCCATCTGAGTACCTTGAAAACACTTTGCATGCATTTTTCATGATGAAAAAAGGCTCTGGACAGCATTGGGAACTGGAAGAGTTAAAAAAAAAATAGCTTAGGTGTGAGTTGCTCATTAACATTTATTTTGTTTCCAAGGGTGGGAAAGGTGTCTGGTGGAGGGAGTCATTAAGGCCACCTGGCAGGGCGTCTTCATGAGGAATTTGAGGTGTGAATGATCATTAACATATCTTTTGTTTCCAAGGGTGGGAGAGGTCTGAGGTGTGAATTGGTCATTACAATATGTGACAAGCATGGTAGGAACATCCTGTGTTCAGTGTTTTGTCCATCTGAGTACCTTGAAAACACTTTGCATGCATTTTTCAAGATAAAAAAAGGCTCTAGACAGCATTGAGAACTGGAAGAGTTAAGAGAAAAAAAAATTTCAGATGCAAATGCTTATAAACGCGATTAGCCGCGCTTACAAGCGTTTTGCTTTTGAAACGCTGATAAAATCGACTGCCTAACGCAAGTTTTCTGCGTTCAAAAAAACGACTGTAAACTCAAATACCTGTAAATGACGATGTGTACATGGACACATAGGAAAACATTAGGGAGAGTTCAGGGGCTGCTGAAAAAATGCTGAACAGCTCCTAAACGTGAGTTTATCCACTGCAGTGTACATGAGCCCTAACACTGGTAAATGTGGTAAAATGCAGCAAACTGGTGGTTTTGTGAATAACCACTAACGCAGCTAAACGCTAGTGCAAAACTGCTAAAAAAAAAAGTGGAACAACTCATGTTTTTAACACGACTTTATACAGCGAATGCTATTGGTGTTTTTAAAACACCCAGTGTGCATGGAGCTTAGCAGGCAACGTTTGACATTCCTAAACTTTTAATTTTCAGAATTGCGGCACAAATATCTCTGCCCAAATTGTTGTACAGTATATCTAACACAGATTGCCTACAAGTATATAAATCTCTGCATTTTACATCCTTTATTTTTTTGCAGCCGTTTGGTTGTGCCTTATGCCACTATTCTTGCAATATTCCCGGCTCTCTGAAGAGGCATTATAACAAGAAGCATCCCAATGAGGAATGCGTGAACTCTGGAGCTGGGGAGCTCTCTGCAGAATCCCTCGTCCTCCAAGGTAAGTGTCAGTTCCCTGTTTGTTCAATTACCCTGTAAATAAAGAGGGTGAGAGAGGAAGGGCACCACCATTATTTTTACTCCATTACATAGGCAGAAATAAAAGAACTTTGTTAAAAAACAAGTTTGAACATAGAAATAAATTATACTCACCTAGATGGCTGCAGCATCGATCCCAGCTGCAGCTGTCCACCGCCCACTGTACACGAAGTACTAAGTAATCAAAGGTTGCTGATTTGCTCAGTTCTTGTATTCAGTCTACAGAGAACTGGTCATTGTCAGTCACCGGCTCTCTGTTCTGCCCTTCCAGAGCCCATTGGGGTACCGGGCTATGGAGGGAGTGGAACTGGATGCCTAAGGCTTTCAGCAACACTCTTCCAAGTCATAATCTTTCCAGAGCCTGGACCGGGATTTAGCCCGCTGTCATCTGAATATAGGTCACAGGAGTGCAGAAATATATATATAAAAATAAGTGGCCATAAACATTCAGTTAATTTATTCTATTACATGGTTCATGTTATCTGTTCTGTTTCCAGACAATAGTTTCCTTCTTTACCTCGTTTTTTGGTTTCCATCAATTATTTGTATTTAATTTTTAACCTTTTGGTCCTGAGAGATGTTTATAGAAAAGCATATATTCAGTGCTCAGTATAAATGAGTAAATCCTTTTTGAAAAGTAAGATTTTAATCAATATCTCAATGAACACAAAATTTTGACAAAACTGAGATTTATAGAACATTTGTTTTACCTCATTACATTAAAGTAAGGTTAAACACTTGGATTACAAAATCTTCAGTTTTTCTCAAATTAGTTGATGCAAAAATGAATACACCCCACAAAAAAACTCCTCCATCTAGTATTTTGTATGACCTCCATGATTTGTAAGGACAGCACCAAGTCTTCTAGGCATGGAATGAACAAGTTGGAGACAAATTGCAACATCTGTCTTTTTCCATTCTTCAAGAATGACCTCTTTTAGAGCCTGGATGCTGGATGGAGAGTGAAACTCAACTTGTCTCTTCAGAATTCCCCATAGGTGTTCGATTGGGTTCAGATCAGGAGACCTACTTGGCCACTGAATCGCTTTCACCCTGTTGTTCTTCAGAAATGCAACAATGGCCTTAGATATGTGTTTTGGATAATTTTCATGTTGGAAAAATGCACAACGACCGAGGGCATGGAGTGATGGTAGCATCTTCTCTTTCAATATAGAGCAGTATATCTGTGAATTCATGATTAAAATAAATATAAGTGAAGTCTTGTGAGCTACTATACCAACTATTTAGTGCCAATACATTGTTAACCCATATGGATATTAGCAGATAGCTTGCACCATACACATACCCATACAGATGTGCCAATACTCATTAAATATCAAAAATTGTGCAGCGCTCCACTAAAAACAAACAAATATATGTATATAAGTCTTCCAAAATCATACAAATCTTCCAAAAAGTAACCCAATGTCCATATTACATTTGTGATTCTTTGCAATTTCAATGTTGTCAATGGATCATCTATTTCTCGATTCACCTCTGGTGTGTTAGCAAACCAAACACCCGTGCACCTTCACCAATTGTGCTCTCACCTTTTATATATGAACAAACCTTTAAGTGAGGTCATATAGAGCTTGTGTCCCTTGTATGGACAGAATATAGATGGGATTGTTATCCTGATGGATCTGGATTCCCTTCAATTCTTTAGTGGTCCCCCTCAAGTCAGAGCACACACAATGCTATGTACAGCGCGTATCAAACAGAGGCAGCTCTCTATCTCACCACCTCCACTGCCGACATCAAAATGTCCAGCGGCTGACCCCACTCCACTCCTATACACGTTACAATCAACAGGCTTCCTCAGTAGCTACTGACTTTTGTGTGCACTGAAATGCATCTCCCCGACACCAGCAGCACTCATGCAGCCCCACATAAGGACACTGCCACCACGATGTTTCGCTGTAGGCACCATCCATTTTTCTTCGTACTCCTCACCTTTTGCGATGCCATACAGTTTTGAAGCCATCAATTCCAAAAACATTTATCTTGGTCTCATCCCTCCAGAGTACAGAGGCCCAGTAGTCGTCGTCTTCTTTTTAGCATGGGTCCTGGCAAATTCTAGACAGGCTTTTTTGTGCATGGGCTTTAGAGGCTTCCTTCGTGGACGACACCCATGCATGCCATTCCTCTGCAGTGTACGCCGTATTGTGTCAAAGGAAACCATCACCCCAGTTTTATTTTCTACATCTTTAGCTAACTGCAGTGAACTTGCATGGCGATTTTCTTCAACCCTTCTCATCAGAAGACGCTCCTGTCGAGGTGTTAACTTCCGTGGACGGTCTGGACGTCTCTGTGAGATGGTTGCAGTTCCATCTTTGTTAAATTTTTGTATCACTTTAGCTACAGTATTTTGATCGATAAGTAAAGCTTTACTGCTCTTCTTGTAGCCTTCACCTTTATCGTGTAAAGAAATAATTTTCTTTCTCAGGCCTTTCTCTTCCATGTGCCATTGCTGGCACCATGAAATGGGAGGGGTTTTCTTTAAGTAACACCCTTTTATAATCAACTGTCTGCTGGACACCTGTTTAATGAATAATTAGACTCACCTAGAGTTGAATTCTTGTTAATCAGGATTTTGCTGTCTAAAATTTAGCTTTAAAATTTAGCTCCTAAGACTTTCATTGGGGTGTATTCATTTCTGAAACATGGTCTTGAATGAATTTGTTAGGAGAAATACTTTTTTGTGTGTGCAAATGACCAAATCTCATTTGTAATTAATGGCCAGCATTTGTGGGAGTATTTTGTAGTATAGTGTCCCATAGAACATGTGGATTCTGAAAGGAAAGGTTTTCTGGCAAATCTGTTGAGGTGTATTCGTTTATTCTGAGCACTGTGTGTGTAAATTATTATTTATTTATTTTTTATATATATGCAGTTATTTATGTCTTGCAAGACTCTTTAATCCCACACACTATTTAAATTGTTTCTATGATTTTTTTTTATGAGTTTTCTGATATTTATGCTTTTTATGCTCTCAATGATTTTTACCATCATACAACAATGTGTCTTTTTTTTTTTCCTATCAGGGAATATGCTTTGATTAGGGCTTATGACATGTGGAGTGTGTATGTATTACTGTTTTATTATTTGCCTGAAGTTTCAGGAATTCAGATTTGCTCCTTTTTATCTATATGCCCTCTTGTGCTCTTTTGACTTCCCATTAGCTTCTTGTTTCAGCTGATAGTCAATAAACTCCTCTATCAGTATGATGATTTTCTGTATCTTCGCACGGCTGGTGATCTTTATGCGCTGCAATGAAACCCAGACTATTATGTATGAGGAATGGGGCGCAGTAATTGTGAAACAATAACATGCAGGCTTTAGCATTGAATGAATACAAAGACATCAAATGAATACAAAGACAAGCACTATCCAGCGTGGGAAGTTCTCTGTCACTTCTTTGCAGTTAAGTTATCTTTTGAAAGGGAAAAGAAAAAAACCCGTCATAAAGCCAGATACCTGGGTGTGAATCCGAAGCTGACATTCGTTAAAGCCCTCCTCTCTGTGATGTCCACACCAGGGGCGGATTGACAACTCATGGGGCCCCTGGGCAATAGGGGATCATGGGGCCCCTCTGTCCTTGCCCACACTCAAAGCACACCCAAAAAAGCCTATAAAAGGTACCAGGGGCATTTTATGGGGCCCCCTACTGACCCCGGGCCCTCGGGCAGTGCCCTAGTGCTCGAATGGTCAGTCCTCCCCTGGTCCACACCTTCAAACCTTGCACACACAATGTTTTTTTTTTTAATCCTTGTATACATACCTTAAATCCTACTTTCTTCAGTCCAGGTCCTCTTTTCTTCCTCCAACAGTGTGTGGTCCTGAATGCTACAGAGAATGGTTCTTGGCTTTTTCAATGGCCAGGAGGAGAGGGTGTTGGAGACACAACCATAGCCCCAGGGTCTATGGAATAGAAATCTTTTTAACCTGTAGTTGGGCTTTAACCACTCACCCTCTGGAAGATTTACCCCCCTTCATGACCAGGCCATTTTTTTTTTTTGCTACATGGCACTGCACTACTATAACTGACAATTGCGCAGTCATGCGATCCTGTACACAAATTAAATTTATATCTTGTTTTTCACAGAAATGGAGCTTTCTTTTGGTGGTATTTGATCGTCAGTTTTTTTTAATTTTTTTGGCGCTATAAATTAAAAAAGACCGAAGTTGGAAAAAAAAAAACTGGTATTTTTTTTACTTTTTGCGATAAGATACCCCATTAAAACTTAAAAAAAAAAATTAAATGTATTCATAAATTTAGGCCAAAATGTGTCCTGCTACATTATTATTATACATTATTATTATTATACAGGATTTATATAACGGTTTGCTCAGCGCTTTACATTATAGTGGGAGACAATACAGCAACAATACAGTTCAATACAAGAGGGATAGGAGGGTCCTGATCCTTGGAGCTTACAATCTAGGTGCTACATGTCTTTGGTAAAAAAAAAAAAATTCCCTATAAGTGTATATTAACCACTTACCTACTGGGCACTTACCCCCTTCCTTACCAGGCCAATTTTCAGCTTTCAGCGCTGTTGCACTTTGAATGACAATTGTGTGGTAATGCAACATTATACCCATATGAAATTTTTATAATTTTTTTTCTCAGAAATAGAGCTTTCTTTTGGTGGTATTTAATCGTCGCTGGATGTTTTCACTTTTTGCGCTATGAAAAAAAAAATAAAAAGAGCAAAAGTTTTCAAAATAAAGTTTCTTTGTTTCTATTATAAAACATAGCAAACGGGTAATTTTTTTTCTTTCACTGAAGTGCGTTGATGAGGCAGCACTGATAGGCGGCACTGATGATGGGTACTGATAGGCGGCACAGACTGGTGGCACTGACTGGCAGCACTGCTGGGCTGCACTTCTGGGCACAGGTGGGTGGCACTTCTGGGCACAGGTGGACAGCATGGGTGGCACTGCTGGGCACTTGTGGGCGGAACTGGTGGGTACTTGTGGGCGGAGCTGGTGGGTAGCACTGCTGGGCACCGATCATCAGGGCACTGATCATCAGTGCTGATCCCTGTTCTGACAGCTGCCGACAACATACTCTGGCAACGTGAGGAAAGTGCAGCCAAGAACCGGCAATTGCATTTCCTGGTGATTAGCATGTCATTGGCGCGGCTGATCACATGGTAAAAGGCCGCTGTGACTGGCCTTTTACCACATCACATGATCAGCTATATATATATACTGGTAATGGTAATGGCGGTGATATATATACTGGTGATGGCGGTGACCAGCGACTTATAGCAGGACTGTGGCAGGCATTCTGACACTAAGTGACAGTGGGTGGGAAATGACTAACTGCCACTGACATCCCCAGTGACACCAATACAGTGATCAGTGCTAATAAAAAGCACTGACACTGTACTAATGACACTGGGCAGGAAGGGGTTAACATGTGGGATGATAAAGGGGTTACCTGTGTGCTGTGTTGATTACAGTGTGCTGTTTTGCCAGAGAACGTGCTGCTTTCTATTTTCCTGCTTTGCCCCTGCTGACAGAAAAGAGGTCTGTGTTGTTTCCACTCAGATCTCTCTCCTGTCAGCTGCTGAACCGCAGAAAAGGGACGCAATGATTGACATCTTCAGGAGCCAATGGCAGCCTGGCTAGGGTGGCACGTGTGCCCCCGACCTCATAATGAAAAATCACGTATATTTACATGATTTTGCGCAGAGCTGCCGTCCTGTACCAGTAAAACTGCTATAGGGCGGCTTGGAAGTGGTTAAAGAAGGTATCCTGCAAAGAGGATTAAAGGGTTTGTCAAGCCAAAAAAAAGTTTTTTCTAGTTTTGCATAGAGTGGGCAAAGGTTAGAACACCAGCCTGGTTTTTACTGCTGTTTGAGGCGCCATTTGAGATCTGTCTTGGATAGCTGGGAGCGCGCAGTGAGCTCACTTTCAGCATAGAAACACTGGCTGCCCAGTGATGTATATGTGTTACATGTGTGGCAACAGGTTAAAATAATCCATTTATTTTGTGTCTTTAACTTCGTTTTTTTTTAATGGGTGACAGGTTCTCTTGGAAAAAAAAAACAGCCATTGACTTTACCCAGTATTTGGAAAGCATATAGGAGTTATGCAATCACAGCATTTATTTTAATTTTATACCATCAACATTGTAATAAAAACACATATCCCATGGTACCTTGCTTGCAAGCAGTGATTCCTGTACTGACTCCGCCTCCTGAAACTCCTCTCAGCACCTCTGTAAATCAGAGGGCAGGCTCTGTGACATGCGTGACACAGCAGTGTCTTCTTACAGGACATAGAGAATATGTGTCACAGAAGGGAGTACGTGTGGGGATCTTCACAAAGTAAGTTTACAAACGTCAAGATCTTTTTGACAAAGGGCCAGTTTACTGTCCTTCAGGCTTTAGAGGGACCGGACTGTGGCCTGTGGGAGTAGAAAATGCCCCATTGGTGTCAGTGGGGGAAATAGTGACCTATTGATAGTTTCAATAGGGGGGAATAGAGCCCCATCGATTGGTGTCATTGGGAGGAATTGTGCCCCATTATTGGTGTCAGTGGGAGGAATAGTGCCCCATTGACATCGTCAATGGGAGGAATAGTGCTCCATTGACATCGTCAATGGGAGGAATAGTGCCCCATTGACGGTGTCAATGGGAGGAATAGTGCCCCATGGACGGTGTCAATGGGAGGAATAGTGCCCCATGGACGGTGTCAATGGGAGGAATAGTGCCCCATGGACGGTGTCAATGGGAGGAATAGTGCCCCATGGACGGTATCAATGGGAGGAATAGTGCCCCATGGACGGTGTCAATGGGAGGAATAGTGCCCCATGGACGGTGTCAATGGGAGGAATAGTGCCCCATGGACGGTGTCAATGGGAGGAATAGTGCCCCATGGATGGTGTCAATGGGAGGAATAGTGCCCCATGGACGGTGTCAATGGGAGGAATAGTGCCCCATGGACGGTGTCAATGGGAAGAATAGTGCCCCATCGACGGTGTCAATGGGAAGAATAGTGTCATGTGTAAATGTAAGGAACAGTGCCCTATCGATGGTGTCAGTAGGAGGAATAATGCCCCATTGATGTGTCAGTGGGAGGCATAGTACCCTATCGCTGGTGTCAATAGGAGGAATGGTGACCCATGATGGTGTAAGTAGGAATAGTGCCCCATTGACGGTGTCAATGGGAGGAATAGTGCCCCATTGACGGTGTCAATGGGAGGAATAGTGCCCCATGGACGGTGTCAATGGGAGGAATAGTGCCCCATGGACGGTGTCAATGGGAGGAATAGTGCCCCATGGGTGGTGTCAATGGGAGGAATAGTGCCCCATGGGCGGTGTCAATGGGAGGAATAGTGCCCCATGGGCGGTGTCCATGGGAGGAATAGTGCCCCATCGACGGTGTCCATGGGAGGAATAGTGCCCCATCGACGGCGTCAATGGGAGGAATAGTGCCCCATCATTGGTATCAGTGGGATAAATCGTGCCCCATCATTGGTGTCAGTGGGATAAATAGTGCCCCATCATTGGTGTCAGGTGGAAGAATAGTGCCCCAAGGGCCACATAAAGCCAAGCAAAGGGCCACATCCGGCCTCTGGGCCGCAATTTGGAAACCACTGTTTTAAAATAATAGGAGTAAGCTAGAAATAATTGAAATTCAATGTGGAAATTAATATATGATTTTATATTTTGTCCAGAGATCTATGCTTCAAATAGCGTTCACTTCTAGGTATTCACTCTGTTATCATATGCTGGGTTCCAACTGCTCAGACTTGTGACAGGTTTATGAATCTAAATACTGAATGAATAGTACTGTATAGAATATATTTTTATTTAATAAAAAAAAAAAAAAACTTTTAATATGAACTAATGTTGTATTATTGATGGTGAAGCCAGTAGGCAGTAGATGAGGAGGCAGCTTATAATGTGGCATGAGATACGCCGTGCTGATAAGAGTCCCTCCAGCGTCGACTCCGTACAATAACTGATTATTAAAGATCAAAGTGGGCTTCCTTATACGCATTAATAATACATCAGCCCTTTTATTTTACATACCCTAGCTCTGGGGCTCTGCTAGCTGATAATAGATTTATATTGTTGGATTTTTACCCTATAATTTTAGGAATTAATTTCAGATACGTAGTTGAGGGTCTTTTTCATTAAATGGTCATTTCAAATTTAGTAGCAGGATATTAAACTTTTAAGTCTGTTTTGTCGTATGAATGGTATGTTGGAAGTGTGCAGCATAGCATGGGCTAAATTTCCAGTCAAAGAATTATTTAATAATAAACTGTATCTAAACCCAAGAAAAAAAAAGTAATACATTGCAGTTTACCAGTCCTCAGGTGTTGCAGCTGCATTAGTTTTCTTTTTTCAGGCTTTTTGTTCCCCTTTTTTTTTACCCGGTGTAACATACTTCCTGTCCTAGGGTGACAACATTCACTTACTATGTTCACACAAATCTGTGCTAAAGCCTTCTAAATCCCAAGCAGCTGGAAAAAGCCTATTCCTCCGATAAGAAAGATTTTTATTTTTATATATATATATATATATATATATATATATATATGTGTGTGTGTGTGTGTGTGTGTGTGTGTGTATATATATATATATAGTCAGGTCCATAAATATTGGAACATTGACACAATTCTAAAATTTTTGGCTCTATACACCACCACAATGGATTTGAAATGAAACAAACAAGATGTGCTTTAACTGCAGACGACTGTCAGCTTTAATTTGAGGGTATTTACATCCAAATCAGGTGAACGGTGTAGGAATTACAACAGTTTGCATATGTGCCTCCCACTTGTTAAGGCACCGAAAGTAATGGGACAGAATAATAATCATAAATCAAACTTTCACTTTTTAATACTTGGTTGCAAATCCTTTGCAGTCAATTACAGCCTGAAGTCTGGAACGCATAGACATCACCAGACGCTGGGTGTCATCCCTGGTGATGCTCTGCCAGGCCTCTACTGCAACTGTCTTCAGTTCCTGCTTGTTCTTGGGGCATTTTCCCTTCAGTTTTGTCTTCAGCAAGTGAAATGCATGCTCAATCGAATTCAGGTCTGGTGATTGACTTGGCCATTGCATAACATTCCACTTCTTTCCCTTAAACTCTTTGGTTGCTTTTGCAGTATGCTTTGGGTCATTGTCCATCTGCACTGTGAAGCGGCGTCCAATGAGTTCTGAAGCATTTGGCTGAATATGAGCAGATAATATTCCCGAAACACTTCAGAATTCATCCTGCTGCTTTTGTCAGCAGTCACATCATCAATAAATACAAGAGAACCAGTTCCATTGGCAGCCATACATGCCCACGCCATGACACTACCACCACCATGCTTCACTGATGAGGTGGTATGCTTAGGATCATGAGCAGTTCCTTTCCTTCTCCATACTCTTCTCTTCCCATCACTCTGGTACAAGTTGATCTTGGTCTCATCTGTCCATAGGATGTTGTTCCAGAACTGTGAAGGCTTTTTTAGATGTCGTTTGGCAAACTCTAATCTGGCCTTCCTGTTTTTGAGGCTCACCAATGGTTTACATCTTGTGGTGAACCCTCTGTATTCACTCTGGTGAAGTCTTCTCTTGATTGTTGACTTTGACACACATACACCTACCTCCTGGAGAGTGTTCTTGATCTGGCCAACTGTTGTGAAGAGTGTTTTCTTCACCAGGGAAAGAATTCTTTGGTCATCCACCACAGTTGTTTTCCGTGGTCTTCCGGGTCTTTTGGTGTTGCTGAGCTGACCGGTGCGTTCCTTCTTTTTAAGAATGTTCCAAACAGTTGTTTTGGCCACGCCTAATGTTTTTGCTATCTCTCTGATGGGTTTGTTTTGTTTTTTCAGCCTAATGATGGCTTGCTTCACTGATAGTGACAGCTCTTTGGATCTCATCTTGAGAGTTGACAGCAACAGATTCCAAATGCAAATAGCACACTTGAAATGAACTCTGGACCTTTTATCTGCTTCTTGTTATTGGGATAATGAGGGAATATCACACACCTGGCCATGGAACAGCTGAGAAGCCAATTGTCCCATTACTTTTGGTCCCTTAACAAGTGGGAGGCACATATGCAAACTGTTGTTATTCCTACACTGTTCACCTGATTTGGATGTAAATACCCTCAAATTAAAGCTGACAGTCTGCAGTTAAAGCACATCTTGTTTGTTTCATTTCAAATCCATTGTGGTGGTGTATAGAGCCAAAAATGTTAGAATTGTGTCGATGTCCCAATATTTATGGACCTGACTGTATACACTATATTGCCCAAATCATTGGATTCAGGTGTTCCAATCCCCTCCATGGACACAGGTGTATAAATTCAAGCCCCTAGGCATGCAGACTGCTTCTACAAACATTTGTGAAAGAATGGGTCGCTCTCAGGAGCTCAGTGACTCCAAGCGTGGTCCCGTGATAGGTTGCCACCTGTGCAACTGTGAAGTCCATCTACGAAATTTCCTTACTATTAAATATTCCACAGTCATCTGTTAGTGGGATTATAGCAAAGTGGAAGTAACTGAGAACAGCAACAACTCAGCCACCAAGTGGTAGGCCACGTAAAATGACAGAGCTGGGCCAACACATGCTGAAGTGCGCAGGAGTCGCCAACTGTCTGCAGAGTCAATAGCTAAAGGCCTCCAAACTTCATTTGGACTTCAGATTAGCACAACAGTGCGTAGAGAGCTTAATGGAATGGGTTTCCATGGCCGAGCAGCTGCATCCAAGCCTTACCTCACCAAGTGCAAATAAAAGCGTCGGATGCCGTGGTGTAAAACACGCCGCCACTGGACTCTAGAGCAGAGGCATGTTCTCTGGAGTGACCAATCATGCTTTTCTAGCAATCTGATGGATGTGTCTGTGTTTGACAGGAGAACGGTACTTGTCTGACTGCATTGTGCCAAGTGTAAAGTTTGGTGGAGGGGAAATTATGGTGTGGGGTTGTTTTTCAGGGGTTGGGATTGGCCCCCTAGTTCCTGTGAAGGGAACTCTTAAGGTGTCAGCATACCAAGACATTTTGGACAATTTCATGCTCCCAACTTTGTGGGAACAGTTTGGGGATGGCCCCTTCCTTTTCCAACATGACTGTGCACCAATGCACAAAGCAAGGTCGATAATGAGCGAGTTTGGGGTGGAGGAACATGACTGGCCTGCACAGAGTCCTGACCTCAAGCCGATAGAACACCTTTGGGATGAATTAAAGGGGAGACTGTGATCCAGGCCTCCTCCCCCGACATCAGTGCCTGACCTCACAAATGTGCTTCTGGAAGAATGGTCAAACCTTCCCATAGACACCCTCCTAAACCTTGTGGACGGCCTTCCCAGAAGAGTTGAAGCTGTTATAGCTGCAAAGGGCGGGGCCAACTCAGTATTGAACCCTACGGACTAAGACTGGGATGCCATTAAAGTTCATGTGTGTGTAAAGGCAGGCGGCCCAATACTTTTGGCAATATTGTGTGTGTGTTGTCAAAAGTAGTGGGACGCCTGCCTTTATATACACACACACACACACACACACACACACACACACGAACTTTAATCACATGCCTGATGAAGGGGTCCTGCAAGACTCTGAAATGTTCCCTTGCTGTAACTATGTGATTGTTCATTAAAACATTTGAACCCATATTGGTGATCCTTGGTGTGCTGGTGACATTCTCCCTTACTGATTCTGTTCGGTTCCAGCCAACCGTCACTGCAGCACCCACTTATACACACAGCCATTTTTACTGCAGGAACGTGTTTATTTGGCTTGTACACTTGCATTCATCACTCCAGAGAACAGATCTCCACTGCTATAGAGTCCAGTTGTGGCGTGCTTTACACTACGGCATCCGATGTTTGCATTGCACTTGGTGATGTAAGGCTTGGATGCAGCTGCTCGGCCATGGAAACCCATTCCATGAAGCTCTCTACGCACTGTTGTGCTAATCTGAAGACCACACCAAGTTTGGGGATCTTTAGCTATTGACTCTGCAGACAGTTGGTGACTTCTGCGCACTGTGCGCTAACCCCGTTGCTGTTGTTCCCAGTTGCTTCCACTTTGTTATAATATCACTAACAGTTGACCGTGGAATATTTATTAGCAAGAAAATTTCACAGATGGATTTTTTTCTTTGCACAGGTGGCAAAATATCACGATACCACGCTTGAATTCACTGAGCTCCTGAGAGCGACCCATTCTTTCACAAATAGAAGCAGTCTGCATGCCTAGGTGCTTGATATTATACACCTGTGGCCACGGAGGTGATTGGAACACCTGAATCCAATGATTTGGAGGGAGGGCCCAATAGTTTTGGAAATATTGTGTGTGTGTGTGTTTTCATTTATCTTCCTGCTGACACCACCAACTGTGGAAGGGAGTGCCACATCCTTACTGCTCTAACAATAAAGAACCTCTTTCGCAGTTTTAAGATTGAACCACCCTATCATCCAACTTCGTTATGTGGCCGTGTCTTCTTTAGAGACCTTAGGTTAAATCGTTTCCTGCTAATGCTAGACCATTTAAAGATTTGTATGTTGCAATCATATCCCCTCCTAAGTGTCTCTTCTCCAGGAAGAACAAGTTTAATGTGTGCAGTCGTTCCTCTTAATTGAGGTCCTTTTTCTCCTTATTACCTTTGTTGCCCTTCTCTGGACTCTCTATGGTTCAAGCACATCCTTCCTGAGGACTGGTGACTGTATACTCAGGATGAGGCCAAACCAAAGTTCTGTAAAGTGTTAGAATTCGTTTTATCTCACTCTCTCCTTGATGTGTACCTTGCATTCATATTTTTAGCTTCGGAGTGCGTTACTTTGTTTTTTTTTTTTCAATTTTAAAACTCATCTGCCATTTAGTTGCCCGCCCCTCTATTTTAACTAGGTCCTCTTGTAAAGTTGCTATTTCCTGCTGTGAAGTTATAGCTTTGTATCAGCAGCAAACACTGAGATTCATTTATTTATACCAACCTCTACAACGTTTATGAACAAGTTAAACAGAATTGGTCCCAGGACTGAGCCCTGGGGCACCCCACTCACAGCTCTAGACTATTCAGAAAATGTGTCGTGTCATTAATCACTACTTTCTGGACACACTCCTGTAACCAGTTTTCTACCCAGGCGCATATGATTTAATCAATGTCAAAAGACCTTCATTTGTAAATTAAGCGTTTGTGAAGTACTGTATCAAATGCCATAGCGAAATCTAGAGCCACTATGTCCACATGCCTTCTTCTATTCATATTACAGCTCACCTCATTGACTGTTAAAAGGTTGATCTGGCAAGAATTCATGCTGCTTACTACCAATGATACTATTGTCATCAGCAAGTTCTTGGATATTGTCCCTTTTATCATTCCTTCCAATAATTTACATACTATTGATGTTAGGCTGACCCGTCTGTAGTTTCCAGGTACTGTATATATTTCAGCCCTTTTTTTGAAAATTCGTGCCATGTTTTTTTTCCACCAATTTGCTGGTAATATTCCAGTCCATAAGCTGTCCGTAAAATTAGGAAAATGGTTCGGCTATCAACAAGGCTAAGGTGTGGGTTTTTTTTTTAAGAATTCTCTGGTGTAACCTATCTGGTCATGGCGATAAATTAATTGTATTTTTTATTACTTTTTTGCACATTGGTTTATTTGAAAAAAAAAGTTGTTTTTTTTTTTACTGTCCTCTGCAATGTCTCACAAAAAAAAACCTGTTTTCGCTGCCTCGATCATGCTCTTGTTTTTTATTGCATAGTTTTTAGTTTTGGAATGCCAATGGTGACCCTGCTGCCTTATGTCTATTAAAGTACTTTTTTTTTTCATTAATATGCCTTTTTATGCTAACATTTAGCCACCCAAGTTTAACTTTTGCTCTGTTATATTTGTTGCTTATTTTCCTATAATTTATGTCAATAGTAATTACTGTGTGATCACTGTTACTTAAATTATTCCCTACTTCCACATCTGCAATCAGTTTTGTGTTTGTAATTAATAGGTCCAGCAGATCACTGTTTCTAGTTGGGCCTGCCACCATTTGACCCATGAATTTGTCCTGCATTACATTCAAGAAATGGAGACCCTTAGCTGAGTGTGCAGTTCTGTCTGCCCAGTCAATATCAGAATAGTTGTGGTCCGCCATGATGATAACATTACCCAGCCTCCCCTCCATCTCTAACTGTGAAAGGAGATGGGCCATCTCCTCCTCTTTTAGGTTAGGGGCCTATAGCCTACACCCACAAGAAGTTTACAGTTTTGTTCCTTGGATGCTCCAGCCATAAATATTTCACCTCCTCACTAGCCCCTTTAGCAATGGCATCCAACATATACAAATCGCTATGAAGATTCTTCAGATCAAAAAAAATTTTAGTTTTTGATTTTAAATACAATATATATATATAAACCAACTGCTGCAAAACTAACTGCAGAGCTCAATCTCAGTCCTTATGGGACTGAGATTGAGCTCTGCAGTCACTTTTGTAGCAGTTTTCTTATTCCAGGTCACAATCCTGTGCAATGTCCTTTTTGTCTCTTTCAGTCAGTTGACCACGGCGACCGCGCTTATGTTCATCAGAAGTTTCCTCGGAAACTGTATATTTATTTATTTATTTCAGGTACTTATATAGCGCTGTCAATTTACGCAGCACTTTACATATATATTGAACATCAGTCCCTAACCCTCAAGGGGCGTACAATCTAAGGTCCCTAACTCACATTCATACATACACATACTAGGGACAATTTAGACAGGATCCAATTAACCTACCAGCATGTCTTTGGAGTGTGGGAGGAAACCGGAGCACCCGGAAGAAACCCACGCAAGCACAGGGAGAACATGCAAACTCCATGCAGGAGGCGCCATGGTCGGGAATCGAACCCATAACCCATTTACCTCAAGGCAGACGTGCTAACCACTAAGCCACTGTGCCGCCCAACCTTATACCTGAGACTTCCCTATATCCTTTCCTCCTAACTGATTCCTCCCCTTGTATATAAAGCAAAAGGGTGGCAAGGAACAGGAATTGTCATGCAAATAATAATATTGTATCTATATACAGTCATGTCCATAAATATTGGGACATCAACACAATTCTAACATTTTTGGCTCTATACACCACCACAATGGATTTGAAATGAAATGAACAAGATGTGCTTTAACTGCAGACTGTCAGCTTTAATTTGAGGGTATTTACAACCAAATCAGGTGAATGGTGTAGGAATTACAACAGTTTGCATATGTGCCTCCCACTTGTTAAGGAACCAAAAGTAATGGGACAATTGGCTTCTCAGCTGTTCCATGGCCAGGTGTGTGGTATTCCCTCATTATCCCAATTACAATGAGCAGATAAAAGGTCCAGAGTTCATTTCAAGTGTGCTATTTGCATTTGGAATCTGTTGCTGTCAACTCTCAAGATGAGATCCAAAGAGCTGTCACTATCAGTGAAGCAAGCCATCATTAGGCTGAAAAAAACAAAACAAACCCATCAGAGAGATAGCAAAAACATTAGGCGTGGCCAAAACAATTGTTTGGAACATTCTTAAAAAGAAGGAACGCATCGGTGAGCTCAGCAACACCAAAAGACCCGGAAGACGACGGAAAACAACTGTGGTGGATGACCGAAGAATTCTTTCCCTGGTGAAGAAAACACCCTTCACAACAGTTGGCCAGATCAAGAACACTCTCCAGGAGGTAGGTGTATGTGTGTCAAAGTCAACAATCAAGAGAAGACTTCACCAGAGTGAATACAGAGGGTTCACCACAAGATGTAAACCATTGGTGAGCCTCAAAAACAGGAAGGCCAGATTAGAGTTTGCCAAACGACATCTAAAAAAGCCTTCACAGTTCTGGAACAACATCCTATGGACAGAAGAGACCGAGATCAACTTGTACCAGAGTGATGGGAAGAGAAGAGTATGGAGAAGGAAAGGAACTGCTCATGATCCTAAGCATACCACCCCTTCAGTGAAGCATGGTGGTGGTAGTGTCATGGCGTGGGCATGTATGGCTGCCAATGGAACTGCTTCTCTTGTATTTATTGATGATGTGAATGCTGACAAAAGCAGCAGGATGAGTTCTGAAGTGTTTCGGCAATATTATCGGCTCATATTCAGCCAAATGCTTCAGAACTCATTGGACGCCGCTTCACAGTGCAGGTGGACAATGACCCAAAGCATACTGCAAAAGCAACCAAAGAGTTTTTTAAGGGAAAGAAGTGGAATGTTATGCAATGGCCAAGTCAATCACCTGACCTGAATCCGATTGAGCATGCATTTCACTTGCTGAAGACAAAACTGGAGGGAAAATGGCCCAAGAACAAGCAGGAACTGAAGACAGTTGCAGTAGAGGCCTGGCAGAGCATCACCAGGGATGAAACCCAGCGTCTGGTGATGTCTATGCGTTCCAGACTTCAGGCTGTAATTGACTGCAAAGGATTTGCAACCAAGTATTAAAAAGTGAAAGTTTGATTTATGATTATTATTCTGTCCCATTACTTTTGGTCCCTAACAAGTGGGAGGCACATATGCAAACTGTTGTAATTACTACACCGTTCACCTGATTTGGATGTAAATACCCTCAAATTAAACCTGGCAGTCTGCACTTAAAGCACATCCTGTTCGTTTCATTTCAAATCCATTGTGGTGGTGTATAGAGCCAAAAATGTTAGAATTGTGTTGATGTCCCAATATTTATGGACCTGACTGTGTATATATATATATATATAGTAATATGTATATGCCATCATAACTGTTGATACTGTACCTTGCGAAACCGCAAATAAATTGGCAACTTCAGTCACAGAGGCACCAGCTAAGTGGGCACCAACCATTTGCCCTCTTTGAAATTCAGTAAGTTCTGACATGACTCCGTATTACTAGCAGCGCACGCAGTGAATAAGAACAGTGAGGCTTCCCACCTGTTAGCTAGGTGTCTCATCACACAGCGGAAGCTTTCAACGCAAAACATGTTGTCACTTTTGTACCTGCCAATCATATAGTGTTTCCATTTTTTATATATAATTATAGACCAGCATATGGGGAAAAAAAACAAGTTTTGCTACATGAAATGACACACTCCTGGGTTAAATGATATCCATTTAATATCTGTGTAAGCCCAGATTATAATGCATGCCCCCCCCCCCTGATGGGCTCACAGTACTATGCTGCAGAGAATGTCATGGATGCCGTTGAACACCTACCGCCACCACTGGATGAGAAGAGGACGCTGGGACGGTGTATGACTAGCCAGAAGACAGCTTGAAAAAAGATTTTAGAAAATTGTATACTGGAAAAGGAGGCTGGAGAGGCCAGGGGGTGGAATCCAAGGTTCTGGAGTTTGGCTTTAAGCATAGCTTTGTCATGTTCACTGACCTTTTGCTCAGATACAGATAAGACCAGCATTTTAATAAACCTCTTTTGTGTAAGTTACCTAACTACTGAATGGCTTGTCTGGGAATTAATTTCCTTCAGCCTTCATGTCAATTAAACGGTGCATGGTTTCATATTCCGAGCATCGTAGTTCGGTGTCCCATTTGTTGTTTCTTAATTAAAGTCTTCCAGGCAAAGGTTGAATCTTTAATCAATGTTATACATTGTTGTCGCCATTCTTGTTGAAAAGTAATATGCAAAGTGATCGTGAGTAATGCCAAGCCTTTGTCCAATTTTGCTAGGCACTTGGCTGGCTTGCCTTGAGTCTCAGGGCTTTGTGATTTAAAGTGAAGCCACTTTATATGGATGAGACTGTCCTTAGAAAATTTCCACAGATGAACCATTGGGCATTCTGTATATAGGTGGACACTGTGGATTTGATGTGCCTTCCATGCCAGTTTTAACTCTGAAGACTGAGAATAACCATCCTTATTGCCATCAGTGGGATTCAGATTGTACCACATACCAGTGTCTCTCAACCTTTTCTCGGTCAAGGCACCCTTTAAAATTATGGACAGTCCCGAGGCACCCCATTCTAAAATAGGATGCCTGAAGAATATCCACAATTTTAAAAGGGCACCCCATTCTAAAATGTGAAAAACTCCATAGCTTGGAGTGGTGCCATAAGGCAGTGTTTCTCAACCTTTTTTTCAGTCAAGACACCCTTTAAAAGTATGGACAGTCCCAAGGCAGACTCTAGACTGCCCATAATTTTAAAAGGACACCCCATTCTAAAATGTGAAAAACTATTCTAATAGTTTTATATAACACAGCAACATCCACACATGTAGGACACCCAACATTAGAGGCGATTTATTTTTCCAAAGCAAATACACTTTTGCACACTGGTACTGACTAGTTTTCCTATGTTTCTCTTCTCCCTCAGTTTTTCTCCATCACTGAGCTAATGTGACCCCAGCACTGATGGAGGGGGGCAGGGGAGCGTCAAACTAGGATGCTGTGCAGGCAGCTGACATCATCCTTATCAACTGATGATGTAATTGGTTGTCAGGATGCCGGTAGCTAGAAGGTTGTAATGGTGCACAATGATAACCTCTGGTTTTGTGTAACTAAAAGGCAGGCGTGTTCCACCCGCTGGCTTGTATACAAGTTTTGGTAAATTTTTGGACATTTTGCCAAGGCACCCCTGAAGGAATCTCAAGGCACCCCTGGTTGAGAAAGTCTGCCACATACTGTACCTTTTATCTATGGTTTGTAACAGTTGTGGAGGATTTATATGACCAGCAGCCCCTCATTCACAACAGCCAAGAGTAATTGTTTTGATAGTTGTTTTATATTATTGACAGGTGTCCCTCCTGCATGGATATAGAGCCTTCTATTGTGCAATGAATAAGATTGTTCAACTGATTATGTGATGGAAGGAATACCGTGCAATTATTTTTTAGATTTATTTTTTTTTTCTTTTGCATTCCCTTCGAAGTGGACTTAAACATGAAATTTAAAGACTGTTAGCAAATACTTTAGATATTTATGGTCGAATGTATGTTTCCAAAAATCTTCCCCCCACCTACTAGCTGCTTTTTGCTATTTGTACTCTGACATAAGTGCATGAGCAGCTTAGTATACAATTACCCTAGGTTCACATCTGTGGCGGCGGTGCCGCTGCGGATCCACACAAAAATCCGCGCAGCCGCACTACCCACACAGAGAAATGCGGACCTGCGGGCCGGTGCCATTCGTTGTAATGGCACGCCGCCCGCACTGGAAAACGTAACCGTACTGGGAACAGAGGCTCCCGTGTGGACTGCGTTTTCCAAAGAAGTGCAGGGACTTCTTCCCTGCGTGTCACTGGCACGGGAGTCCATTCAAATGAATGGGCTCTTGTGCCATAGCAAAACGCGGCCCGCACGGCCGCATATATCTGAACCGGGGGTCCAGGTATCGAGTAAGTGTTTGGTCCTGGGATGAATGAACTCCCATGTACGCATGTATGGGAGTTACATCATCCTGGCTCAAACAATCAAGGCTAGTGAAGACTCAAGATCCCATAAGACGACCAGTGACAAACCGATGAGGCAGGATCGTAAACGATGCAACCTTAGTAGGGGGTGCTTTTTTTTAACTTAAGCGCCATAATTGCACATTATGACATATGCTCCTGGGAGCCCAGGAAAGTTTGTCAGAGCCTGGGTCCGAACTTGGGACTTCTGCGGTGTGTGGCAATGTTTCTTTTTGCTAAGCCAGCTAGAATGCTGACAATAATTTGATCCTGCCTTGACCATGTTTGTCAGGAACCTTGAACCCTTTGCTCCTCCCATGAACTTCCTGATTTAAGCCATGTCTCTGCACTTCCTGTTTGCCAGATTAATTTGCACTCTTCAGCCAATATCTTGATCCTTGCCTTCCCTGCTGCTGTCTATATTTTGCTACCACTTGTTATTGACCCTTGGCCTATTCCTTGACTACACTTCTGCCTTATCCCAACCTGTGACTGCTCATCACTGGCTTGTTTACTGACTGTGCTTCTGTTTGATCCTCACCTGTTTAATTATGCTACTGGACCTCCGCTTGCTCCCCTCCTGGTGGGAGGACTGAGGACCGTGATGTGGTGCTCACACGCAGCAAAATCCATCTCCACCATTAGGAGCTCTGGTGAACACCGGTTAGTATTTAGACTCCGAACCTCGGGTGAGCCCACTCCTCCGCCAGGGTGACCTGGTTGTGTACCTATCCTGCTGGTTTCTGTGTGAGCCTTTTGCAACTGGTCTTAAAGCCTGACCCCTGATCGTGACAGTTTAATTAAAAAATCAGTCTCCTCTTTGTTTTTTTGTGTTCTTATTTTTTTTTTCTTTCTTCGTTATTTTGATTAGTACAGGTTAGAATCCGAACCCCTATTAACTTTTTTTTTTTGCCTGTACAAAGTCTGTAGACCAATGAACTAATGGTGCAAAACTTGTAATATTGGTTTTCATTCAACAATAGAAAGTATATAAAATAGCTGGCACGTTTTGGGGTTTCACAGGTCTCCTCTTTCTTTGGGCCCCAGATATTGTATATACTTGGTAGGAATAAAATGGCAGAAGCACTCTAATTAATTGAGCCATGAAAATATAAGGCTGCTGCTATTTTTCTTGTGGGCACTTTCTATGTTTTCATCTTTCAAACAAAAGAATAAAAACTGACAAGGGTCTCAACCACACCCTGCTGTTTTCAAAAATAAACTTAAAAGTTTAAATACATACGTACACTATATTGCCAAAAGTATTGGGACGCCTTCAAATCATTGGATTCAGGTGTTCCAATCCCCTCCATGGCCACAGGTGTATAAAATCAAGCACCTAGCCATGCCGACTGCTTCTACAATCATTTGTGAAAGAATGGGTCGCTCTCAGGAGCTCAGTGAATTCAAGCGTGGTCCCGTGATAGGTTGTCACCTGTGCAATAAGTCCATCCGTGACATTTCCTGGCTACTAAATATTCCACGGTCAACTGTTAGTGGGATTGTAACAAAGTGGAAGAAACTGGGAACAACAGCAACTCAGCCACCAAGTGGTAGGCCACGTAAAATGCCAAGCGGGGTCAGCGCATGCTGAAGCGCACAGTGCGCAGAAGTCACCAACTGTCTGCAGAGTCAATAGCTAAAGACCTCCAGGGCAGGCATCCCAATACTTTTGGCAATATAGTGTATGTACTATAGAGTTTGTATATATACAACAATCATCCGTAACATTATGACCACTGATGTGTAACGTGAATAACATTGACCATCTTACAATGGCATCTGAAAGTGGGTGGGATGTATTAGGCAGCAAGTGAAAATGTTGTCCCTTTAGTTGATGTGCTGAAAGCAGAAAAATGGGCAAGTGTAAGGATTTGGGAGACTTTGACAAGAACCAAAGTGTAATTAGACGACTGGCTCAGAACAACTCCAAAGCTGCAGCTCTTGTGGGGAATGTTCCTGGTCTACAGTGGTCAGCACTGACCAAAAGAGGTCCAAAGAAGGAAAACCAGCAACTCGGTGTTAAGGTCGTGGGTGGCCAAGGCTCACTGATGCATGTTGGGAGAGGAGGCTGGCCCACGTAGTCCAATCTAATAGAAGAGCTACTGTAGCTCAAATTGCTAAAAAAAAAAGTTATTGCTGGTTCCAATAGAAAGGTGTCAGTACACATAGTGCATCACAGTTTATGTATGGGCTGCACAGCTGCAGACCAGTCAGGGTACCTGTGTCCACAGCCAAACGTTCCTACTATCGGCACATTAAATTTTGGCCACGGAACAATGTAAGAATCTGTCTTTGAAGTGTTGACTTGGCCTCCATATTCTCCAGATCTCAATCCACGCATCTGTGTAATATGTTGGAAAAATAAGTCCAATCCACGGAGACTCAACTTCACAGCCTACAGAATATAAAGGATCTGCTGCTGATGGCTTGCTGCCAGATACCACAGCATACCTTCAGAGATCTAGTAGAGTCCATACCTCGATGGGTCATGGCTGTTATGATGGCAAAAGGGGGACCAAATCAATATTAGGTGGTTACAGTGGGTGGTCATAATATGGCTTAAGTGTGTGTGTGTATGTGTATATGTATATGTGTGTATATATATATATATATATATATATATGTGTGTGTATGTGTAATATATACACACACACACACACCGCAATCCTTCCTTATGAGCCAAGATCATTCAACTTTCCTGCTGTCATGTTATTTCACCACAACAAACACTTGACTCCTGCGCTAGGAAAGGACTCAGTAGACCCAATAGGAATGTTCTGGAATTTTCTGGAATATGCACTGCTTGCTGCCCTCAACAGACCGGGGTGGTCCGAATACACTGGATACAAATGGAGAAACAGAAAAAGGGCACACCAACCTAGTGCATCTGAGGAAGAGGTTGTGTCCTCGAAATGCGTTAGCCAGTTGGTCATCCAGGGTTCCATCGTATGGACTCAGATGTTGTTTGGATCATACACCTTGTTCAGTTTGACATGCCTGTGTTATTATGTCCATTGTGAGTATGATACCTATTTTTGTTTCTTTAATAAATTATTTTACACGATAATGCACTAGGTCGGTGCGCCCTTTTTCTGTTTCTCCATGTTATTTCACCCACTTTGATGTGGCCAAGTCACTGACATGTGACATAAACATATGAGGTAACTTACTCAGAGCTTAAGAAGGAGCGTGTATAGGCAAAGATTGGGAGAAAGATAGTAATACTCAAAAGCAAAGAAAAGTAGGTTTCATGAATATTTACCTCTCTTCATGCGAAGGTTAGCAATTACTAAATAACTAGCTATTAGGCATAACTAATGTTTCTACATCACAGATTAGGGATTTTTCACCAAAGCCTCACCTCCAACTTTCCTTGGATTGGTGACAACTCAGGTCAGCTCTAGAAATGACACTTTCACAATGTGTCCTGTTTACAACTACATTATATAAATAGAGAACAAACTGTTACCACATGGAGGACCTGATCCACCTTCTCTCTGACGCAGTCCTGAATCACAGCACTTACCTGACCGAACCACAATATCCTTGAGAGCAAGGTACAGAAACCAGTGAGCTTTTGTTCTAAACCTCCATAAACAACAGACAATATGCTACAAAAAGCCTTGGCCGCATTTCACCCTTCAGTGCTTTATGGATGTACTTGGCTGACAAGGTTCTTTTCTATATTTACGAGTATGAGTAGACCGCTCAAAGCTTATCAAAAGCCAAGAACAAAAATATATTACTTCTGTCTAGTCCTTAAATTAGGTGGCGCCATTTTTTCCTTAAATCGGATTTTTTAAAGTTATGGTCATCATAATGTTCACCCGTAGTGCATTACTAAATGGATATTAAATGAGGAGTAATTGGTGCTGCGCTAATTCTAAATATATAAAAATGTCAGAAAGAAATATTCCTTACAATAACACTTACATAAACATATAAAAACCAAATCACAAAGAATAAAGTATTGAATAGAATACACATGAAGCATCCAAAATGGTGGATAACAGTGAAAAACACCCAAGATATACAAAAGGTGTAACCTAGGTACACCACTAATAATAAATAGGTGACTATGGGTGAAATAATACTACTTAATAGCCATAAATTGTGCCAACATAAACAGTGATATGATCCGTAAATAGGATTCCAACAAGACAGTGCATAATACGCACTAAATAGTGCTGTGATGATCATATTACTGTTTATGTTGGCACCATTTATGGCTATTAAGTAGTATTTTCACCCATAGTCACCTATTTCTTATTAGTGGTGTACCTAGGTTACACCTTTTGTATATTTTGGGTGTTTTTCACTGTTATCCACCATTTTGAATGTTTCATGTGTATTCTATTCAATACTTTATTCTTTAGTGATTTGGTTTTTATATGTTTATGTAAGATTTATTGTAAGGAATATTTATTTTTGACATTTTTATATATTTAGAATTAGCGCAGCACCAATTACTCCTCATTATTATTATATTATTATTATACAGTATTTATAAAGCGCCGATAGTTCGCTCAGCGCTGTACATTACAAAGGGGGACAGAACATGTGACAGAACAATACCAATACAATGCAAAACATGAGGGGATTGAGGGCCCTGCTCTTTCGAGCTTACAATCTAGGATTTAGCATTTTCCCATTTGGTATATGGTAAGGTGTTAGCAGTTGTAAATCTAGATTAGGAACCTAGCGCGCGGGAGGACTACATAGATATACTAAATGGATATTATAATTATTTTTTTTTAGAATTTTATTTTTTATCCAAATGAGTTTTATTGAAAATAAACATCAAGTACAGCACAAATAAAGTGTTACAATTTGCAAAAAGAGTATAAACGAAATGGTTTACAGTGGAACTGATAAGTCTTCAGGCAGGTAAACGAGACACTGTTTTGGTACCAAGTCAAGCTGCTGATGGCAACAGAAGAATATTAAAAACGTGGCATCAAGATTCTATCAGGACAGTGTATTTTACTGTACAAAAAAAAAAAAAAAACTAAAGCATTAGGAAAGAGGAGGGTGCATTACCAGAGAGATGTGTAGAAGCTGAGTGGTCGCCCATGTGGAGTAAGGGGGGCAGGCCTTCCCTTACATTCCTTTATGTGGTTCGTAATGTGCAGATTAGTCAGAGCTCTCCGGGACGGTGGGTAGGTCATGGTTATTGTGATTGCTGGCATGTGGTGTCAGTAGTAGCTTTCAGTACTCATTGGAATGCGTTGGTTATTTGAAAATGGAGCCAGCTGGCCCAAGTTGTTGTGAATTGGGTGGGGGATTCCTCGGCAATATGTATTAATTCCTCCATTTCAGCTACTCTGGAAATTTGTGTAACCCATTCTGCAAGAGATGGAATCTTTGATGAACCCCAGCGCAGCAGTATGTATGCCTTGGCCGCATTGATCAAGTGCATCGCAAGTGACTTGTGTTAGACCTTCAGGGAAGTACTGTGTGGTGTAGTAAGTACTGTGCTGGAGAGTAGGCTAGGGCTTCAGTTGTTACTTGGAGAATAATGGAATGGGCATCAGCCAGAAAGGTTGGATCAGTGGACAATCCCACCACACATGTAGGAATATACCAACTACTTAGTGGCATCTCCAACAGCGGTTGGGGAAGGAAGGATCAAGTTTGTGTAGCAGCGCCGGGGTCCTATACCACCTGGACAAGACTCGATCAATGTCTCAATTCAGGAGACTAATTATAGAGTCTTTGTGGGCAGTATAGAAAATCTGCTTCCACGCATCGGGGGTTACGTCCATTTGAAGATCTCTGCACCAGACAGTACAAGCTTTCCCCATATCTGTTGGTATATTCACTCTCAGGAGATTGTGGACTGTTGATATGATGTATTTATGTGGGTTTGACTTCAAGCAAATGTTTTCAAATGCTGTGAGTGGCCTAGACAGCATTACTGTAGGGTGTGAAAAAATGTTTCCAGATTTTTTTGTATGAGCATATGAATAGTGGAGGTAATGCAATCAGCACTGCTTGAAGGACATATAGCAGGCATGGAAGTACGTTCATTTTAAGAATTGCTGCTCTGCCAAACCATGAGAATACGGGTTTGTCTTACCTATGGATATCTTCTGCTATGGCCTTTAAGATTGGGAGATAGTTTCTGGTATATATCTCAGATAAGCGTGTGTGCAGTTGTATCCCCACATAAGTAATGGCTTCTGATTGCCAGGTGAAGGAGAAATTGTTGCAACAATGCGTAACGGCGGATGTAGGGTGATGTTCAGGGTGTGCGATTTTGCTGAAATTATATTTGAAGTTGGAGACAAATTGAAAGAAATGGAAATCCTGGAATAGATTGGGTAGAGTGATGTGAGGTTCTGAAAGGGACCACTAATTTTGAATGTTTTGTCGGAAATTGTTATGCCTTTGATGTTCTTGTTTAATCGAAGACATCAAAGAAAGGGCTCAAGTGTAAGAATGAACAGCAGTGGGGATAGGGGGCAACCTTGTCTGGTGCTATTATGGATGAAGAAGGCATTCGACAGGTGTCCGTTAACAGGGACTTTAGTTGAAGGTGCTGTGTAAAGGGTCATGATGAAGTTTAGAAAGCATGTTCCCAGGCCTAGCTTCCGCACCACAGCTTTCAGATAGTCTCTTGATGATTGGAGGTAGCGAGCCTATGGTGAATATTTATTGCTTTAATCGTATTGTCCCTTTTTTCCCTACCTGGTCCTTAGCAATGACTAAATTTCAGTTATTTTAGCAAAGATCTTTAGGTCCACATTAAGCAAGGAGAATGGGCAATAATTCGTTACCAATGTGAGATCTTTCCTGGTTTTTGGGATTACCAAGATATGGGCTTCAGAGAAGTTGTGCATGGCGGGACCAGGCTTTGATAAGATGTTGACCGTGCGCAAAAAGGGCATGCTAGGACCTCTAAGAAAGACTTGTAGTAGATTGCTGTGTACCCGTCTGGTCCTGGGCTTTTTTCATTTTTCAGTTGTCACCGAAGTTTTAAATTCCTTGTAGGTCAGTTGGCCATCAATTTCACAGGCTTACGTGCGTAAAATTGGTTTCGGACTATATTAGGTTAGGAAATTGCATAGAATATTCGCCTGTGGTCTGCAGAGGGGTGCTGGGCCGGGGGGCAAGTTATATAGGCCGGAGTAGTAATTTTCATATTGTGCTGCTATATCTGGAGAGGTCACCACCAAACCCCCCCGAGGGGTACAGATGTGGTGGATTGTGGATGATGCCTTTTTGGCCTGCAGGGCTTTGGCAGGCAGTTTGCCACTTTTATTGCCTTGTACGTAAAAAAAGCTTCTGCGTAAGCACAAACTTGCGTTTAGTTTTGCAGCCTAGCACGTTAGGAGCAACTCCATATGTACATGTTGGGATTGTGTATGCTTAAGGGTTGCTTCAAGTTTCTGCAGTGTCTGTAACAAAGAGGTTAGTAGAGCTTGTGAAGCCTTTTTAAGTGATGCGGACATTGCAAGGAGGGTCCTGCGTAACACATTTATGTTCCCCACTGTACAAGCGGAGTTGTCTTTTTCCGTAAAAAAGTTTTCCACGCACTCAAGAATTTTGGAGGTATTCACACTGTTTGTGAGGAGGGGGGAATCAAGTTTTGGTATGGTGAAGTTGGGTAGGAAATTGGAGGGTCATCGTAATCGGGTGATGGTCCAACACAACCGTTGCCTCAGTCATCACACTGAGCAGCAAAGGAAGGACCCTTTGAGACAGGAAAAGGTAATCTATTCTAGAATAACTATTCTATTGTTATAGAATTCTATTGTACAGCGCTGAGCAAACCCTTTGGTGCTATATAAACTCGATAAATAAATAACGCTTGTGAGGTGGGGAGAAAAAAGTATGGTCTCTTGTCTCAGGGTGAAGCGTTCACCATGAGTCATGGAGTAGGAGGTCATTTAACTGTTGCTTGATTTAAGTACCTGAAAAGGTAGTGAGAAGGAGCCAGTTGCAGGGTCCGCTAAAGGATTGAGCGCTAGGTTAAAGTCGCTTCCCATAATGAGTATACCAGAATAGAAAGCAAGTGCTTGACCAATTTTTCTAAAGAATCCAACCTGAGCTGTGTTGGGACTATAGCTGTTAGCAAGAGTGATTGGTCTACTCCAAAGAGTGCCCTTAATGAATAAAAATGTGCCCTCCTCGTCCGCTAGAGAGTCATCTGTATTCAGCGGTAAGTTTTTGGAAATCAGAAAAGGATAGTCCCTTGGTCTTAGCAAGTTTGTTTGTAGCATGTAATTCCCCAAGAATAGTGCTGCGCTGCCCCCTAGCGACCTAAGAAAATACACTAATAAATAAACAACCTCCTGAGCATCAAACCCACTGTGTAATATAATAAATGTGTGAAACAAGTTCAGTAGTAAATAAACAAAAACTGAGCCACTAAGTGTAAATGATATGTGAAACATATATAAAAAATAAACCAAAAACAAGTAGCAATAAACATCCAGCTGAGCTGAAGGATAAAGTGTAAAAAAACAAAAACAGTGAAATATGTGAAACGTATATCAGAAATAAAACACGATCACAATGGCAGTAAACACCTGGCCAAGTTGTAATCAACACCCAGCTGACCTAAAGCATAAAGTGTGAAAATCAACAAAAACAGTATAAAATGTAAAACAAATGCCCAGCTGAGCAAGCAGCCCCCCAGTGGAATAAATATGTGATGACTCAAATGTTCAACTGGGCTGGATATTCACATTTCCTGAGCAAAAAAGAAAAAAGTGGTCAGGAGGGGAGAAGGAAACCCACACCTCCTATATTAGGCGGTAACCCAGATGCATTGGCGGTGGATTCAAAAGCAATACCTAATCAAATCTGTCAGTCCACCGGTCAAAACAGCCATGAAGACAAGTGTATCCTCATTTCCCTTGGGCATCTCTAAGGCTAGGGAAATACACATAGAAGGTGACACCTCTATTGGGCTAGGTTATGAAATGGATATATAAAGAGCACCCTCAGCAATACAGACCGTTTGAGACCGTGGGGGGTGGGAACAAAAAAAAAATTGGAAGGGCTTTCTGCCATCTGTACCATGTCTCTCTGTTGAGGGGCAGGTAGCAGAAGCAGCAATTGGGAAGGGGGGGAGGTGGTATAGGACAGGGTAGGAAGGTGGAGGAGGGAATGGGGAAGGGGGGTAAAGGTAAGCATCTCAGGGTGATGGGGGGGGGGGGGGATTGTGGATTAAAGTATAGGTTTTTTTTTTCATGTTGAAAAAAGGGAGTGAGAGCACTGTGCGGTCACATAGACTTCCCCTCATTAATGATTCTTAAAGCTACATAACCTTTTAGTAGTAGAAACAGTTAAGACATTAAGCAACAGAGCAGAGAGCTTATTATTGAGCAAAAACTGGAGGAGTGAACTGACAGTTCTATGGTAGGAAGCAAAATTCTCCATTGAGGGCATCTGCATATATGAGCGGCAAGTCACTGCTGAGTATTCCAGGTGATGCAGGTAGGCTCACAGCAGACACTCGTTTGAGCACAAGATAGGAGGGCAGTGAGTCTTGTGGGGGGAGCATGGAAGTGATGGGTGTAGTCTTCAGTCTCGCTGGGCTTTGCGATGCCAACTGACTACCTCCATGTGGTGAGCGGTGGATCGCTGGTGCCGGGGAAGCATGATGGGGAGATATTGGGTGCCTGGAGGTAGAAGATCTCGAGGGTTGAAGATCTATGGGTTCACCCTCAGGTAAGAGGAGGCAGGCATAGGCCAATGAATCAGTCTGGGAGCTCCAGAAGGGGTAGATACAGACTTTCGCAGAAGGCTTGAAGGACTCCACCCGTGGAGCTGGCAGACAAACAAAAGGACCATCGATCTGTTATGGCTAGCGCACAGAACAGGTCGAGCAGGGGACATGGATCCTTCCTGTGCTGTAGAGTGATGTATGAAAAGTTTAACCTCTGTTCCATGGCACAGGATGCGGCTCCTATTTCTCGCCCGTCTGAGGATCTCTTTTTTGAGACGAAAGTTGACTATGCAACAGATCACATTCCTAGGGGGCGGTGTGTGTCTCTTCCCCTGGGGCGAAGTGCCCTGAGCATCTGTTCCATGTCAATCGCTGCCTCAGGGGGCCTGTTAAGCAGGTCATTAAAATAGCGGGCACTGCCTGGGGCAGCAGGCTGGATTCTACTGCCTCAGGGATCCCTTTAACCTGGAGATTGTGGTATCAGCCTCTGTTATTGAATTCCTCCAAGTGACGATGAAGCTCACAGAGGTGTGTGGTCTGTGCCTCCATGATATTCTGGAAGTCTTGTTTTGTGTCATGGCGGGCGGTCACTTCCTCTACTTCCTCCAGCCGCATGGCCACTGCCTGCATATCCAGCTTCAGGTCTGAGATATTGGCCGATAAGGTTTCTTTTATGTCCGCAGCCATAGCCCTTAGGTCTTCTAGACTAAGTGCATTGTTGATCAGCAGAGTGGCGGTGTCTGACTGGGTATGGCGCGCTCTCATGGGGCTCCTGCTAGTCGAGCCGGCCGCATGTTCAGTGTGTTGGGTGGGCACTGCTGCCTCTCTGGGCTGGGCCCGAGAGAGTTCAAGAATGTTGCAGATAAGCTGTGTGCCTTTGTCCCACAGGGATTGGGAATGTGAGGCGCATGCATTCCCGTCTGATTTCTCAATGGTGCAGCTGAATCTCTCCTTCAGCGGGGTGAGAAGCAGACCTCGGTGTGCCGGAGCGGAGAGCTTAAGCAGCCATCTTAGTCAGCGTCCAAGCCACGCCGATTATTTCCTTATTTATTTCTTTTTTTTTAATTACCTCTGAGTGCTTCCTGTTGGTGCAGCCTTGGAGAGCAAGTGTCCCATAACTCCTAGGATATCTGTGTCATCGATCCCAGGAGTCTTCGGCAGCCTAAGCTTGTAATATTACGTTATTACTGCGAGACTGGGAGGTGCATGCTGGGTAGCCAGCTGCACACATTCCTGGAAATAAACTGTCAGTGGATTCACAGGCCCACAGCTGGAATGGCCGCCACCAGGACATATGCAGGGGCAAGTATATAGTGTATGAACATTTATTTCAGGTACTTATATAGCGCCGTCAGTTTTCGCAGCACTTTACATATATATTGTACATTCACATCAGTCCCTAACCCTCAAGGGGCGTACAATCTAAGGTCCCTAACTCACATTCATACATACACATACTAGGGACAATTTAGACCGAATCCAATTCACCTACCAGCATGTCTTTGGAGTGTGGGAGGAAACCGGAGTACCCGGAGGAAAGCCAGGCAGGCACAGGGAGAACATGCAAACTCCAGGCAGGAGGTGCCATGGTTGGGATTCGAACCAATGACCCTAGTACTGCATTTATGACCTTATCCAAATGAGATGCAGCTATTGTGAACCCAGAGGATATTTTTTTTTCCCCAAGTTTTTGTTTCTCCTCTTTAAATTGCATCAGGTAATCCTGCTGTTAAAATGCACTTCCTGTCCTAGGATGACAACACTCGATCACCGTACCATATCTATGGAGGAGCAGCATTGTCACCCTAGCACAGGAAGTGTTTTCACACTACAGAATACCCCCTCCTCATTATCAAAACCCGGAGGAGGTGTTCTGTAGTCCAGAGACAGCAGGCAGCAGAGACAACAGAACGGTATCAGCTCACAACATTTCTGTATAGTACTTTTGCATTTTTGGAACAGATATACTAAGACATGGCTTTCAGTAGTATGTTTATCAGACCAATGGAAACAAAAGAAACATTCTTTGTTAGGGTATATATACATTTTAAAGGAAACCTGTGGGGGGAGAGAGAAAAAGGCTTAATTTCTGCTTCTGAAAATGCTATGTTGCCTGGCTGTGAGGATGACTCTTATGCAGATCTGGAAAATCTGAAAGAAGTTAGAAGTCCTTAGCTGCATACATACCCCATACTAGGTTAGACCTATAACTCCATTCAGCAAAGCTCATGCTGTCTGCTTACTGGAGAGCTCTAAGGCTCCATGTACACGGGACGTTTGGAAAACTCTTCTAAACGATGGAAACTGACTGCTGGAAAACGTAGGTTAAAAAATGTCTGTTTAGCCGCGTTTGCATACCGTGTTTATGTGCGTTTGCGTTTAGAAGCATTTTTTAAAGAGAACATCAGGAGACCTTCCAAAATGCCCAGAATGCACTGAAAAACAGTAAAAAAAAGTAACTATTTTGGACATTTTGAGAGAAATAGAGAGAGCAGAAGCAGAGAGAGCGGTATGTGTTGAGATGACCTGTCTTTTCTGGTTGTATTCACTATGAATCCCATCATGAGCATTGTCGCAAACGCGCAAATCCGAGATGGACGCAGTTCAATCATTTTGGTTTCAGACTCCATCTTGCTAAGGGTATCCATTTCTCTCCTAGCCCTCCCTGTCACTGAGAGGGACATTTTGGCCAGTGTGTGTGTGTGTGTACTGTTTATGGGTCACTGGCCGGCCAAGCTAGGTGCCGAGCGGTCTGTGAAGTTGTAACCTTTATCACCTAGGCAAGATAAGGCTAGAGTTCCCAAGAAAGCTGGAGTCCCACTGTCCTGAGAACCTGTGTAATTTCACGCCTCGAAAAAAGAGGTAAGGCAGCATTCCCAGGGATTGAAAGAGGTTTTAGCCTTATAAAACCTAGCAGCGTAGGTGACAGAATTAAATGAACACTCCTCAAATCAATTTTTATCCTATGTCTCATATCTTGGAATATGGAAGAATTACACAAAAACAGGGCACCTCGTCAGATGGCCAATGAGCAGACGAACAGTTTGATGGGTCACTCATTTATCTCGGGCGATCAGGGAAGCCGGAACATAGAACTCGCGAACCGTGCCACATATAATTTCATAAATCATATCTAAATAATCCTCAGGCTTATCTACATGATAATATACCCATGGGAGGACTGTCGCTTGTGCAGATGGAAAGTTATAGACCAGAATATGAATTATGAAAGATGTTGGTTCCAGTTTAGGGTTCCGCCTGACGATCCCTCCCTAAACAGGGGATTGGTCTTTCACTTCAGAACCACCCCCTGCTGGGAAACTTTAAAACAGGCTGCCAAGGTTTTAATTTGAAGACATCTCCCATTTTTCCATGGTAACAGCGGGAGATCAAAGCACCATTCTGCTCTAAAAAAAAAACTTGGATCTGCTTACATCAAAGGCTTACTGGCAAGTAACTTAACCCTTTAACTTCTCTCTGTTATCTCTTTGCTGTGCTTTGCTGTTTCCTGTATGTGTATGTATGTGTGTATATGTATGTATATATATATATATATATATATATATATATATATATATATACATATGTCAGTGTTGAATTGTTTCTATAACTCTTAATTGCAATTTACGAATCCCTGCCTTTAAAGAGACGCTACTGTTTGTTTTAACTCTCTGTATAACCAGCCTGTGTCAATGACCGGGTTATGCGGACGATTATTTCAATTATTATAGTGTTATAGCGATATTGCGAGTTTCCTCTTTCTCTGTCCAAAAAGGAGGTGGTGGCAGTGTGGAGGGTTAGTTGCGTAATTACCCGACCCAGTAACAATCGCTCAGGCTGTCGGTACATCGATCTGTATCCATTAGCTGGAAAATCGTTGTGCTGGGTACAGCTGGGCGTGGCATTGTTACGCATGTCACATCGCGGTTTTAGATAGGCTAGTCCTTCGGTCACGAGTTTGGTGAGAAGGTCTGGGGTCTGGCGCCACGATCATGACAAGCATAATGCGGCACATTCTACCATTTTTTCCTTCACACAAATCCTGGAATTGACTGCGCTGGTGTACTGCGTCTATTTGAATACATGGAAAACGCTTTGCATGCATTTCTGATGATAAAAAAAGGCTCTAGACAGCATCTGGATATGGAACAGTTAAAAAAAAAAACACTTCTAAACGCAAGCGCTTATAAACGTGATTAGCCACGTTTACAAGCATTTGAAACGCTGATAAAATCTACTCCTGAACGCAAGGTTGGGGCGTTCAAAAAAACAACTAAACTCAACTGCCTGTGAATGACTGTAAATGACATAGTATACATGGACACATAGGAAAACATTAGGGAGAGTTCAGGGGCTGCTGAAAAAAACACAGAAAAGCTCCTGAAGGTAAGTTTATCAGCTGCAGTGTACATGAGCCCTAACTCTGAATCAGCAGGGAGTGTGCTGGACCTTTGCAGAGAGATGCAGAGAGACCACTGCTTCCACACAGAAAGCAATGGTCCACTGGGAAGACACATTTTTGTACTCAGTCTGTCTATTTTTTTTAAAAGAAAATCAATTGTAATACTTTGCACACCTTTACTTAGCCAGAAAAGGCCATTTCTGTGCCCCTCTTTGATTTAGTTCTACATTCTGAAACTCTGACTGCAGGGGTGTATTGAAAGAACCCTGTACTAAGAGAGGAATATGGAGGCGGCATTTGCTGACCTCTTTCTGCACTACCATATCATTTTTGCCCCAAAATGTATGGCTATATACTGTATTCCCACAAATAACGTCCGCCTGTTGTAAAATAGTTGGGCATGCCAGTGGCATGTGGCAGTCTACAGTCATTATACCCAAAGCAGTGGAAAGCAATCCAATGCCCCACTTGTGCCCTGGCACATTTAGCAATGGGGGCTTTCTCATTTTTGAGAAAAGCTGCATGTAGCACCACCTGCACCCTGGTCGTGTCTATCCTAGGTGATGTTTCCTCCCCTTATGTCAAGTCTTGGAGCACCAAAAACACACAGCCTAGGATACCACACACATGTCCCAGAAGTGGATGGTGGTGAACGCAGTGTTCCCCAGAGCATGCCACCACCTCTGATTCTGTGCCGGGTCCTCATAGATTGGAGTACGTTCCATGCAACCCCACCACTGGCTTTGGTGTTTTGTTTGTATTTTATTGCACTAGGGCAGCATGCTTCTGTTTTTATGTATTGACTTTAGCAATGGCAGCCATCATATATTCTCAGTACCGGTTTTCCTTAACCGGTATATATATCTAGTATTATTTATGGCAGGCCAGTCAGCGGTAGTTGCGTTTAACGTATAGGAATTATATGTTGCCTTTTAGTAAATCCACCTTGAAAGCAATTTCCCTCGCACACTCAGGCAGTAAAGCGGTAATGACAACATTCTGATCACATCAGCACTGCGTTAAAATCCCTTTGACATATCTGTCTTTCTGTCGTGCGGAAATTTATACTTTTCTGTATCTTCATAGCGTTTTCCTAAATGTCACAGAATCAATATGTATTATGGTTTTCATGACATTTAAGCACATTAAAGGTTATCTGCTTTTTTATGAGCATTACCTTACCCTGGCTTGTCTAGGAAAATGATAATCTCCTATCTCTTTATTTTTACTTTTTTATTTTTTTTAATAACCAGTTTGTCCAATGTAGAGTACAGGCTAATCCTAAAGATGGACAATTTTCTGCCCTTAGTTGGACACATATTGACCCAGTTGGCTTCTATCTATTTTAAGTTTTATAGAGCAAATCTGTATTTTCAACCTACTGGCATTATTAACTTGGGAATGGCTCTGATTTAGCAGAGTATAGACATTCTCTGCACCAAGACGTATAGTTGTGGGAGATTTGGGTCAGTCTGTCGAGAATCAAAATTTACAATAACGTAGAATATAGACCATACCAAAATTAAGTTTTCCTAAAATATTTTTTTTCAGACTTCTCAGTTAAAGTCCTCCACTGCAACTTATGTACATGGCCTATTCCAAGACTATGCAGCTACTTTTGGGTGATTGGACACTGGAAAAAAAAAAAACTTGCTAGGGCCACCCACAGAGCACACCTCATAACCTTGCCCACTGCATGAGACTCCAGTTTTTTGCTAGTGTCCTTAAATGATGGACCTGTTCTCCTCTGGAGAAGTATTTTTCCTTTTGAAACATTCATTTTTTTTCTGATGCTTCTGTCAGGATCTGAATAGTTATTGCCCTAGGCTAGCAGTTTCCAGAACAGTTACCCTCAGTGTTCCCCTTTGGACCGTAACTGTACCCTAGTAGGTGAAGGCAGCCTGTAATGTTTGCATTGGGGTCCACCAAGCCTGTCCAGAAGCTGCCCTCACAATAAAGGGGCACCCCCTTTTTTTTTTAGGAGTGGGGGAAGTCTGTTGACGTTTGCATCTGTCTGGATCCAAGATGTTCCAGACCTTTGGGTTCAATCGGTCATTTCAAAGGAGTACAAAATAGAGTTTCTGTCTTTATGTCTCCTCCTGGTCCTTCAGTCTGTCAGCTTCAAACCAAAAAAAGAAGGCAGATTTAATAGCCACCTTGCAGCAACTTCAAGCACAAGCAGGATTTTTTTTTACCAGTTCGTGCAGAAGACCGGTTTCAAGGTTTCTGTTCAAACATATTTAAGTTCCCCATACCAAATGGGGCATCTGTCCACTACTGGACTAAAAAATTCTCAACATATTTCTTTGTATGCCAAAATTCCGGATTGGAATCATTGAGATGTACAGTCATGGCCAAAATTGTTGGCACCCTTGATATTTCTCCAGGAAATCATGTATTTCTCACGAAACGTATTGCATTAACACATGTTTTGCTATACACATGTTTATTCCCTTTGTGTGTATTGGGACAAAACAAAAAAAGGGAGGAAAGAAAGCAAATTCGACATAATGTCACACAAACCTCCAAAAATGGGCTGGACAAAAGTATTGGCACCCTTTCACAACTGCGGATAAATAAGAATGTTACAAGCATGTGATGCTCCTGTAAACTCACCTGGGGCAAGTAACAGGTGTGGGCAATATAGAAATCACACCTGAAAGCAGATAAAAAGGAGAGACGTTCACTTAACCTTTGCATTGTGTGTCTGTCTGTGCCACACTAAGCATGGACAACAGAAAGAGGAGACGAGAACTGTCTGAGGACCTGAGAACCAAAATTGTGGCAAAATATCAACAATCTCAAGGTTACAAGTCCATCTCCAGAGAACTAGATTTGCCTTTGTCCACAGTGCGCAACATTATCAAGAAGTTTGCAACCCATGGCACTGTAGCTAATCTCCCTGGTCGTGGACGGATGAGGAAAATTGATGAAAGATTGCAACGCAGAATAGTCCGGATGGTGGATAAGCAGCCCCAAACATGTTCCAAAGACATTCAAGCTGTCCTGCAGGCTCAGGGAGCATCAGTGTCAGCGCGAACTATCCGTCGACATTTAAATGAAATGAAACGCTATGGCAGGAGACCCAGGAGGACCCCACTGCTGACACAGAGACATAAAAAAGCAAGACTACAGTTTGCCAAAATGTACTTGAGTAAGCCAAAAGCCTTCTGGGAAAACGTCTTGTGGACAGATGAGACCAAGATAGAGCTTTTCGGTAAAGCACATCATTCTACTGTTTACCGAAAACGGAATGAGGCCTACAAAGAACAAAACACAGTACCTACGGTAAAATATGGTGGAGGTTCAATGATGTTTTGGGGTTGTTTTGCTGCCTCTGGCACTGGGTGCCTTGACTGTGTGCAAGGCATCATGAAATCTGAGGATTACCAAAGGATTTTGGGTCGCACTGTAGGGCCCAGTGTCAGAAAGCTGGGTTTGCGTCCAAGATCCTGGGTCTTCCAGCAGGACAATGACCCCAAACATACGTCAAAAAGCACTCAGAAATGGATGGCAAAGAAGCGCTGGAGAGTTCTGAAGTGGCCAGCAATGAGCCCAGATCTAAATCCCATTGAACACCTGTGGAGAGATCTTAAAATTGCTGTTGGGAAAAGGTGTCCTTCCAATAAGAGAGACCTGGAGCTGTTTGCAAAGGAAGAGTGGTCCAAAATTCCGGGTGAGAGGTGTCAGAAGCTTATTGATGGTTATAGGAAGCGACTGATTTCAGTTATGTTTTCCAAAGGGTGTGCAACCAAATATTAAGTTAAGGGTGCCAATACTTTTGTCCAGCCCATTTTTGGGGTTTTGTGTGACATTATGTCATATTTGCTTTTCTGCCTCTGTTTTATATTTGTTCCAATACATACAAAGGGAATAAACATGTGTATAGCAAAACATGTGTTAATGCAATACCTTTTTTGTGTGAAATACTTGATTTTCAGGAAAAATATCAAGGGTGCCAACAATTTCGGCCATGACTGTATCATTGCTTCTCTCAGAGAACAGGAATTTCTGGTACCAGTAGAAAAAGAAGGTATTTGTCTACACATCTTCCCCTCACATTAGCTCTTTCTGCATTTTACTGAGGGAGAACAGCACTTCTAATTTGCAGCTCTACCATTCAGACTCTCGTCAGCACCCTGAATATTCACAGAAAGGTTGCCCCACTTAGTTGGGCAACCTTTTACTGAAGTACTTCTCAGCCACAACTTTGAATATCAATGTCCAGAGGGTGATTCAGTTCCATTTTAAACCTTTGACTGGATAATTAACCTTCCAAAGTTTTTTTTTTTTTCCTAGCCCGCATGCCATCTTGCCATCTGAAGAACCTGGTTCTAATCATAGACACAGCCCAAGACAGAATTTTGCTTCCCTGAGAGAAGGCTGGTTCCCTAATGTCCCACATGGGGACTTTCGGGTCCGAATGGCACCTTTCAATTTGCTTCTGCATGAGGATTCTGGACTTGATGGTAGGCTGCTTTGAGGCTATTCCCTTTGCCCAGTTCCACTCCAGATCTCTTCATTCCCACATATTTACAATGTAGAGAAAATAAATCCAATCTTTTGATGATCTGTCAGTTGATGGAGTTTTGATGAATGCTTTTGTTCCGTCAGATAAAGCTCTTCCTGACATGGTGGGTCTCCAATCCTGTCCTCAAGTTGGAAAAGTCTTTGCTTCACATGCCCCGGAATGTGGTGACAACGGTTGCCAGCCTTAAAGGCTGGAGCAGAGTTTGCAATTCTCAGACTGTCCAAAGGATCTGGTCCCCACAGGAGTCAAAATTTCCCATCAACATTGTGAAACATAACCATCAGATTGTCTCTACAGCACTGGACCTCTCTTCTGCAAGGTCACTCAGTCAAGATACAGTCTGATAATGCTACGACAGTGGAATTAAACCATTACTGACACCAGAAATCAGTCTTGCCTAAAAGAAACAAGCCTGATGCACTCCTGGGAAGAAAATCACATTCCAGCTCTGAGCTGTCCACATACCTGGAGTGGACAATTGGCAGGTGGACTTCCTAAGCCATCAACGCCTTAACCTGAGGGGGTGGTGTCTTCACCTAGAGATCTTTTAAAATCTCTGTCCAAGGTGTGGAAACCAGATGTTGACATTGTGGCTTCCAGGTTCAACATCAAGCTGAACAGGGATCCTCTGGCCATTGCAGTGAATGCTCTGATATTTCTTTTTTACTATGCCTTTCCTCCAGTGAAAATCCTCAGTCAATTGCTGATCAAGATAGAGTTTCAGTGAAGCTCATTGCATCAATTTGTCCTCCAAAGAATGTGGTACACAGACATACATAGACTTTTGGCAGACAAGCTTTGGCCTCTTGCAAACGGACCAAACCTACTAGCTCAAGGCCTCCAATTTCATCCTGTTTCTTAGTTGCTGGCTTCAATGATACTGTTGAAACCAAGTCCTATAGAATAGGGCTATTTCTGACCCTGTTATTCCCACTTTACCTGGGAAAATCCAACTCCAGCAAGATGTACCATCATACATGGAAACTTTACTGCCTGTTGTGAGGACAAAAAGTTGAGTCAGAGGGAATTCACTTAATACTCATGTTTCTTGTCTTAAAGTCTGATCTTGACCATGTCCGGCCCACAGTACCATCAAGGGACAGGTTTCTGTTTTATCCATCTTATTTCAAAAACCTCTTTCCTCTCCATCCCTTATCAAGACTTTTGGAGTTGCTCATATAAATCTCCCAATTTGACCTCCTGTGTCACTTTGTGTTCTCATCCTGAAGCTCTCTGTACATCAGAGACCTCCCTTTTGAGCCAATTAGATACATTCCTTTGGAAGACCTCAATTGTAAGAATGCCTTTGTCATAGCCATTATTTTTTTTAAGTGTGTTTCTGAATTGGAAGCTCTTTCTTGTGAAAAGCCCTTTCTTGTTTTACACCAGGACAAAGTGTTAAGACCAAAACTTTCCTTCCTACTCATGGTGGACTCTTCTTACCACCTCAGTGAGGGCATTGTTTTTCATTTTTCTCTGTCCTGTCCTGAAACATGACAAGGAGAGTGCCCTACATTGCCTGAATGTGGTCAAGGCTGTCAAGGTTTACCTGAAAGCTACAGCCTTTCTTTGCAAGACTGAGGCCCTCTTTGTCCTGCCTGTGAGCCGTCACGAAGTGCATCTTTCTTCTTCCCACTCCAACATTGCTAGGATTGGATGAGGCAACTCATTTCTGGGGCATTTGGGGCCATATCACATGGGCTGTTGGTGTCTCTTGGGCTTTGCAACATCTTCTCAGATTTCCAAGTCCACCTCAACCACCCAGTCCTCTGTTTAAATGTTCTCTAAGTTTTACAAGGTAGATGTTCAGGCCTCAGCTGATGCCAAAAGGTGCTTCAAGTTGTTATCTGAATGTTTTTGTTCAGGTTCTTTAACCCTTGTTTTCTTGTGGGCCTATTGGCAGTTCTGTTTACTATGTTGATGCCCACCCCTCAGTTTATTACTCGGGTACATTCCATGGTCTATGAATACAAGTACTGTTTCCTGTACTGTATGATTAAGATGATAGCACGTTTGATTTGCCTGTAAATTCCTTATCTTGGAGTACAATACAGTCCCCCTCCCTTCTGCTCCTTGATCACTCCTTATTGCTTGCTAAAAAAAAAATTGGAGTCTCACAGAGTGGGCAAGGTTATATAATGTGCTCTGTGCACAGCGCTTTTTTTTTTGCCAAGGAAACTGCATATAACCCATGGTCTATGAATACAAGTTCTGTGTCCTGCACCGTACTCCAAGATGAAGAATTTACAGGCAAGTCAAAATCCCTATTTTTCTTGTTTTGGTGGAATACGGATGAGTTTCAATCTTGTTTTCAGTGTTGCTTGTCTTTTTATTTCAAAACGAACAACTAACCCCCCATTCTCCGCTAATACTATTCAATACCAATAGTGGACCAAAAAATGGAAACCACGAAGGAATGGGAAATTTGAACAATATGCTAAATAAAATAAAATTCAAGAATTTAATACTGTGGGGTAATATTAGGATAATAGTAGAATGCTTTTTTAATGACCGGTTTACAGGTTCTAAATTATAGTAATATGAACTTCTAAAGAGCTGTGACTTCAAATACATAGGTGGAAAATGGTTATCCTGACAATACATGGGCCCTAAATGGGGATATGTATACAACACAAAGGCAGAAATCAGACAATTGTTACAATAAGCAGACCGAAAATAGGCAATTATTACAATCTGCAGACAGAAAACAACCAATCGTGACAATATGTAGGAAACAAGTTAACAAACCTGACAGTGTGCGGGCAACAAATACATCAGTGGTTCATATAGTGAACTCGGTGTAGAGTTATTCACCCTGAGGTCATCACAGAGGACAAGGGGGCACTCTGCGATGTCACTAGTGTCCGGTAAATGGATAGGCTGCACTCTGCGATGTCACTAGTCTCCGGTAAATGGATAGGCTGCACTCTGTGACGTCACTAGTCTCTGGTAAATGGATAGGCTGCACTCTGCGATGTCACTAGTCTCCGGTAAATGGATAGGCTGCACTCTGCGATGTCACTAGTCTCCGGTAAATGGATAGGCTGCACTCTGTGACGTCACTAGTCTCTGGTAAATGGATAGGCTGCACTCTGTGACTTCACTAGTCTCCGGTAAATGGATAGGCTGCACTCTGCGATGTCACTAGTCTCCGGTAAATGGATAGGCTGCACTCTGTGACGTCACTAGTCTCCGGTAAATGGATAGGCTGCACTCTGCGATGTCACTAGTCTCCGGTAAATGGATAGGCTGCACTCTGTGACGTCACTAGTCTCCGGTAAATGGATAGGCTGCACTCTGTGACGTCACTAGTCTCCGGTAAATGGATAGGCTGCACTCTGCGATGTCACTAGTCTCCGGTAAATGGATAGGCTGCACTCTGTGACGTCACTAGTCTCTGGTAAATGGATAGGCTGCACTCTGTGACGTCACTAGTCTCTGGTAAATGGATAGGCTGCATTCTGCGATGTCCCTAGTCTCTGGTAAATGGATAGGCTGCACTCAGTGATGTCATTAGTCTCTGGTAAATGGATTGGCTGCACTCTGTGATGTCACTAGTCTCCGGTAAATGGATAGGCTGCACTCTGCGATGTCACTAGTCTCCGGTAAATGGATAGGATGCACTCTGCGATGTCACTAGTCTCCGGTAAATGGATAGGATGCACTCTGCGATGTCACCAGTCTCCGGTAAATGGATAGGCTGCACTCAGTGATGTCACTAGTCTCTGGTAAATGGATAGGCTGCACTCTGTGACGTCACTAGTCTCCGGTAATTGGATAGGCTGCACTCTGTGATGTCACTAGTCTCCGGTAATTGGATAGGCTGCACTCTGCGATGTCACCAGTCTCCGGTAAATGGATAGGCTGCACTCTGTGATGTCACTAGTCTCCAGTATAAGGATAGATTGCGTTCTTCAGTGTATGTATGAGCTGCATTCTGGATGATGGCACTATTTTCTAGTGAATAGACCGGATTTATTTTCAGTGACAATCACCAGCCTTTAGAGGCTGCATTCTCTGTGATGTCAGTGGTCTGTAGTGACTAGAGAGCCTCTGTTGTCAGTGATGCCCCTGATCTCCAGTGAACAGATTCCCGTGTATTTGCCTACAGACATTTTGGGTAAGGTATACATTGTTTTCCTGTATGGATACCTACAGTACATAACAATCAGCATTATCTATGAAAGGTTCTATAATTAATCCTGCTTTAATTAATCACCTTGTCGCTGTTTGATGTTCATTTTGTGAACTTGGCATTATTTTTAGGAATCTCAAGTGGCTGAAATCAGTGGGAATTTTCTGTGTGTGATTAAATGTAATCACTTGAAGCTGCTGAAGTGCCGGCATTTGCTGTGCCATTAAAAGTCTGTTTATTAGCAGACGATAACTGGCAGAACGTGTTGTGTGCCGGGTATTGTTCTTGGAATTAAAATGTAA
The DNA here is from genome assembly GCF_062004578.1 of Staurois parvus. NCBI lineage: Eukaryota > Metazoa > Chordata > Amphibia > Anura > Ranidae > Staurois > Staurois parvus. The sequence goes on along the minus strand of NW_028318185.1, from coordinate 5,614,569 downwards.
AATGTTATCATTAGGGTGTTTTATCTACTTTTTTCTGAAAATGTTCCAGCTAACTTAAAGCAGACGTACCAGTCTTTTTAAAGGGAACCTGAATTTAACCGCTAGCCTACAGGGCACTTATACCCCGTTCCTGCCCAGGCCAATTTCCAGCTTTCAGCACTGTCACACTTTGAATGACAATTGCACGGTCATGCAACACTGTCCCCATATGAAATTTTTATAATTTTTTTTGAGACAGATAGAGCTTTCTTTTGGTGGTATTTAATCACCTCTGGGATTTTTATTTTTTCTTAAACAAACCAAAAACCACTGAAAATTTTGGGGAAAAAAAAGTTTTTTCTTAGTTTTTGTTATACAATTTTTTAAATAAGTGATTTTTTTTTCCTTCACTGATGTGCGCTAATGAGGCTGCAGTGATGGGCACTGATAGGCTGCACTGATGGACACTGATAGGTGGCACTGATGAGGAGGCACTGGTAGGTTGCACTGATGGGAATTGACAGGCATCACTGATGGGCACTGAAAGGCAGCACTGATACACGGCACTGATGCGCACTGATAGGCGACACTTAGTGGCACTGATAGGCAACACTGAGTGGCAGCACTGATAGGCACTGATGGGTGACATTGAAAGGCATCTCAGATGGGCACTGATATGTGGCACTGATGGGCACTGGCACGTGGCACTGATGGGCACTGGCACGTGGCACTGATGGGCACTGGCACGTGGCACTTCTGGGGCCACACTGATCACCAGGGCACACTGATCATCAGTGCCCTGATGATCAGTGTACATGTCTCCTCGGCGGAAAGCCGATTACCGGCTCTCCTCTCCTCTGTCAGCGTGACAGCTCGAGAGGAGAGAAATGCCGATAACCAGCATTTCCGTGTTTACATGTGATCAGCTGTGATTGGACACAGCTGATCACATGACCGAGCTGACATCTTCGGCTCTTTCCGTGATCTACTGTGTCCGAGGGACACAGCGCACCGGCGATCGGTGCGCATGGGCAGCGAGAATGGTAGGACGTCATATCAGAACGAGAGAACCACCTTGCGCCCGTCATTGTACTTTAGGGAGGGCGGAAGGTGGTTAAACAGTGAAGATTTTCTGAGTTAACAGTAAACATTTAGAAGCATTAAATTTGCCAAAGCAATATCCTGAAAAGCTTTTATTTTGCCTTTTGGATTTCACCTGTGCCTTTAGCTGCATAGCTGTGTATCTGCAGTGTGAGATCATATAAGGTACTGCTGCCTCTGACTGCTAGTCTCAGGAGATGAGGAGTCAGATTTGGTGATATCACTACTGTGCTGCTCACGTTCTCCTTGCTAGAGAGAAAGCCGTACCTGAGGACCTGCAGTGCAAGGATATCTCTGCTTATGTTTCATTCTTTGGATCTGTTCTTTATTCACCTGTTCTGCTGCTTCTTGAATATTCCCCTACCAGTCATCACCATTACATTAGACCGTGTAAAGTCAGAAAAGAATGGTGTGTGAGCCAACAAACATACACTACCGCCAATAAATTAAGTTGAAAAATATACTAATAATATATCCAGTCCCCTTCCAGATATAAAGTGCTTGAGTGAAGAAATGGCAAACCCTGCACTCTGGGATGGACTCTGTATGGATAGGACCACATAACAAATTTCTTGGGATATGCATGCCTTGCTGCCCTCAAATGACTGGGGAAGTCCAAATATACGTAGTAGAGAAAAACAGAGGGCATACCGGCCTAGTGCATTACCTTAAATATTTATTAAATAACAGTAGGTGTTGTACTCACAAAATGACAATACAGTCAGAGGCATATCAGCAACAGCTCCGTCCAATCCGCACTACGTGTCGGTCTGTAATGGGAACTCTGGACCTCCAACAGGCTGACGCGTTTCGAGGACTTGCCCCCAGATATTTTGGTCTGGGTACATTTTTCCAAAGGGGACCGCCTAGTTCCCCTTTTTTTTTTTTTTTAAGGGGCTCCACCTTAGCTAAGGACTCGGGGAGGGAAACACAAATGTTGTTGCTGTGCCTTTACTGTATAGCCTAGCCAGTCAGTGAGAGTCAGGACTGCACTGTTTGCCATTGGTGGTTTGCTTTGTTTCCTACTATTCTGCAGGTTCCAGTACGGCTGTCTTCCCTACATCGAAGAACAAGAAGGTTTGTTGTTGATTAAGGGCCTCCTTCTGGGAGGAGGTGCTTTGTCTTTAATGCAAAATTAATGCTGTTTTTGTATGTACATTTCTGTTGCTCTGTTCATGTTTTCCTGCTGCTAGACTAGTTAGCCTCAGTCAGGGTGTAAATAAATTTTCATGTAAATTTGTACATATACAGAACTTTTTTTTTTGTCTAATATTTATTTGTAAATATGCTAATATTCTTTTTCACCATCCAAGTTTGTACCCTTTTCCCCCTCCCAGGTTTGTTTGTATAGGATGCCCTGCTCTTGGGCTCAGGAGCCTTTTTTGTTCTTTTGCCCCCAGCCACTGAGGCCATTTTAGTGGGGGGGGGGGGTGAATGTAGCACCCTCTTAGTTTAGTTAGAGGGAGTTAGACTCCAATGGTTAGACAGAGGCTGAGCAGCAGCCCAGTTGTAATAGCCAGAGGGATCAAATTGTGGTCAAGCTGAGCGGCTCTGCAGGTCAGTCCGTCTGTAATTTCCCCTCTTTCTAGGAATTTTGGAGGAAAGCCTTAGAGGCAGTGGGTGGATCCGAGGATCCGCTGGCTGCACTTTTGAGGGGTCCTAGCCAATTCCCAACAAGAGGTTGGCAATGGACTGGACACCATTAAAAAGTGTTGGAGCCTGCTCAGTAGGGGAGTGTGGAGTGTGCAGGGAGTCGGGTGGAAAAAGGAGAGAGGAAGGTGTGAGGCTGTGAGCAGAAGGCACCATGTGAGGTTTCTTTGTATGGATGGATTACATGGGTTGTTACTGACGTGGTGAAATGTCATGTCAATAGCACCTTAAGAAATATATTTACTGTGAAAAATGGTGATGTGTTTAATACTTATATCACCCTGTGTGTGTGTGTGTGTATATATATATATATATGTATATATGTGTGTGTGTGTGTATATATATATATATATATATATATATATATATATATATATATATATATATTAGTGAAGGAAATAAGTATTTGATCCCCTGCTGATGTTGAATGTTTGCCCACTCGCAAAGAAATGATCGGTCTAAAAATCGAATGTTCGGTGTATTGTAACACTGAGAGACAGAATAGCAAAAATGCAAAAGAAATGCATCTCTAACGAATTATGCACTGATTTGCATGTTCATGAGGGAAATAAGTATTTGATCCCCTATCAATCAGCAGGATTTCTGGCTACCAAGTGTCTTTCATACAGGTAACAAGCTGAGATTAGAAGCAGTCTCTTAAAGGGAGTGCTGCTAATCTAATTTTGTTACCTGTATAAAAGACACCTGTCCACAGGCGCAATCAATCAGATTCCAAACTATCCACCATGGCAAAGACCAAACAGCTGTCCAAGGATGTCAGGGACAAGATTGTAGACCTACACAAGGCTGGATTGGGCCACCAAACTATCGCCAAGCAGCTTGGTGAGAAGGTGAGAACAATTGGTGCAATCATTCGCAAATGGAAGAAACACAAAACATCTGTCAGTCTCCCTAGGTCTGGTGCACCATGCAAGATCTCACCTCGTGGAGTGTCAATGATCATGAGAACAGTGAGGAATCATCCTAGTACTACACATGAGGATCTTGTCAATGATCTCCAGGCAGCTGGGACCACAGTCACCAAGAAAACAATTGGTAACACACTACGCCGACAAGGATTGAAATCCTGCAGTGCCCGCAAGGTCCCTCTGCTCAAGAAAGCACATGTCCAGGCCCGTCTGAAGTTTGCCACTGAACATCTGAATGATGCAGAGGAGGACTGGTGGGAAGTGTTGTGGTCAGATGAGACCAAAATCGAGCTCTTTGGCATCAACTCAACTCGCCATGTTTGGAGGAGGAGGAATGCTGCCTATGACCCCAAGAACACCATCCCAACTGTCAAACATGGTGGTGGAAACATTCTGCTTTGGGGGTGTTTTTCTGCTAAGGGGACAGGACAACTGCATCACATGAAAGGGACGATGGACTGGGCAATGTACCGTCAAATCTTGGGTGAGAATCTTCTTCCCTCAGCCAGAGCATTGAAAATGCGTCGTGGATGGGTGTTCCAGCATGACAATGACCCAAAACACACGGCCAAGGCAACAAAGGAGTGGCTCAAGAAGAAGCACATTAAGATTCTGGAGTGGCCTAGCCAGTCTCCAGACCTTAATCCGATTGAAAATTTGTGGAGGGAGCTGAAAGTTTGAGTTGTCAAACATCAGCCACCAAACCTTAATGACTTGGAGAGGATCTGCCAAGAGGAGTGGGCCAAAATCCCTCCTGTGATGTGTGCAAACCTGGTGGCCAACTACAGGAAACATCTGACCTCTGTGATTACCAACAAGGGATTATCCACCAAGTCATGTTTTGTGAAGGGGATCAAATACTTATTTCCTTCATGAACATGCAAATCAATGCATAATTTTTATAGTCCTGCAAGGCAATCTGCACTCTCCAGAGTCGGTAATCAATCCTTGAGCTTTGTTTTGTTGTTTTATTAAGGGATGCCCAAGGGTACCGATAACTGAGGACAAACTTCCTTGAACGATTTACAAGCTTCTCTTCTGCAGCACAGTCTCTGATAGGGAGCTAGCCAGTGCCTCCACAATGTACCACCCCAGACCCTAAATGTAATTTTTCTCTTCACCCAGCAAACTAGAAGTTTTCCAGAGCAGGGGATCCTGCTCCTGTCCCTTTCAATGGATGAACAGTCACAAGCAGGTTGCAAATCAGAGTGCTCCTTCCCCTAATCTCCAAGGGGGTGCAGGTGTACTCACTCAGATCCTCTTTTACCTCTTTTGGGTTGGCTTCTGCTACCAGGATTATCAGCTGGGCTGCACCTTCCCTGCCATACAGGTGGTCCTCCCTCAGGGGGCCAGTGAGTTCCAAGCTTTCTCCCATTCCAGCTTCAGGCCTGCAGATAGGCCCCATCCGACTGTGCCTACTTGCAGCCTCCTGCTCACAGCTTCACATCTTCCTCCTTCCACCCAAACTCTCCCACACTCCCCTACTGAGTAGGCTCCAACATTTTTTAAGAGTGTCCAGCCCCTTTCCAACCTCTTGTTGGGGATTGGTTAGGACCCCTGTCTGGATTGGCACGGACACCTGGGCTGCTGCTCAGCCCCTGTCTAACCATTGGAGTCTAGCTCCCCCTAGGTAAGTAAGGAGGGTGCTACATTTACATATATCCATGTGGTGTTCTTCTCAAAACAAAGTGCACTAAAAATGAATTGAAAATTAAAACTGCATACAAATGGTTAAAAAAAAATAGTTAAAATGGAGAAAAACAGCTTGGAGGGAGGGACTGTTTCACTTGGAGTAAAGCTTTGTAATCAAAAGTATTAGTTCACTGAGTAGTTGATGCTTGGAATAAACATCCAGCAGAGGTAGTGAGACAACCAACAGTAAATGGCTTCAAACATGCTTGGGTCATACATAGATCTATATTCAGACAAAGATAATGTAATAAAAAATTGGGCAGGCTCGATGGACAAGTCTTTCTGCCATCACGTTTCTATGGCAATACCTGAGTTTTTGGTCATTCAGCCTGCCATACATAGTGGATGATGAATATCCATTGCAGCTATTGTATTTTGACAGCGGTCCCAGCAGGCTCCTTTGACAAAAGTTGCTCAAATGATCTTTAGAAACTGACATTTTGACCCTCCAGGTTTTTGTTGTTTTTTTGTTTTTTTTTCAAATACGCTGAGCGCAATAAAATCAAAGTTTCCCAGTAAAATATTTGCTGAAATTCTTACCCCTGCACTTGTTTTTTTCCGAATTTCAATTCAGCTGGCTTCTGCTCTTTCAGTACTGCTTCCCTGAACTTCTAGCCTTCACAGGAAAGACTTAAAGGAGAAGTATAGCCAAAGCTCATGTGGATTACAGAAGTGCAGTTCATTCTGTATTTCCGTGACCCGTTTTCAGCCGACAGTGGGCTACAGCCTGCTGTTGGCTGAGGTGACAGAGCCAGTCCAGGCTGGGGAAATATGACCATATGGTTAGGATTCACCCAGGAGCCTGGACCAGCACCTAGCTCAGTCTCTCAGGGAGCCGCTGAGTTCCTGAGCCCGCCGCTTCCACCCCCTTCATAGCCCAGCACTCCAAACAGACTGGGGAAAAGGAACGGTTTGGGAGCTCACGAAGGCAAGAGGCATAAAAACACCATAAGAAACAATTTAATGAAAAATAGATTACAGGGCCATTACATAGTGGATGTGTATGGGTCATTTTTGAGCAATGATACCTTTTTAGTGTCACTAAACTCACTGTTTAGGAGTCAGTCTGTTGCTTTGGAGAAGGAAGGAGCAGTGGAGTGCCTTGCTACATTGGCTATGGCGCTGTGTGTTTCTATTGGTGCACACAGTGTAGGGAGACACAGATCTAATCTCTGCATAGAAGGGTTGTGTTAGGGATCCGGGTATGACCAGAAATGTGTGGACTGACACAGGGAAACACAGACTTCAGGTATAGTGTGAATAAGACAATTTATTAAGACTAAACAAAACATAGATGCAGTACAAGACTAAACAACAACACAGTGCAAACAAACCAACCCAAACCTCCAACAGATAACAATAGAAACAATACTAAGCGTAGTTGGGCAGGCCGGGTCGGTAGCAAACAGGTAGGCAGGGCACAAGGAGCAGTCAGAAGAGTAGTCAGGAATAGCCGAGGTCAGGACAGGCGGAGTTCATGCAGAGTCAGGGATCAAAGCAGAATCTGGATCAGGCAGGAAGCAGACAGGATGCAGGTACAAGGGCCCATGGGAAACATACACCAAGGCCCTGATCACAGGCCTGGCCATTCCTTAAATACTGCAAAATGAAATAAAAACAAGAAGCGCACCAGCCTTGCGCATTACCTCAATAACCAAAGTTTATTACTTGTAAAAAACATACTCACAAACAGCGAATAAAATCAGGCATGCAAGTCCTCTCAGGGACTTGAAGACAACATGAGTCCCATCAGGGGAATGGATGTTCAGCACAGCTGACGCGTTTCGAAGGGGGTCCCTTCTTCCTCAGAGCTGACTGAACCATGAGTGCTCCCTCCTATATATACACATACCTCTGGACTAAAACTAGGCCCTCCCTACCCGGGTTGGGCAGTCTCAGGATAGTAGGAGGGGCCAGAATCTCATAAACTAACCATCAATATTTGTAGTGCCATTAGAGAGAGATAACATACAATTTATAAAATGTATAAAATACATAAAAAACATATATAAAAAACATATAAAAAATATACAATATATATAAATAGAAAAAAAAAAAAAAAAAAAAAAAAACCCACATTTTGCATACGCCACTTAGTGTGCATCCAATCCCTCAATTTGACTGTGACACCAGAGGAGATAATGATCATCAACAATTATGAATAACTATCATGTTTCGTGTTACATTAGTGATACATTAGTGAGCAGTGTGTCCCATGGACACTTCATCCGGAGGACTTGTCATAACGCTGGATGAAAATATAGCGATCAATGTTACAATAATCATAGATTCTCCATAGTGGCACAACCACATGTATATAAATGTCAAAACATATATAGGCAAATGTACTGCTAATTCAGGTTTGATGATTCTCAGCCTGAGCGGTTTGACCACCTCATTGGATTGGTCTGAAGGTACATATAACAGTAAGCCGGCCAGAGGGGAATTCCCTGACAGGTTCTTTCCCTCAAGGAGAGCCTCATCAGAGGTTGGGGGCGGGTGAGCATGTCGGGCTTCTGATTCAGTAGAGCGGGGTTAGCGCACGCGTACAAGTGGCCGTCAGATGCGCGTGAAGGGGGCGTACGTGACCGCGCAGACGGACTTCTCTTCTCATACTGCGCATGCGCATGTTGGTTCACGCATGCGCAGTTATGAACTTGGAGTATTAGCGTGCGTTCCATACACAGGCTAAACCAGGAAGCAATGAGGGAAGTTAATGTCCTCCCTCTGCAGCTGACCACAAAGCACCATGGATCCAAGAACATTTGATCTAATCCCCTTCATCAACGGATCGGGGAACGCGTGCAGCTGTCTGGTGAGATATATATATATATATATACATATATATATATGAGAAATACATAGCATCGGGTTGAAGGTCGGGGTGTGGATGTGTATTTATATATATATATATATACAAGTCTGTGGGTTTACAAATGTGTATACATGTGGATTCAAGAGTTCTGATTTAATCCTCTTCATGCCATGAAACGCATGCAGTTGTCTGGTAGTAGAAAATACACACAAAAAACACACAGCTCTGGGTTAAAGGTCTGAGCGTGGGTGGATTTGCCTATATATGTTTTGACATTTGACATTTATATACATGTGGTTGTGCCACTATGGAGAATCTATGATTATTGTAACATTGATCGCTATATTTTCATCCAGCGTTATGACAAGTCCTCCGGATGAAGTGTCCATGGGACACACTGCTCACTAATGTATCACTAATGTAACACGAAACATGATAGTTATTCATAATTGTTGATGATCATTATCTCCTCTGGTGTCACAGTCAAATTGAGGGATTGGATGCACACTAAGTGGCGTATGCAAAATGTGGGGTTTGTTTTTTTTTTTTTTTTTTTATTTATATATATTGTATATTTTTTATATGTTTTTTATATATGTTTTTTATGTATTTTATACATTTTATAAATTGTATGTTATCTCTCTCTAATGGCACTACAAATATTGATGGTTAGTTTATGAGATTCTGGCCCCTCCTACTATCCTGAGACTGCCCAACCCGGGTAGGGAGGGCCTAGTTTTAGTCCAGAGGTATGTGTATATATAGGAGGGAGCACTCATGGTTCAGTCAGCTCTGAGGAAGAAGGGACCCCCTTCGAAACGCGTCAGCTGTGCTGAACATCCATTCCCCTGATGGGACTCATGTTGTCTTCAAGTCCCTGAGAGGACTTGCATGCCTGATTTTATTCGCTGTTTGTGAGTATGTTTTTTACAAGTAATAAACTTTGGTTATTGAGGTAATGCGCAAGGCTGGTGCGCTTCTTGTTTTTATTTCATTTTGCAGTGCTGATTGGGCTTCCCCAGCCTTGGTTTGGAGCTGCACAGCCCTTTATGCAGTGGTGATCGTTTTCCCTAGGCCTGGTTCCATCTGGTGCCACCTGTCTGAGTCCTGGAGCGCAGGAGAATTCTTTTTCGATTTTCCATTCCTTAAATACACCAGTTGTAATCAGCTTCAGGTGATGGCTCATTGCAGGAGTGAGCCTCTGGTTGCTGAGAGCACCCTCTGGCCAGCCCTGGTACTGCAGCCCATAAGGCAGGAGAGTCCCACCACCACTGGCAAGTCCATTCCTGACAGGTTGTCCCCAGGGGCGGACTGACCATTTGGAAACTCGGGCACTGCTGGAGGGCCCGGGGTCGGTAGGGGGCCCCATGAGATGCCCCTGGTACCTTTTTTATAGGCTTTTTTGAGTTTGGGCAAGGACACAGGGGCCCCATGATCCCCTATTGCCTGGGGGCCCCATGAGTTGTCAGTCCGCCCCTGGTTGTCCCATAGCATTCTGCAAGAGAAAGGAGCCTCTGGTGTGTTGGCAGCTCATCCCTTTGAATGACCTGCCATAGCACAGCATGGCATAACCCACTGGAGCAGAGAGGTGAGAATGGGCCCTTAGCGGCAATGGAAAATGGAGCTTCGTCATATTGGTTAGGCTCACCCCACAGTGGTATGCTGGGAAAAAAAAAAATCCCCATACTTAAACTGCGTCGCTGTTCAGCATCACTCATTCCTGCTTCAGTAATGAAACCCACACAAAGCCTGTACAAGTGTTTTCATGTGTTCAATGGCAACACGCTATTCATGTCTCAGCACTGCTCCATTATGTTCCCCCAGCGCTAGAAAATGTAATTAATTTTTTTAATAAATAGCAGTTTGTGGGGGGAGGGAAGGAGGATTCGTAATTAGTTGTTTTTTTTTATATTTGTTCGCTTTGGGTGCAGTTCTCTGTTATACCGTGACATTTCGTAGGTGTTTTATATTCCCGTTCTTTTCATGATTGGGTTGTTGCAATTATGTCTGCGTTGAATCTAAACATAATGATTTCTTATGCTTGGTATTAGAATTATAATAGAGGTTTGATTTCTTTAGTATCTTAACAAAAGCACTTTAAATTATAAAAGACGGTGTTCTTTTCTGTGTCTCCTAGGCGGTATCAAGTGCCCGGTGTGTAGTTTTGTGTACAGCACAAAATGGGAGTTCAACAGACATCTGAAGAGCAAGCATGGACTGAAAGTGGTGGAAAATGGCAAAGAATCAGGATGGGAGGTCAGGATGATGTATGGACTGTTGAGAGAAATCTGTATAGAAATAATAGAACATTGCTTTGTTAAAAAAAAATGTTATATATATAAATATTGAGATAGATATAGATGTGTGTGTATATGTGTAGATAGATAGATAGATATACTGATCCAAGAAACTAAAGGAACACTTTGAAAACACACCAGATCTCAATGGAGAAAAATATTATGCTGGATCTCTATACTGTTCTGGACTGGGTAATGTGTTGGAACGTAAAGATGCCCCATCATTTGATTTTCGGGGTGTCCTTGAATTCAGTCCTCTGTAGGTTGATCATTTTCATTTCCATCAAAGTGAAAAAATGATGCAGCAGGCGAGTCCATTTTGCTTAAATTTCGTTGCAGCAACTCAGAATGGTCCTCAGTAGTTTGTATGGCCCCCACGTGTTGTATGCATGCCTGACAACGTCGGGGGAGGCTCCTAATGAGACCACGGATGGTGTCCTGGGGGATTTCCTCCCAGATCTGGACCAGGGCATCACTGAGCTCCTGGACAGTCTGAGGTGTAACCTGGCGGCTTCGGATGGACCAAAACATGACATGCCAGAGGGGTTCTATTGGATTTAGGTCAGGCGAGTGTGGGGGCCATTCAATGGTATCAATTCCTTCATCCTCCAGGAACGGCCTGCATACTCTCGGCACATGAGGCCGGGCATTGTCATGTAGCAGGAGGAACCCAGAACCCACTGCACCAACGAAGGGTCTGCCAATGGGTCCAAGGATTTCATCCCAATACCTAATGGCAGTCAGGGTGCCATTGTCTACCCTGTAGAGGACGGTGCGTCCCTCCATGGATATGCCTCCCCAGACCATCACTGACCCACCACCAAAACAGTCATTCTGAACCATTTTACAGGCAGCAGAACATTCTCCATGGCTTCTCCAGACTCTTTCACGTCTGTCACATGTGCTCAGGGTAAACCTACATTCACTATATCAGGTCTTCCAGGACCCTACATTCACTATATCTGGACTCCCCGGACCCTGCATTCACTATATCTGGTCTCCCTGGACCCTGCATTCACTATATCTGGTCTCCCCGGACCCTGCATTCACTATATCTGGTCTCCCCGGACCCTGCATTCACTATCTCTGGTCTCCCCAGATCCTGCATTTACTATATCTGGTCTCCCCGGACCCTGCATTCACTATATCTGGTCTCCCCGGACCCTGCATTCACTATATCTGGTCTCCCCGGACCCTGCATTCACTATATCTGGTCTCCCCGGACCCTGCATTCACTATATCCGGTCTCCCCGGACCCTGCATTCACTATATCCGCTCCCCCCGGACCCTGCATTCACTATATCCGGTCCCCCCGGACCCTGCATTCACTATATCCGCTCCCCCCGGACCCTGCATTCACTATATCCGCTCCCCCCGGACCCTGCATTCACTATATCCGGTCTCCCTGGACCCTGCATTCACTATATCCGGTCTCCCCGGACCCTGCATTCACTATATCCGGTCTCCCCGGACCCTGCATTCACTATATCCGGTCTCCCCGGACCCTGCATTCACTATATCCGGTCTCCCCGGACCCTGCATTCACTATATCCGGTCTCCCCGGACCCTGCATTCACTATATCCGGTCTCCCCGGACCCTGCATTCACTATATCCGGTCTCCCCGGACCCTGCATTCACTATATCCGGTCTCCCCGGACCCTGCATTCACTATATCCGGTCTCCCCGGACCCTGCATTCACTATATCCGGTCTCCCCGGACCCTGCATTCACTATATCCGGTCTCCCCGGACCCTGCATTCACTATATCCGCTCTCCCCGGACCCTGCATTCACTATATCCGCTCTCCCCGGACCCTGCATTCACTATATCCGCTCTCCCCGGACCCTGCATTCACTATATCCGCTCTCCCCGGACCCTGCATTCACTATATCTGGTCTCCCCGGACCCTGCATTCACTATATCCGGTCTCCTCAGACCCTGCATTCACTATATCTGGACTCCCCGGACCCTGCATTCACTATATCTAGTCTCCCCGGACCCTGCATTCACTATATCTGGACTCCCCGGACCCTGCATTCACTATATCTGGACTCCCCGGACCCTGCATTCACTATATCTGGACTCCCCGGACCCTGCATTCACTATATCCGCTCTCCCTGGACCCTGCATTCACTATGTCCGGTCTCCCCGGACCCTGCATTCACTAAATCTGGTCTCCCCGGATCCTGCATTCACTATATCTGGTCTCCCCGGACCCTGCATTCACTATATCTGGTCTCCCTGCACTCACTAGATCTGGTCTCCCACAGTACACAGAACATGGACATGCAATTATTTTAGCAAATATAAGGTTCTAAATACTTTTCCTCCTCAGCAGTATAGAGCAATCTTGTGACTTCTATCAGTGTCCAACAGCGCACATGTTAAAGCTTGTAGTGGGAGTTTTCAGTTTGCTCTAGGAGGATGCAGAACCCCTGACCTCTGTCTAAACTGCAAGATCTCGCAGCATTGTCATACTGGGTGTGCATGAGATGAGGCACATACCATCACATATGTATCTCTTTAAAGTACACTCATTTGCTGGGGGGAAAAAAGTTCTTGTGAAATCCCAGGGAAAAAGGTGTGTGTGTTTTCTTTTAATTTAAAAAAAAAACATCATACTGTGCATGACATGCGAATCATCTCACACATGCACTGTATGACAGAATAGTGACGTAAATTTTCAAAAGGGGGCCCAGGGAGCGCAGAAGCAGACCAAAAACTCTTAAAAATGAAGAATGGACATAGGTAAGTATGCTTGTTCATCTCCCCCACTGTGCATATTATTGTCAGTTTTATAGAGGAGGTAGGGGAAGAGGAAGGGATCCTCTTTTGAGCAGACAGGGCTGCTATGTTTTGTGGCAGAGCTGTGTAGATTTCAGGACTGGATGGGCAGAAATACAAATATATTGATAGGTAAAACGGCTCCCATATGCATTTCATTGGTCTGTTCAACTGTTTGCCTGGAGTTCAACTTATATGCTTGTTCACATCGCTATGATCTCTGAAGAGTGATCAGTGTCAGCTCTTCAGAGACCATATGACAGGCAGTAGGAGACCTGTCGCTGCCTCACCACCTGCTTTGACCCCTTAATCCCCACATTGCATGCGGTTGCAGGGCACTTGCAGAGCAGTCCCATTCCCTTGATCGGGTCACGTTCCATGGGCGCTGTGCCTGCCAAAAGCAAAAGGGGGGTACAATTTCTGCCACAAAGCAAGGAATCATGGCTGCAGCATGTGTCCACCTTCAGCCACTGTTCCTGCTGCTAAAGGGGATAGTGGTTGAGGGCGGTAAAAGCTGACTCGCGGGCCTGGGGTCAGTAGAGGGCCCCATGAGATGTCCCTGGTACCTTTTTCATAGGCTTTTTTGAGTTTGGGCAAGGACACAAGGGCCCCATGATCCTCTATTGCCCGGGGGCCCCATGAGTTGTCAGTCCGCCCCTGGCTTCAACATAAACAGAGCAATGTTTTCACTGGCCGGTATCCGTTCAGCTTGGGCATGCTTGGTAGGGAGGCCCCAACTTCACCTGGAAGCCAATGCTATGGCACACTGTCACCTTCCACCCCCTTTACCCCATGTTGCCCCCCAATGTCCGTCTTTTTGTGGTAACAGAGCAGAAGAGGTTCAATTCTCAGACATCGCATCTAGAAAAAAATCCTATCAAATGAGTTCTTCTTTGTATACCGGTGAAATTGCTTCATAAAAACAGATTCTGTTGAATATTTTTCACCTTTTTTTAATTTTTTTTTGTAATTTTTTTTTTTTTTAATTACTTAATTTTTTTAACCACTTCCAATCCGGACACTTTTACCCCCTTCCTGCCCAGGCCAATTTTCAGCTTTCAGCACTATCACACTTTGAATGGCAATTGCGCGGTCATGCAACCCTGTACCCAAATTAATTTTTTTGCATTTTTGTTAAACCGATAAAGCTTTATTTTGGTGGTATTTACTCACCACTGGGATTTTTATTTTTTTTGCTATGTAAATGAAAAGTTTAAAAATTTTGAAAAAAAGTGTTTTTCTTATAAAATTTTTCAAATAAATATTTCATCATAAAACGTGGCCAAAATTTATTCCATTATCTTTTTAGTAAAAAAGAAATAACCCAAATTAGTTTATAACCAAAATTATAATTCATAAACATTTTTTTTACATTTTTATTTTTTTATATTTTTTATGTTTTTTTTTGGGGGGGGTTTTTTTTTTACATACTGTCACCCTAGCAGTACAGTGTCACCATGGTGGGGGGATGATGAAGGTTTTTTTTTTTTACACTGATTGCTTTTACACCCATAAAGGATGTAAAAGCAATAATTTCTCTTTCTCTCTGTCTGCATTATTGCAGCCATTGAGAACTACTGTGTGAGCTGTGATTGGTCACAGCTTGTCACATGGTACAAGGCTGTTGTGAATAGCCTTGTACCATGTGATCTCTGTGATCATTCACAGATTTCACACGTAGTAAGCAATGATGTCACAAGTGACATCTTGCTTACTACTCTGTATGTGATCACTGATTGGCCAATCAGTGATCACATGATCGGGACCTCGCAGAGAGGTCCTGTCCGACGATCAGTGTTCCACTGTCTGGAGGACACAGCGGGCACCGGATCGCGGTGCTGCACGCTCCCAGGGGGCGGGGAAGCCATTTATAAATGGCCACCCGACCCTGCACTGCCACCGTTTGGCCGTTTATATACAACGGTCGGACGGGAAGTGGTTAAAGAAGTTGGCAGCACCGAGTGCAGAAGTTGCTTGCAGCAGCTTATTGAGGTAGGAGATGTGTCGGAGCGGATTTGAGTCAGTTCCATTTTAATTGTTCTTCCATTTGGCCGTAGAAGAGGCCAGGGCCCGGCAGCCAGGGGGCCCGTAATGTGATGTGAAGAGAGCTTCAGGTTCTGGCACCACAACTGGGCGCTGTAAGGTTGGTGATGAATGTGCAGCCTGTCAGGGGGTTGTCAGATAAGCGGCAGATCTGTGCTACTAGGCAGCATCTGTTTACAGTGATTAATGTGCAGACAATGCATGGAGTAAATGGCACATCAACAGCACTTTGTGTCTAACGGCTAATGGATTGCCTTTCCTCCACGATGGGGTGTAATGTCACTGGACTGTCACTACCCCAGCACAATTCTTGTCTCGGAGACCTGTTAGCAAGGGCGCTTTCTTCAAAGCTGGACTTCAGGCGAACCGCAGTTAAAATACATATAAAGGATTTGTATTTCTGCCCATCCACTGCTGATATTTACACAGCTTAGCCCTGACTGGCAGGACAGCAGATCTGACTTTCTCTTTGCAGCAGTTATATTCTGTGCATCTAGGGCTCATTCACCTCTGGGATAGGGACTGCCACCCCTCTGAAAAGTGATCCGCACTCTGTTCACTTTTCAGAGGTGTGAGGAGGGGAATGTTACCTCCTCACTACCTGATTTAACCCGAGTTGCCAAACTGCTGCACTGTAATCATGTGCATTGATCGCAGTTGCAGATTGGCCAATCAGTGATCACATGAATCGGGACCTCACACAGAGGTCCCGTACAGCGATCCCAGGGAGCGCGCACAGGCAGTGAATGCGAAGGCCGTTTATAAACTGCCACCCGCTCCTGCACTGCTCCCGTCCGGCCCATGTACATAAACGGCTGGTTCAAAGGCTCGGTTCATACTGCTGTGATCTCAAAGGCGTGCGACTTTGCGTGTGAAATGATCTCTAGAGCTCCCAACCAGCCTATGTAAATAGTAAGAATCAATCTGAGCCTATGTGTCTCTGCTAGACCACGTGCCCTAATGTGTTTCGTCCTGCCTACCGTGACTTACTTATAGGCACCCTATGACTAAGCCCCGGTGGGTGGGGTGACGTGTCAGTGGGGCGTGAAATAGTGGAGACATGTAGGATGACGCCACTCCTTACCTTTTTACACATGCTGGTCGTGAGCGGCTGCGCTCCTTTAAACACATTCATTTGCTCTTTGGATTGGTACCAGGACATGCAGGCACCCTGTCTTCTGAGATCCAGGGATACACTTCTGTGACTTTTGTGATTTAACATTGCAGTCTATAGCACTCAAATCACACCGAAGTCACAGAAATGTAATGCAAGAACCTTTTTTTGTTTTTTTGTTGTAACTTTAGTCACAATGATTAAGATGAGACCCATTGAAATGAATGTGCTTTGACTTGTCATGTGACTTTGTCGCAAGTCGCACGGTGAGTTGCAGCAGTGTGAACTGGCGCTAAAGGGGTTAGAGTTGTAATGTTGCTAATGGAATCTGCCAGTTGACCCAGCAAGCCTTTGTTTTTGAAGTTGACTTTTAAGTGAGCAAACCTCTCTAGCTGGATGCTCCTTAATCTGCGTTTCTTGCCTGCATGATGTTTATGAAGCCTTCTTTGTGTTTATAATGTGCGACATTCAGCAGCTGGTGGATGTGACCGAGGAGATCTCTACGCAGTTCCTTCATATCGCTGAAGCCGAAGCAGATGCTCAGGGAACGCAGACAGCTGTTGCCGCTCTCCAGGATTTGAGATACACCTCGGAAACCAGTAAGTGGAGCATGAAGTTCATCCTTCCCGGGCCCTCACATGAATAATTAAAGAGTGAGGAAGTAAATATCGGCTCTTGTGTATTAGAACGTCGGACTGTTTGTTCCACTAGCACCTAGTGCGTGTTAAAGACCAGCGCCAGTTTAAAGTTCACCGTTTTTGTTCACCTGTGAGATGTTTGCTCTGCTCATCTAGTCACGCTTCTTCACTTTGCCATGTCCTCCTGACCCTATCCTCTTCTACTGGCCATGGGTCATCGGCAGTGGTGTATTTAGGCTTTGTGCTGCCCTAGGCAACACTAAAATTGCCCCCCCCCCCCTGCAGAAAGAGCTTGACATTGACCAAAAACACCCCTGCCCTCCACCCGAGCCTTCCACTACCACTGCCTCCATACACCAGCTACCATCACCCATGGTGAGAGAAAAACACTCCGCTTCACAGCTCCAGACATCCCCAGGAATGAGAAACCACAGCATCCCTTGGAACCCACCAGGTCCCCATGCTGTGTATGTCCCTTTTTCCGTCCTTTCTTCCAAGGGGCAGTGCTGCCCCCCCTGAAAAATGCCGCCCTAGGCAAATGCCTTGTTTCCTACAAGTGAAAGTGTTTTTACAAAATCATCCTATAAACTAAATTGTGTAACATAATCTCTACACCCTCCATCTACTATTCATTTTAAACAAAAAAATAAAAATATATTTATAAAGTCCACTACAAAATAAAGTCCACTGAAATTTCCAGAAAAAAATCCAAACAATTTTTCCAACGGTGTCCAAAAAATGATATCCACCTCAAAAAAAGAAAATTCATATAGTGCATTACCTTTTATAAATAAAATAAAAGTTATTTTAAAAACCATCACACAATTAATATAGTGAATATTCGTGAAAAAATGGTGAAAAACGTGAATCAGTGAAAAACAAGTGTATAACACACTCATCAGTGTCACATCAAAACCAAAGCAAAATGCCTTGTTTGCCTTGTGGTAAATACACCCCTGGTCATCAGTATCCAGAGGAGTCCCTGCGTGTGCTGATAGTTGCTGCTCATGCACAGTGGATTTGGGTTAAGAAAATACATTTGGTGGCAAATTTTCCGTGCATTTTTGGTTTGTTTTTGTGCAGATAGCTTTCAGTGTGGTATCCAAACACAGCATTTTGGGTAAGGCTGGCCAAACTTTAAAATTTTTTTTCATGTAGCCTCATCGGCTGAACAAGAGAAATCGATTCTCTAAACCACATGGATGAGAGGAATCTCCACTGCCAACTATTGTATTCCAACAGCTAGCACCCACAGCTGGCAGAATACCTGAAGAGTTACTACCTCTAATTGGATGCAACCACTGTGTGTAGAAATGACCGCTGGAGCTCCCGACCAGCCTATGTAAATAGTAAGAAGCAATCTCAGCTTATGTGTTTCTGCTAAACCACGTGCCCTAATGTGTTTCGCCCTGCCTACCGTGGCTTACTTGTAGGCACCCTATGACTAAGCCCCGGTGGGTGGGGTGAAATATGTCAGTGGGGCTTGAACTAGTGGAGACATGTAGGATGAGGCCACTCTTTACCTTTTTACACGGGCTGATCAGGAGCTGCGGCCCAGATATTCCTTTGTATGAACATTAGTAATAGGCTGTGCAGGGTTTCAGTCTATTGCAGGAAAGTGGGGAAGAGAGAAACTAGCTAATAGTGTTAGGGGGCAAGACAGTGCTCTGATCTGGAACACTTTACCTCCCACCCCTGTATATACCATATGGACCAGAGCAATGTTTTCTTTATTGTACATCAAGGGACACAGAGCAGACTATTCATAAGTATGTGGGTTATATGCCACCTATAGGTGAATGGACACTGGCTGACCAATCAGAGAGGAAATCCTCCCCTATATAACCCTCCTACACTGGAAGTACTTCAGTTTTTTTGCCAGTGTCTGTAAGGTGGATGGTCACTGAAGTGTTGCATGTGCTCTTGGAGCATACCTGAAGGTCCATGTGCTCTTGGAGCATACCTGAAGGTCCATGTGCTCTTGGAGCATACCTGAAGGTCCATGTGCTCTTGGAGCATACCTGAAGGTCCATGTGCTCTTGGAGCATTCCTGAAGGTCCATGTGCTCTTGGAGCATACCTGAAGGTCCATGTGCTCTTGGAGCATACCTGAAGGTCCATAACGGTTTCATTGGAGACTCAGGGACTTTAATCAGATCCATTCGTAAACCTGTTAGCCAATATGGATGGTACCTGAACCTCGCTGGATGAGGAGAAGAATCCTCGAGGTTTTATCTGTATTGGAGCCTTATGGCGCTGGATCCTGCATAACAGAACCCTGTGCAGTATAATACTGACCAAGGTGCTTTCCGGCGGGGGGCTGTACAGGTCCAAGGCAGTGGCCCCACATTATAGGGACGGGGTCCTTGGAGATTTGCATGACAAAGCCTGCTGTGAAGGTTGGACTCCTGTTATGATTCAGAGTCCTGCAGCAGAAATGGTAAGTGTGGATCTACTGATTCCCAGGTTCTACAACAGGTTAGACAGGTTGTACCCATATCCAGAGTCCCACTAGCAACTGGTAATAGGAGTAGATGCACTGGTAACACCTTAGTTACCAGTTCCCCCTAATATATGTGCTCCCCCGATTCAACTAATGCTGTGTCTTTTGTGCAGGGTCCGGGAGGAGGTAACACTAATAATAGTGGTAGCCGGGCCTAGCCCAGGAAGGCTTGATACACCGACATAGCGTATCTGGCAGGGGGCACTCCTTGCACACTACAGTCCGTCTTGGGTCCAATATTGTATCCTGTATATCATTGCTAGGCTTGGCTTTTTAAGCCCAATTCTTGTAATATTGGGGGGTCTTGGGTCCTGTTTTTTTTTTTTTGAGTGTTAGAAAGCCAGCATCAGGTCGCTTCCATTACAGGACCTGGAAATCTTACTTGCCTGGTGGGAGGCCAGGAGGTGGCACGTGTGGAAATGGGTGATTGTAAGGTTTCTTACTTTTCCGGTCAGGAGGGGAAATTAAATTTACCTTGATTACCATTTAAGGTGAGATTTCGTCTATCGAATTTTTTTCACACAGTCCTTTGTTCTCACTCCTTGATTGTAACTTTGTGCAGAGTGTGACATGGACGGTCCAGTTTGTCAGGCCGTCCTTGTGACTTTGGCTGTCCTTGCAGAGTCTGCCATCCTGCCACTTCGGCAGGAAGAGTATCAAAGCTGACGGCCCTTTCATGTAAGGATCTGTTCTTGGCATAATGATAGGGTGATGTTGAATCCTCATCCATCTTCCTGCCTAGAATGATTTTTTGGTTTTCACCTTAATCAGGACAGTGTCTTGCCTTTATTTTTTGTTCCTAGTCCACAGTTGGCAGAGGAAAGAGCATTGCATACTCTGGATTTAGAAATCCCGAAAGGACAGGCGGCATCCAGGTCAACAATTTTTTCATTGGATCCGCCAGTTAATCACTCAAGCCTATGGTTTGAAGGTTAAAATCCCACCCTTTTGGGTTCAAGCACACTCTACCAGGATTGTGGGGGCGTCTTGGGCTATCCGCCATCAGGCGTTAGTTGCTTAGGTTTGCAAGACTGCTACATGGCCTTCAGTCCCATACATTCACAAGGTTCTACCAGGTGGATGTCAGAGCCATGATGGATTCTGCTTACAAATGGCTCAGTAGGTACTGAGGGATTATTGCCGGTGGCTATCATGGTGTTACCCTCCCCTGAAAATGTATTTATTGCTTTAGGACATCCCACATAGTCATGAATATGTGTCCCGTGATGTATGATAAAGAAAATTAGATTTTTTTTTTCTACTTACCTGTAAAATCCATTTCTTGGAGTACATCATGGGACACTGAGGTCCCTCCCCTCTTTGTGAATTTTCATTGCCTGCTACAAAAACTGAAGTAATTCCTGTGTCGGAGGGGTTATATAGGGGAGGACTTCCACTGTGATTGGTTGGCCATTCATCTATAGGTGACATATAACCCACATAGTCATGAATAGCCTGCTCTGTGTCCCCTGATGTACTCCAAGAAATAGATTTTACAGGTAAGAATGTAGAAAAAATCCAATTATTTCTGCTATGGACCTGTTTATTGGGCATTAACTTTGTTATTACTTAAAGGGTAACTCCACCTTTGTAAAGAAAAAAATATAGCAAATAAAAAAGAAAAAAATAACACGCATGTGTTATAATTTTTTTTTTTTTATTTGCTATACTGCTCCACAAGCCATATTGTAATTTATTGTTATTAAAAATTACCTCAACCTTTCAATATTCAGCCACTGTAACCTGGAGGTGTTCTGGACACAATTGGTATACAGAACTACCCCGGAAATGTAATTTTTCTGCTCGTGTGATTGGTTCACTAATTTTTCCAAAAGTCTGCACTAAAATATAAGTAAAATTTATAAATTTACATTACGGGGAGATACTCACAAAGGGTCCATTACTGCTAAAGGGATGCGACACTGCAACTTTCACTGAAAATGCATCAGCTGATGACACTCATATTCAGGACTCATTATTCCAAGGACATAGCTGAATATACAGCTTTTTCTTAAAAAGAGAATCAGGTAGGAATCTGCTACAAAATCAGTTAAAATCCTTGCTTTGTACATAGATCGCCTACTGGGGATTTTTATTTATTTTTGTTTTTTTTTGACCAGTTAGTCTTTAAAAAAATAGTGCCTACTATAGCTAAAAAGTGTACAATTGTTCTATAATTTGATTAAAAAAAAATAATAATAATGAACAAAACAAATAAAAAAGACCATTAAAATGATGCAGGAAGAAGGGAAATAAGGAGCTCAGGAGAAATTAAATGGAAAAAAAACTTTTTTTTTGTTCAGTTACTTTTGCTGACATCATCTGCAGATCAAAAAGTGTATTTCTTTGATCTGCAGATGAATTAAGCAGAGTAGATACAAAAGTAACAATTTTACTTTGTATATTTCTATTTTGTGCCTGAACAATGTTGTAGGAGTTTGGGGGAACTATAGAGGACTGGAAGCTCTGCAACAGGTGTGGTGTTTTAAAACCTTTACTCTAGATCAGTGATCTCAAAACTGTGGCCCTTTGCTAGCATTTATCCAGCCCTTGGGTCACTATACCAACCAATGATAGAAGTTCCTCCCACTGACACCAGTGACGGGGCACTAGTCCTCCCTTGACACCAATAACAGGGTGCTATTTCTCCCATTGACACAAACTATGGTGCAATATTCCTCCAAATGATACCATTGATGGGGCACTATTCCTCCAAATGGTACCATTGATGGGTCACTATGCCTCTAAATGGTACCTTTTGATGGGTCACTATTCCTCTAAATGGTACCTTTTGATGTGGCACTATTCCTCCAAATGGTACCATTGATGGGTCACTATTCCTCTAAATGGTACCTTTTGATGGGTCACTATTCCTCTAAATGGTACCTTTGATGGGTCACTATTCCTCTAAATGGTATCTTTGATGGGGCGCTATTCCTTCAAATGGTACCATTGATGGGTCACTATTCCTCTAAATGGTACCTTTTGATGGGGCGCTATTCCTTCAAATGGTACCATTGATGGGGCGCTATTCCTCTAAATGGTACCTTTGATGGGGCGCTATTCCTTCAAATGGTACCATTGATGGGGCACTATTCCTCCAAATGGTACCATTAATGGGCATCCTCCTCCCTTAAGCCATGTTTATTCTCACTGATGCTAGGCCCAGATATTTTCTATTCATACAGGCCACAATCCAGCCCTCTAAAGCCTGAAGGACAGTAAACTGGCCCTTTGCTTGAAAAGTTTGGAGACTCCTGCTCTAGGTTACAGGAAAGCTCTAAAGCAGGTGTAGGCAACTTTTGGCACTCCATTTGTGGTGAAATTACAGATCCCGTCGTGCCAGAGTCTTGCAGTGTCTCCTGGGATTTGTAGTTTCACCACGACTAAAGTGTCAAGGTTGCCTACCCCTGCTCTGGTCAAAATATTATATTCAATAAACACTTCTGAGAAAGAATGTACTTAGCTTTTCTTATAATATTGCCCGTTCACTGCCCACTGTCATAGTTTTCATGTGTTTTGCCCCTTTAAATGGTGCACACTGATGAAGGAGATTTGCAAAACAGAATTTTATGTTTATGCCATAAGGTGAGCTTAAGCCTAATTTCTGAACATTATTTGTTTTCACATCTGAAAATTGCTGTGCAGAAGACTAGCTTTGTTTTTCTGGAATACTGCAGATGGTCTCACAGATGGCGGCTTTAGAGGAAGCATACACAACGTCGATGAGAGAGAGAGAGGAAAAAAAACGTTTATAAAGCCACTTGGTACACAGTCCTTTCGGTTAATGAAAAAAAAAAAAGTTGTGTTCATTTCCTATTCATTAATTATGTATTTTAATACACTGGAAAGGGCAAAGAGCGCATTAGCAAACTTTATTACTTTGGCTGCAGTTAACTTGTACCTATTGATTTTTCGATAAGGTGAGAAGCTCGACCCCACCGCTATGAACATACTCCAACAAATCATCGAGTTGGGCACGGAGTCCCATGACGCTGTCGCCTCCGTAGTTGCCATGGCGCCGGGAACTGTGACAGTTGTTGAGCAGGTAATTCCCTTGTTTTCACTTTAATGGGATTGTAGCAGACAATGCAGCATTGATGTTTTAAGGGAAGCAACAATGTTTTTTCCACTATTAGACGTGTTGAATTTTTTTTGTGATGTCTACCTGAAATGGCTTTCACTTCCCTGCTTGGTGTTCCATACTCTCCTGCTTCTCTCTACTAATAATGAACACACTATACAGTACATGTTTGTGGTTAGATGACCATCACATATGCTATATGGCCAAAAGTATGTGAACACCCCTTCCAAATGACTGAGTTTAGGTGTTTCCAGTGAAGGATACCTTACCTGGACAAGTGAAGGGATGAACGCTGCTCAACCAACCAAGGAGTCCAATGTTGAGGACTGGCCTCTGTGACCAATCTCCACTGTTGGGCGGGGCGAAATGTATCAAAGGGCATGGCCAGAACAGCAGCTGAGGCCATTCCTCAACATTGGTCTCCTGGGGTCGGTTGAGCAGCGTTCATCCCTTCACTTGTATTGGCTGACACTGGAATCGCTTAAACTCATGCTCCCCTCTTCTTACGTGCTGGTAGGGTGATCCTTTTTCTTTCCATCCATAGCTTGGAGCGGTGCCATAAGGCAGTGTTTCTCAACCTTTTTTTCAGTCAAGGCACCCTTTAAAATTATGGACAGTCCCGAGGCAGACTCTAGACTGCCCACAATTTTAAAAGGGCACTACATTCTAAAATGTGAGAAACTATTCTAATTGTTTTATATAACGCAGCAACATCCACACATGGAGGACACCCAACATTGGAGGTGATTTATTCTTCCCAAGCAAATACACTTTTGCACACTGGTACTGTGTACCCATACAGTGTTTCTCTTTTCCTTCAGTATTTCTCCATCAGTGAGCTAATGTGATCTCAGCACTGATGTAGAGGGGCAGGGGAGGGTCAAACTAGGATGCTGTGCAGGCAGCTGACATCCTCATCAACTGATGTCATTGGTTGTCAGGATGCCGGTGGCTAGTAGGTCATAATGTGCACAATGAAAACCTGTGGCTTTGTGTATCTAAAAGGCAGGCTTGTTCCACCTGCTGGCTCGTATACAAGTTTTTGGCAATTTCTAGAAATTTTACCAAGGCACTTTTGAAGAAACTTCAAGGCACCCCATTGTGCCTGGGCACCCTGGTTGAGAAAGGTAGCCATAAGGTATACTTTTCACTATATATCTTACCTGAAAACACCTAACCTCAAACCAACCTTCCAACCATGTGGTAACAGTTTGGGGAAGGTTCCTTTCTGTTCCATTATGACTGCCCGTGTACAAAGCCAGCTCAGTAAAGACATTGTTTAGTGTGGAGGAACTTGAATGGCATGCACAAAGCCCTGATCTCAACCCTACTGACCACCTATGGGATAAAAACCTAACCTCAAACCAACCTTCCAACCACGTGGTAACAGTTTGGGGAAGGTTCCTTTCTGTTCCATTATGACTGTGCCCGGTTACAAAGCCAGCTCAGTAAAGACATGGATTTAGTGTGGAGGAACTTGACAGGCCTACACAAAGCCCTGATCTCAACCCTACTGACCACCTATGGGATACATTGAAGTGGTGATGGTGAGCCAGGTTTTCTCATTCACAGTCAGTACCTGGCCTCTGTTTTATCACGGTTATGGGATAGTTTACGGTTTTGGATTTTTTTGAGATGCGCAAAGAGAGTTCACACAAACACTTGTAGGTAAAATCATTCTATATGTAACAATTAAATAGAAAAAAATAACAAATGTAATCATATTGGAAAATGTAACAAGGATACGTGGCTATAGATGCCTTTCCCCAAGGACTCACCCGTTTCTGGCTTGGCAAAGATGATCAAACCAGGTGCGTGCATGAAGCAGCCCTGGGACTGGACTAACTATTACATGGTTTGGCTGTATATACAGGGGTAATGGGCAGTAGTAACCAGTCATAACCCTTGTAAAAAATCATATTACCTTTGAAGGAGGATAGCACACATTCCTTGGTCAGTTGGTCAGTTCATAATGGCATTCCTAGAGTATGAAGTCATCTAAAAACCATTCTTATGTGGCCCCTTAACCAGGTTTTGGAGGACGACTTCTACATTAGCCACAATCAAGGGAAAAGTAATTTCTCCATCAACATAATACATGTTCTTTTGCTTCAATTGACCGAATAGCCCACAGATAGTCTCCAAAATCTTGTGGAAAGCCTTCTCAGAAGAGTGAAGGCTGTTATAGCGACGAACAATTCCATATTAACAGAAATACAGAGATTAAAACCCAGTAAGAGTCCAAGAGAATTGTAATTGTAGGTAAAATAGTCTACTAAACCCATCCGTTGCATTTCAGGGGCAACACCACTCTCTCCAGCAACCTGGTCATAATGATGAACAATTCTATCTAGATATGCGTATGACTATACCACAAAATCTAGAACATCACATCACAAACTTGTCACGTGAAATTCAGTTGTCTCGATTAAATTAACCACTTGCCCTCCAGAGGATTTCCCCCTTCCTGACCAGGCTATTTTTTGCAATATGGAGTTGCAATACTTTAACTGATAATTGCGCAGTCATGCAACACTGCACCCAAATAAAATTTATGTCCTTTTTTTCCCACAAACTTTCTTTCGGTGGTATTTAATCACCTCTGCAGTTTTTACTTTTTGCACTATAAACAAAGACTGACAATTTTGGGGAAAAAAAAGAATATTTTTTATTTTCTGCTATAAAACATATTCAATAAACAAAATTTTAAAAATCAAATTTCTTCATAAAACCAAAATGTATTCTACTACATATTTTTGTAAAAAAAAATCCCAATAATTGTATATTGATTATTTTGCGCAAAGGCGCAAACTATGGTACATAAGCGTCTACAAATTATGGTACATAATAGTGGAATTTCTTTTTTCTATTATACTTGTAATGGCGGCGATCAGCGACTTATAGCGGGACTGTGATATTG
The DNA here is from genome assembly GCF_062004578.1 of Staurois parvus. NCBI lineage: Eukaryota > Metazoa > Chordata > Amphibia > Anura > Ranidae > Staurois > Staurois parvus. The sequence goes on along the minus strand of NW_028318185.1, from coordinate 5,588,020 downwards.
CGGTGGACACTTTTACACTGACACTTTGTGGGAACCAGTGACACTAATACAGTGATCGGTGCTAAAAATATGTACTGACACTGTACTAATGACACTGGTTGAGAAGGGGTTAACATCTAGGGTGATCAAAGGGTTAACTGTGTGCCTAGCTATGTGCTTAGTGTACATTAGGTGGTGCTTTTACTATGGGAAGTGATGGATCATGTTTTCAGCTCTGCAGAGAGGCACGGATCATGACTTTTCCCTGTCACAGCAGAACTGTATCTATATAAACATAGATACAGCTCTGTACTTCCTCCCTGATCGACTATCTGCAGGTGCTGGCGAGCAATTACTCGCCGGGGCTTGTAGATCGTTTTGTGCTGTGACAGTTCACAGTTGAAGATTTCCTCCGGTGGCACGTGCTCGCCCCCTTGTGGAAGTGCAAAATGACATTTGTTTACGTGATTTTGCACAGGAATGCCGCCCTGTAGCAGTAAAACTGTTATAGGGCAGAGGGAAAGTGGTTAAAAAATGTTAAGAAACAAGCCGTATTCATAGTAAAACATCCATTAAATAAAGTGTGCATGTGATATCATTTTCTGTATTGAATGTTTGATGCTTATTCCTGTGGCCCTGATGAAATGGGGGTGGTTTTGCCCCCGAAACGGACTGATTGGCTGATTTTACTATAACGAGTCCAAGATAATTATATAGATATTACATATTGCAAACAACTAAATTATCTTTTTTAGTCTGGCACCCCTTTCTGTATTTCTATGGTTTGAGCTTCCATTGGGTGCCACTTCAGCCAAAAAAAAAAAAAAGCTGAACAAAAAGTATCAAAAATGCGTGTATAAAAAAACAAAAAAAACTGCAAAAAGCACTGGAGAAAGCAACAAATGCAAAATTCATATATGTGAACCAAGTCTTTAAAGATCCCTGATGTCTCATTAAAGAAAACCTGTCCTACCAACATGAGCAACACATTGTGACTTCACTAAAGAGAAGATTTGCACAGTAAGCGTGGAATAAGGACACGGATTGCATCAAAAGACATTATAAATTCTAGACTCTTATGTTTATGGACACTTTCTATACTTTTTGCAAGGGTTGATTTGCAGCATGAGTTATGTTCAGTAGTAGCATTTGGTCCTCTATGTGATTAGAGCACTTCAGTGAAAAAAGTTTAAAAAATTAAAGGTACACCCAAGCACTTAAAACACCCCCTCCAAAAAAAAAAAAAAATCTTGAGCCCGACCAAATGCATGTAAATACACACACTAGGGGGTGCATAAGTATGAAATGGTAATTTGCACTACACATTACATATCACTGCACATGTCAGAGGGAGAGTAATAATTCTAGGCCCACTAATTAGCAGTTACCTTTAAACTGATGACCTGTAGGGGCTTTTGAGTCCTCATACACACAGCCAATAAACCCCCCAGCATGTTATCCTATGTGTCCATGCTTCAACATTTTTTGGCTGGAAAAAACCCCCCAGAAATAGTAGGTTTCTAGAGGAGTTTTTTAGCTGTAAAAACGCTCTAATGCTGAAAAACGCTTTAAAACGCCACAAACCGGAGTTTTTGGATGTTTTTTTAATCAAAAAAACTCAGGTTTTTAACGTGACTTTACACAGCTAATGCTACCAGCGTTATCAAAACGTCCCATGTGTATGGAGCCTAAAGTGTCGTCTGTCGCAAAAACTGCGCAAAACTCAGTGAAGTACGCAGTTCAACCATGTTGTAGGCAGCTCCATCTTGGTACGGAGTATATATTGTGTCTCTCATTTATCATTCTCCTTCTCCCTCCCTTCCTGAGAGGCACAGTGACAGATGTGTGTGTGTTAAAAGTGTCACTAGCAGACTAGAGCAGCAGGGGGCCCAGAGCTACAAAGGCCCCCCAGAGAGACAGAGCCTGGCTGCCTAAAAACGTGTGTAATCTCTTACCTCGTAACCAAGATAAGGCAGTTTTTCCCAGGAATTGAAAGAGATTGTAACCTCATAAAACCTACCAGCGAAGGTGACAGATTTAAATGAACATTCCTCAAGTCAGTTTGTCCCCTGTGTTTCATATCATGGTTTATGAAGATGTTGGTTTTAATTCAGAGTCCACCCAACGATCCCTCCCTAAACAGAGTATTGGTCAGTTACTCAGAGCCACCCCCCTGTTGGGGGACTTTAAAACACAGGCTAGCAGGCCTAAAAGGTTAAGCTAAACACATCTCCCAATTTTAACATCAGTATACCACCTGGGGAGACCCTTTCGCTCTGCAACTGCTTACAAACCAAGACTACTGGCAAGTAACTTAACCCTTTAACTTCTCCCTGTTATCTCTTTGCAGTGCTATGGTTCTTTGTGTGTGTGTGTGTGTGTGTGTGTGTGTGTATGTATATATATATATATATATATATATATATATATCTTAGTTACATCTTCTTTGTATATATTTTTATTGCACCTGTTTGACTCTTAGTAATAAACCTTTCTTTCTGAAAGTGTTAAACTGTTTCTAAGCGCTTAATTGCAATTTACGAATTCCTGCCTTTTGAAGAGACGCTACTGTGTTTGTTTAATCCTCTGCCCAATCGGCCTGCGGTGACCGTATTGGACAGACAACTTTTCAACCATTATAGTGTATATTTGATAAAGAGAGTTTCCCCTTTCTCTGTACAAAAAGGGGTGGTGGCAGTGACGGGTTAGTTGCGTAAGCCGACCCAGTAACAATTGCTCAGGCTGACGGCACATCGACCGGTTGACCATTAGCTGGAAAATCGCTGTGTAGGGTGCAGCTGGATGTGGCATTGTTACGTACGTCACATCGCAGTTATAGATCGGCCGGTCCTTCGGTCACGAGTTTGGTGAGAAGGTCTGGGGTCTGACGCTGCGATCGTGACGTATTGGTGGTCGCGGTTGTGAGATTATCACATGTTGGTGGCGGCGATCTTGCGTCCGTGACATATTGGTGGCAGCGGTGGGATTGTCGCATGCTGGTGGCGGCAATCTTGCGTCCGTGACATATTGGTGGCAGCGGTGGGATTGTCGCATGTTGGTGGCGGCGATCTTGCAATCGTGACATATTGGTGGCAGCGGTGGGATTGTCGCATGTTGGGGGCGGCGGTCTTGCAATCGTGACATATTGGTGGCAGCGGTGGGATTGTCGCATGTTGGTGGCGGCGATCTTGCAATCGTGACATATTGGTGGCAGCGGTGGGATTGTCGCATGTTGGTTGCGGCGATCTTGCGTCCGTGACATATTGGTGGCAGCGGTGGGATTGTCGCATGTTGGTGGCGGCGATATTGCAATCGTGACATATTGGTGGCAGCGGTGGGATTGTCGCATGTTGGTGGCGGCGATCTTGCAATCGTGACATATTGGTGGCAGCGGTGGGATTGTCGCATGTTGGTGGCGGCGATCATGCGTCCGTGACATATTGGTGGCAGCGGTGGGATTGTCGCATGTTGGTGGCGGCGATCTTGCAATCGTGACATATTGGATGTCGCGGTCGTGCAATCGTCGTATGTTGAGGGTGGCGATCGTGCGATCGTCTATGGAAAATTTACATTACCAACGTTTTGTCACAATGTTTCATGGGAGCACACAATTTTAAGGCTTCACTTAGATTTTCCAAAAATTGGGTAATTTATTGCTCTGTGCTCTAAAATTAACTTTTGTGTATTTTTACTGAAAATTTGCCCTTGGTAAACCGTTGCTTTAAGATTATGTAACATAAAAATTTGGACCTGCCACTATTTTATTCTCTAGGGTGTTTGTTTGTTTGTTTTTTTTTGGGGGTTTTAATGAATCTTCAGACCTAAAGTGATTTTTAAATGTGTGCAAAAAAAGATCCCTGGCAGTGAAAGGGTAATCCATTTTTGATCAGGTATTTTCAAGGATTTCTGACTTTCCTGATCTGCACGCAGGTTTTCAACCTGTGTCATAAGAGCCAGGCAACCAAACTTTTTTGAAGGAGATCGATGAATTACTTCTAAAGACAATTCTGGATAACCATATGAAGACTGGCAGTGTTGGACTTGTTAAAGGTGCACACAATAGGCTGTCTTCCTCATCCTTGCTTTACTACTTTCTGTGTCAGTAACCCAAGATAGCACACATCAGAAGTCCCAGTATCTGTGCTTTTATACTAATTCCAGGTAATTAATTCTCAAGCCAGTACCGTATTTGCCGGCGTATAAGACGACCCCCCTACTTTTCCTGCTAAAATGTAGTGTTTGGGCTATACTCGCCGTATAAGACTACCCCTCTTCCAATGCACACCAGTGGGAGGAATAGTGCCCCATCATTGATGTCAGTGGGAGGAATAGTGCCCCATCATTGGTGTCAGTGGGAGGAATAGTGCCCCATCATTGGTATCAGTGGGAGGATAGTGCCCCATCATTGATGTCAGTGGGAGGAATAGTGCCCCATCATTGGTATTAGTGGCAGGAATAGTGCCCCATCATTGGCATTAGTGGCAGGAATAGTGCCCTATCATTAGTATCAGTGGAGGAATAGTGCTCCATCATTGGTGTCAGTGGGAGGAATAGTGCCCCATCATTGGTATCAGTGGCAGGAATAGTGCCCCATCATTGGTATCAGTGGCAGGAATAGTGCCCCATCATTGGTGTCAGTGGGAGGAATAGTGCCCCATCATTGGTGTCAGTGGGAGGAATAGTGCCCCATCATTGGTATCAGTGGCAGGAATAGTGCCCCATCATTGGTGTCAGTGGGAGGAATAGTGCCCCATCATTGGTATCAGTGGCAGGAATAGTGCCCCATCATTGGTGTCAGTGGGAGGAATAGTGCCCCATCATTGGTGTCAGTGGGAGGAATGGTGTCCCATCATTGGTGTCAGTGAGGGGTGGAATAGTGCCCCATCATTGGTGTCAGTGGGGGGTGGAATAGTGCCCCATCGTTGGTGTCAGTGGGGGGGAGGAATAGTGCCCCATCGTTGGTATCAGTGGGAGGAATAGTGCCCCATCATTGGTATCAGTGACACCAATGATGGGGCACTATTCCTCCCACTGAGACTTGCTGACCCTGTTCTCGTATGGTGCTGCTGCAGCCAGCATATGTGGTTGCAGCAGCACCTCTACACAAAACACTTACCTGCTGCTCCGGCACTCAATTTTCGCGGGGCCGCTCGGCTCCGCCCCCTCGCCGGTGATTGGCCGCCTGTGTGCCTTTCCTGAGCTACAGTTCTGGCGGCCAATCACCGGTGAGGAGGCGGAGCCGAGCAGCCGCACGAACATCCAGTGGCCGAACTGAAGGAGACGCCGCGCTTCCTGGACCGGATTGTCGTGGGACTGGATCCAGGTAAGAGACATCAGCCCCTGCAAACCCCTGTACTTAATGCCGCAGCCCCCCTAACATGTGTACCGGCGTATAAGACGACCCCCGACTTTTGAGAAGATTTTCAAGGGTCAAAAAGTCGTCTTATACGCCGGCAAATACGGTAGTTTATCAACTGAGATATGAAGGGCCTCAACTCTGGCCCCTGATGTCACCAAGGAGCCATAGTATACCTAATCCTACAGAAGATGGTCAGAGACTGTATCCCTAAGAGAAGAAAAGTAATTAATAAAGGGTGTCGTAGACACCCTACAGCAGGGGTGCTCAACCTTTTGGAGAGCTGGTCCACTTAAGTGATATGGTAACCGGTCACGGGCCACAATGAAATGATTCAGAATTTAATTTTTTTTTTTTATTTTGAATGGTGTAATGAACATTTTCCTTCCTCCTGCAGCTGCTGAATTCTGGCGGGAGGGAAAGGAGGAGAAGCCGGCTTTCAGCAGTTGCACGAGGAAAATGGAGAGGATCGGTTCCTGTGTATGCCGTCCCCGCTGCCCCTCCTGTTCAAGTGTAAAACAGAAAGTGACAGGCAGGCCGCACGGGCCCCCTGGAGCATGGGGCGGGGTCTAAAGCTACACCAGTTTAAACAAGACCTTACTATCCTGAACCCCCTTAGGGCTGTTTTTCCACACACTGGAGGATATAATAGAAGTCAATGGCTCAGTACAGCTAACCCTCAGGAAAGCTGCAGGTGCACTGTGAGTTGGCGTGTGCTTTCCACGACTCGGATCCGTCACCAGAAGTGACACCTGAAAGGACTGAAAGTGACAGCAAACGCCTGGGCCTCAATGCATTTTGCAAAGCATAGTATAATAAAATGCCTTTTTGTGTAAAATTCAAATACAATTAAAAATAAAAATAATACAAAATTATCACCCAATACAATCATAAAATGTCCAATTCAAAAGTGTCCAACAAAATGTGATTTGCACGAATTAGAGTATTATTTACTTATTTAAGGGTAATGCACTATAGTTTATTTCTTTGTTTTGAGGTTTTTTGCTGAAAAATTAGGATTATTATCGTACTGGATGGAAGTCTGGAATTTGGACTTTTGGATTTTGTTGGACACATTTGAATTGGACATTTTATGATTGTATTGGGTGATAATTTTGTATTATTTTTAATTGTATTTGAATTTTACACAAAAAGGCATTTTATTATACTGTACTTTCTAGGGAGAAAGTGTGACTTTTTGGTGGGATTTTGGAGGTCACGTATCTATTTATTTTGCAAATCATGTCATCAGGAAGCTCCTGATGACATGATTAGCAAAATGCATTGAGGCCCTGCCGTTTGTCGTCACTTCTGGTGATAGATCCGAGTCGTGGAACGCACATCGACTCTGTGAGGCTATGTGAGCGGCGGTGCGGGGCAATTGCTCTCTGAGGGTGCTGGTTGGCACCGGAATATGTTAAGTTCACTATTTTTGTACCTTTTTCTGATTTTAATAAACTGGCTACACTACAGAACTCCTCTCTTTTTTGAGCGTTTATGTTCTCACCCTGATCGCAAAGTAGGATTTGCCTTTTTATATTCTATATCTGATGAGTTATTATTCTCACTGTGTGTGGTAGATATTTGCACACGTGGATTGTTCGTTTTCCTGGACACATGGTGTGGAAGGTTAATTTTTTGTGAAATTTAATATATGGACTTTTTTCTTTATGGACACTTTAACATTTCAAAACTGGATTTGACACTGTGGTGATATTGATTGATATGTGTTAACATTTTATAGCAGGAGTGATCACTTTAATAATTATGAGTTGCGCCTTTCTTTTTAGGTTAAAAATGGATATCCAATATGTCAAACCTTAAATTTGCGTATGCTCGTGAAATGGCAACAAACATTCGTACCCTATATTTTCTGTTGGCAACACTTTTAAAGCCCCTTTTATAGGTCATCAGTTTGGAATTATGGAGGAGATCTGGTGCTAGAATTGTTGCTCTCACTCTGGTGTGCGTGGCAATATGTAACGTGTATCGCAATTGTCGTTTTCATGTGTTGACGCCCCAGTCTCATGCATTTGTTCATGCGTACATAAGTGAGGGTGGGGAGGCCTCAAAAACATTTTCGGGGGGGAGGGTTATGTGCTTGGGTGTAACTTTTTTTTAATTTTTTTACAAATAAAAAAAAAATTTTCTTTACTTTTTTTTGTTTTTTTATTTATCTCCATCACATAGGGGACCCTATGTGATGATTGTTTGGTGACAGGTTCTCTGTCTAAAAGACCCTGCATGTCTCCCCTGTACTCCACTGAATGAGGAAAGAACAAACAGAGGTTGCACAGGCCTAGTGCATTAGCATAAAAAATGTTTAATAAGAAATAAAGTAGGTGTTGTACTCACAAACGAAAGTCAAGGCACGTCCTAAAAGAACAGCTGGGTCAACACTGCGCTGAGTAACAGTCTGCAATAGGGAGTGTAGACATCTAATAGGCTAACGCGTTTCGAGGACTTGCCTCTTCCTCAGTCAACTAGAATCGGCTCTGAGGAAAAGGCAAGTCCTCGAAACGTGTTAGCCAATTGGATGTCTACACTCCCTATTGCGGACTGTTACTCGGCGCAGTGTTGACCCAGTGTTTTTTTTATGGCGTGCCTTGACTTTATTGTCTGTCAGTACAACACCTACTTTTTCTTATTAAACATTTTTTATGGTAATGCACTAGGCCTGTGCACCCTTCATTGTTCTTTCCTCATTCAGTGTATTTGGATTTCCCCGGTCTATTGAGGGCAGCAAGGTGTGCATGTTCCAGGACATTCTTAATGTGGTTGTAGCCTGCATCGAGTCCATTGCCAAGCGCAGGAGCATTTGTGTTTCCTGGTTCTTTTTTTACTCCACTGAATGTAATGCAGTGCACGTCGCACTGCATTACATTCTTTCCCGGCCTTGAAGGCCGGGAAATCTGTCAACGGGGACCTGGAAGTGACGTCACATCACTTCTGGGTCAGGACAAGAAGGGGAGGGGAGTGGATGCGTCCTCTCTTCTCCCTTCACTCTACCTGCTGGCACACGCTGAACCAGTCCCAAGCCTGTCGATGGGCAAGTGGAAGCCTGGGAGACATAGCGGGCAGGGGGAGGCGTAGGCTGGCACCGTAGTGGGCTATGTGGAGGCAATTGGGCGGCAGAGCAGCCACCCAAACGCTTCCGCCTGACAGGTGAGCCCTGCTGCTAAAGGTTTTATAAAAAAAAAAATAAAAAAAAAACTACTCTCCCGGCGCCCGAAACTACATGTCCCTGATGTTAGACGTAGGTTTGCCACCTCATTCCTTTAAAACCGAACACATTAATTACACAGGTTCTGTGGCTGATTAAGGTGGTAAGTAAACTCACTGAGCACCTTATCTGCAATTAATTAGCCTCAGAACCTGTGTAATTAATATGTGCTCGGTTTTAGGCTCCATGCACGTGGGGCATTTTAATAATGCTGGTTAACGTTACCTGTGTAAAGTCATGTTAAAAAGGTGAGTTTTTCAGTGTTTTTGCATTAGCGTTTTGCTGTTTTTTTTTGTTTTGCGTTTTGTGGTTTTTAGCGTTTTTTTTTGCTCAAAAAAAGTCCAAAAATGCCGGTTTGCCATGATTTACTGCTTTTTTTCAGCGATAGAGCGTTTTTACAGCTAAAAACCTCCTCTAGAAACCCACTAGTTCTGGGGGTTTTTCCAGCCAAAAGACACCCCTGGGGGTTTTTTTCCAGCCACTAAAGGCTCCTGCCAAAAAACTCTGATTACAGCCTATGTGTGCATGGACACATAGGATAACATGTTGGGGAGTTTACTGGCTGTAGAAACAAATGTGAAAAGCCAAACACAGCCGCTGTATAAACGTCCAGTGTGCTTGAGGACTTAAAGGGATGAGGTGGCCATCCTAGTTGGGCGGTATAAATTGGGATGAGGTGGCAACCCTAGTTGGGCGATATAAATTGAACATCCCTGAGTGTCCATCCTGTAGACTCCTTCCTCAGTGCACTCCCTCCATCCCCGGCCACTGCACCCATCACACTGACAGGTCCACGGTTGAGGAGTTTTGACCTGGCATGGTTGGAGACTGGGATAGCCTAAATGATTGGCTCCCCATCAGGTCTGCTTAACTTTTGATAGAGAAAAGCAGTAGGTTTATCCATAGCTGATATTTCATCTAATATCTGCTTTGAAATCCATCCACTTCTGTGGTCTGTCAATCCAAAGTAAAGGAGACCTAACGGGGAACCGGTTTTCCCATCGGTCTTTGCCCGTCCATTGGCGAGTCATTTCCAAAATGTGGGCATTGCCATGTTTGGGTAATGATGTCACCAGTATTCTTGGCACATTTATTTATATTCAGTTTTCAGCTGGTGAGTCTCCCAGCAGACGGCTGAATGATACCAGGGTAAAGCATTGTCCTGGAAACTATCGCATTCATGAGTAAGAACTACCTGAAATTGCTGCTTGCGATGGTAATGTTGCCTACACTGGTGCAAATACTTGCCTGAATTAGGCACAGGTGATCTTAAGGAAACTACCACCAAGAAATTGCTGTTATGCCTTTTTTTTTGGATTTCCCTGAAATCACTTTAACAGCTCCTTTACATTATCAGCTTGCCAACCGAGTGCTGTTGGGATCCAAGGGCCAGCTGTATGGCAAGCACCAAAGGGCGACATGCTGTAAGTGTCAGTAATGGTGGCCTTCATACAGCATTTCTATCCAAGCTCTTAATCTTTGTTTTTTTGGTTCAAAATTCTGCAATATGCTTCTGTATGTGAGTGACAGATCTAAACCAATAAAGTGAACTTCAGAGTGGTCTTACGGTTTAGCAGCAGCCTTGAAGTAAGGTTGTGTTCTTAGAGGTGAAACCTAACTAGACGTTGTAATCACATTTTAGTTAAGCTCAACGAGTAAGGCTAGGTTCACATCTCGGTGTTCCTGCGGGCCGCGTTTTGCACAGGCACGAGAGTCCATTTATTTGGACGGAGTCCCATGCCCTGGGACACGCAGGGAAGAGGTCCCCGCACTTCTTTGGAAAACGCAGCCTGCGTGGGAACCTCCGTTCCCAGTACGGTTGGGATTTCCAGCGTGGGCGACGTGCCATTAGAAGTAATGGCACCCGCCCGTGGGTCTGCGTTCCTCTGTGCGGGTGGTGGTGCACGGATTTTTGTGCAGATCCGCAGTGGCACCAGATATGAACCTAGCCTTAACTAGTGACAGATTGTTATTGCAACAGAAGTAAGGATATGGTAAATTTGCTTCTTTTCTGTATGAAGTTACATCTCTGTATACTGTTCTTATTTGGATAGTGGTGGATCTTCATTTTCTTTTATGTTGCAATTGATATAGAGGCTGTAGCATTTCCATGTCTCCTTTGTCTTGGCATTACTCATTCTGTGTCTCCGGGATCTGTAAGACTTTCTGACACCGTGTTATCCATGTTTAATAAAGGCTAAATCCACATCTCCTTGGAGTCTCCTTCGGGCTGTCTCCTTCCCCTTGTACAACACATAAGCCTCGTCCTGCTATACAGCAGATCATCGCTGTGTGTTTTCTGAGCCTGAGGGGAGCAGACGTCTCTCACAGAGCTGTGATAACTTCATCAGATTGTTTTTATGGAGAAAGATTTATTCGGAAACTGGAGCGCAACAAAATGCCGAACTGCTGTACATAGTGTTTATAAATTTAACCCTCTACACCCCCACCTGTTCTTTTCTTTCTCTTTATTTCTCTTTTGCTTTCTTCCTCTCTCTCGCGCCGTCTCTTACTTGATTTCTTTTTTTCTTTGTGTCTTTCTTTTTTTTTTTCTTCCTTACCCTCTCTCCTCCCATACTTCTGTCCTGCCATGTCTCTCTCTGCTCCTCCATATCTCTCAACCTCCCCCCCCACCCTTCCCATGTCCTTTCCTCTACTAGGTCTCTCTCTCGTTCCCAATCTTTCTCTATCTCACACACTCTACCCTATGTCAACCCTTCTGCTTGGTCTCTCTCTGTCCCCATATCTCTCACCCCTTCATGTCTCTCTCACATTGCTCTCTATTCCCCATATCCCCCCACTATGTCCGTCTTTCTCTGCCAATGTTTCTCTCTCTCTTCCTCCATGTTTCTCTTTCCCCTGATGTCTGTTTCCCACAATATCTCTATTTCAATTTTACACCATGTACCTCCCTCCCTCTATGCCTCTTTGTCCCGCCATGTCTCTTTCCTACCATTTCTCTCTCCCCCACCATGCGTCTTTCTCTCTTCCTCCATGTTTCTCTTCCCCCCGATGTCTGTTTCCCACAATATCTCTATTTCCATTTTACACCATGTACCTCCTTCCCTCTATGCCTCTTTGTCCCGCCATGTCTCTTTCCCACCATTTCTCTCTTCCCCACCATTTCTCTCTTCCCCACCATGTGTCTCTCTCTCTTCCTCCATGTTTCTCTTTCCCCCAGTGTCTCGGTTTCCCACAATATCTCTATTTCCATTTTACACCATGAACCTCCCACCCTCTATGCCTCTTTCTCCCGCCATGTCTCTTTCCTACCATTTCTCTCTCCCCCACCATGCGTCTTTCTCTCTTCCTCCATGTTTCTCTTTCCCCCAGTGTCTCGGTTTCCCACAATATCTCTGTTTCCATTTTACACCATGTACCTCCCTCCCACTATGCCTCTCTTTCTCCCGCCATGTCTCTTTCCCACTATTTCTCTCTCCCCCACCATGTGTCTCTCTTTCTTCCTCCATGTTTCTCTTTCCCCCGATGTCTGTTTCCCACAATATCTCTATTTCCATTTTACACCATGTACCTCCCTCTATGCCTCTTTGTCCCGCCATGTCTCTTTCCCACCATTTCTCTCTTCCCCACCATGTGTCTCTCTCTCTTCCTCCATGTTTCTCTTTACCCCAGTGTCTCGGTTTCCCACAATATCTCTATTTCCATTTTACACCATGAACCTCCCACCCTCTATGCCTCTTTCTCCCGCCATGTCTCTTTCCTACCATTTCTCTCTCCCCCACTATGCGTCTTTCTCTCTTCCTCCATGTTTCTCTTTCCCCCAGTGTCTCGGTTTCCCACAATATCTCTGTTTCCATTTTACACCATGTACCTCCCTCCCACTACGCCTCTTTCTCCCCCCATGTCTGTTTCTCCCACCATTTCTCTCTTCCCCACCATGTGTGTCTCTCTCTTCCTCCATGTTTCTCTTTCCCCCAATGTCTGTTTCCCACAATATCTCTATTTCCATTTTACACCATGTACCTCCCTCCCACTATGCCTCTCTTTCTCCCCCCATGTCTCTCTTTCCCATCATTTCTCTCTCCCCCGCCATGTGACTCTCTCTTCCTCCATGTTTCTCTTTCCCCTAGTGTCTTGCTTTCCCACAATATCTCTGTTTCCATTTTACACCATGTACCTCCCTCCCACTATCCCTCTCTTTCCCCCCCCATATCTCTCTCATCATTTCTCTCTCCCCCGCCATGTACTCTCTCTTCCTCCATGTTTCTCTTTCCCCTAGTGTCTTGGTTTCCCACAATATCTTGGTTTCCATTTTACACCATGTACCTCCCTCCCACTATTCCTCCCTTTCTCCCCCCATGTCTCTTTCCCTCCGTGTCTCTTCTCCACTGTTTGTTTGTTTCTTTCTTTCTCTCTTACTCTGTCTCTCTCCCCCCCCTTCATATTTCTTTTCCTTTCAATGGCAGATAGGTAGAAGGGGGGAGGGAACATTTTTAGGAATAGTCATACTTCGTTTTTTCTTCCACGTAATGCTAACCATACACGGCTCAAATTTTGTCCTGCTTCCTGTGAATTGGGTGAAATTTGATGTGTGGGTGGCTCTGCCAACCACACCCAGGTCAACAAACTTTAATCAAAAAATCTGAAGAAAAATGTCAGCAAACAGTGACTGCAGACTGAAGTGACTGTTCAGGTATTTGACAACTGTGGGTGCCAGGTAGTCAGCGGCGATAGATTCGTCCATTCATGCTATTTAGCACAGATCAGGGAATCTATGGCTAGCCTTTGCCTTCAGAGATCTGATTGCTGAAGACATGGTATTCCAATTCATGCAGAAACATGTCAGTGACTGGTTTCCCCCAAAACCCCAGCTGTGTTTTCTCAAAACCCACAAGGCAGCGGCTTTCATATTTTTTCCTTTAAATGCGCTGCTGGTATCAAACCGGAACAGATATGCCAAGTAAGGGAATTTCAGTTGGCACCGCCGCTTATTTCGTGGCCGACATCCCTCCCTCTATTATTCAGCAGAGGGGCCTCGGCCCGCGGCTCTTCTATAAGAATGTAAATGAGAATTTTCAGAAGTGAGATGATGTAAACACTGACTTTGAAATGCAAATCTTGGTACAGAATTGTGATTTATCATACTAGAAAGGAAGAAATATGGATCATTTTTGCAGAGCTGACATTTGAAGCACAGCAAACGGAGAGAAAACCTGTTAGTGATTTATATTTTCGTGACAGCATCTATAAAAAGTATAAATAGATGGAAGGGGGCTCCGTCCCTTGTGGAAATTGTACAGTTTCATGAATTTTAAATGCATAAGCACCTGGTAGCACTTACTTTCTACTGTGTTTACATGGAAAAGGGCTTTGACATTAAGAATACATGATTTTTTTCTTACCATGTAAACAGGCAATGTGAGTATGATGCAGGAAAAGTCACCAGGATGTAAAGGGCAGTAAAAGAAGGGAGGCTACACTACTTGGCCAAACGTTTGTGGAGACCTGACTATGGCACCTATAGGAGCTTGTATGACATCACCTTCCAACACTATAGACCTTAATATTGCTTTGCCCCCCTCTTTGCATCTAAAAGAGTCTCCACTCTTCTGGGAAGGCTTTCTGCAAGATTTTGGAGTGGGTCTGGAGAAATGTGTTCTCATTTACAAGAGCATTTGTGAGATCAGGTACTGATGTAGGATGAGTAGACCTGGCTCGTAATGCACTCACCGGCTACTTTATTAGGTACACCTGTTCAATTGCTTGGTAACCTAAATTGCCAGTCAGTCGATCACATGACAGCAACTGAATGCATTTAGACGTGGAGGAGATGACTTGCTGAAGTTCAAACCAAGCATCAGAATGTGGAAGAAAGGGGATTTAAGTGACTTTGAACTTTGCATTGCTGTTGGTACCAGACGGGCTGGTCTGAGTATTTCAAAAACTGGTGATCTGTTGATTTTCACGCACAAACCTCTCTAGGGTTTACAGAGAATGGTCCAAAAAAGAGAAAATATCCAGTGAGGCGCTGTTGTGTGGACGAAAATGCCTTGTTGATGTCAGAGGAGAATGGGCAGACTGGTTTGAGATGATAGAAATGCAACAGTAACGTAAACGCAGAATGTCAATATGGACCAAAATCTCTGAGGAATGTTTCCAACACTTTGATGAATTTATGCCAGTGTTTCTCAACATTTTTTTAGTCAAAGCACCCTTTCAAATTATGGAAAGTCCCGAGGCACCCTTTAAAATTATGGCCAAGTCTTGAGGCAGCCCATTCTAAAATGGGGTGCCTCTAGACTGTCCATAATTTTAAAAGGGCACCCCATTCCGAAATGGGAAAAACTATTCTAATAGTTTTATATAATGCAGCAACATCCACACATGGAGGACACCCAACATTAGAGGTGACTTATTCTTCCAGAGCAAATACACTTTTGCATGTTGGTACTGACTAGTATTCCAGTGTTTCTCTTCTCCATTGGTTTTTTTTCCATCACTGAGGTAATGTGACCCCAGCACTGATGGAGAGGGGCAGGGGAGGGTCATAATAGGATGCTGTGCAGGCAGCTGACATCCTCATCAACTGATGTCATTGGTTGTCAGGACGCCAGCGGCTAGAAGGTTGTAATGGTGCACAATGAAAACCTTTGGCTTCGTGTAACTAAAAGGCAGGCTTGATCCACCCACTGGCTCGTGTGCAATTTTTGGGCAATTTTTAGACATTTTGCCAAGGCACACCAGGATGCCTGGGCACTCTGGTTGAGAAAGGCTGATCTATGCCATGAAGAATTAAGGCAATTCTGAAGGCAAAAGGGGGGTCCAAGTCGGTACTAGCAAGGTGGACGTAATAAAGTGGCCAGTGAATGTAGGTGTTCCAGTTCATTGCAAAGGTGATCATTAGAGTTGAGGTCAAGGCTCTGAGCAAGCCCCTGGAGTTCCTTCACATCAAACTCATCAAACCATGCCTTCATGGAGCTGGCATTGTGTACAGCGAGTAGAATTCTAATGTTCACCACTAGAGGAATAACCAACAGGAGGAAGAACCCCCTGATTCCTCTATATTGATCTTCAGTTATCAAGAGAGTGATAACCAACAAGAAGAAGCAGGGCCTGATGCCTCAATATAGATATTTAGGTATCTATAGAAGGATCACGAGCAGGAGGTAAGAGGTCCTGATTCCCTTTTATAGATATCTAGTTAGACTTCATTTAGAACATCGAGTCCAGTTCTGGAGACCTCACTTTCAAAAAGATATGGTAGAGTCCAGACACAGGCAACAAAAATGGTGAAAGGTCTGAGGGATAAAAGAGAAACAAAAACATTTAGGAGACACTGCAGGAAGTTAATTTTTACACTCTTTAGGAAAGAAGGGAAAGGGGAGACTTGATGAAACCTTTAAATACATGAAGGGTGCGAAAAAGGTTTGGCAGGGCACTATTCTCAATAGGAAGCTAACATCAAGAACACGTGGAAGGACCTCACACTAGCAGGCGGAAAGTTCAAAATGAACCTTAACCTCTTGCCGCCCGCCTGCTGTTTATAAACGGCAGGGCGGTGGCACTCCAGGGGCGGGTTGCCGTTCATAAACGGCACCCGCATTTCTAGCTGTGCACGCTCCTTGGGAGAGCGCAGCACCGCAATCCAGTGCCCGCTGTGTCCTCCGGACACAGTGAAACACCGATCGTCGGATGGGACCTCTGTATGAGGTCCTGATCATGTGATCACTGATAGGCCAATCAGTGATCACATGCAAAGTAGCAAGCAAGATGTCACTTGTGACCTCATTGCTTACTACGTGTGAAATCTGTGAATGATCACAGAGGTCACATGGTACAAGGCTATTCACAACAGCCTTGTACCATGTGGCAAGGTGTGACCAATCACAGCTCACTCAGTATTTCTCAATGGCTGCAAGAATGCAGACAGAGAGAAAGAGAAATGATTGCTTTTACATCCTTTATGGGTGTAAAAGCAATCTCTGTAAAAAAAAAAAAAAATCATCACACCCACAAGTAGTACAGTGTCACCATGGTGACACTGTACTGCTAAGGTGACAGTATGTAAAGAAAACCCATAAAAAACCATAAATAATAATATAAAAAAATAAAATAAAAATGTAAAAAAAATGTTTAAAAATTATAACTTTTGGTTATAAACTAATTTGGCTTATTATTTTACTAAAAATATAACGGAATAAATTTTGGTCAAGATTTATGAAGAAAGATTATTTATTTGCAAAATTTTATAAGAAAAACACTTTTTTAAAAACATTTTTGGACATTTTCATTTACATAGCAAAAAAAAATAAAAATCCCAGTGGTGAATAAATACCACCAAAATAAAGCTTTATCTGTCTCAAAAAAATGCTAAAAAATTCATATGGGTACAGTGTTTTATGACCGCGCAATTGTCATTCAAAGTGTGATAGTGCTGAAAGCTGAAAATTGGCCTGGGCAGGAAGGGGGTGACAGTGTCCGGACTGGAAGTGGTTAAAACTGGTATTTTACAGAGAGTAGTTGATGCTTGGAATGGACTTTCAGAGGTATGTAGTGAGTCAGTGAACAGTAAGTGGTTTCAATATGCCTGAGACAAATACATCTATTTTCAGACAAAAAAAAAGTTAAAAATAAAAAAAATATGATGCAGACTCAGACCACTTGGTCATTTTCTGACTTCACTTTTTTATGTTTCACAGACAGTCATAGTGAAACAGGATTTTCAAATTTCATGTTGGGCTTTTAATACTTTTTTTTACATCGTTTTTTTTTTTTTTTTAAATCTTAGAAGAGGCGGTCCAGACCCACCTATTACTATCACCCATCCTTGTCTTTTAAAGTGGTTGTAAACCCTTCGATATACCCAGTGAAGTGATTGGCCTTAGGTGATACAGAGATGGAACAAATCCTCCCACATAAGTTGTACCTGTTTATCTGCCGTCTTCTCTAAATCTATTCAAAGTCCAGAAGTTACAAAGCTTGTCAGAGTGCAGAAAACAGTGGCTAGAGAACTGAAATTACACTTTGCAGAGTGAGAAGAGCTCTAAGGATTGAAGGGAGGAGACCCCCCCCCCCCCTCTCCACACAGGGACAGAGCTGAGGCTGTCAATCTGCTGATGGTCCCTCCCCTGACACCTTTTTAGCTCTTGGTGTCAGGAAAGCTTGTCAGAAATGACCCATGCTGATAGCAGAGAAAAAAAAGTAGCAGAGATGAGACTTTTAATTGAGACAAGTACGTACCATGGAGGGATTTGCTTTCTTCAGATACCATGTCTGAAACTTACAACCACTTTAAAATGTCAGTTTCCTCTTGTCCTGGGGGACTTTCAAAGCTCTTGACCCCTCCTCCCTGTTTGCAGGTGTCTCCTTTTAGTTAGTGGGGTGATAAGGAGACGCCCTTGCAGGCACACGTCCAAAGACACAAACATCCATGCTCCTTCCTCTCAGTAATTCAACTGACTGCAGCAGTAGCCTGTCTTCTGTAGAACAAGGTAGTTCATGGAACAATGCTGATCGATCCCAATGGCAATGACAAGGACAGCAGATACGTGTGGCAATGAGAAGGGGGGAGGGGGACTGGGAGCACATGTCCTTGGGCTTTATTTTTTCACCTTAATGCTGGAAATGCTTTAAAGTGTTCCGAAACCCCGGACTCTGCATTCACTATATCCGGTCTCCCCGGACCCTGCATTCACTATATCCGGTCTCCCCGGACCCTGCATTCACTATATCTGGTCTCCCCGAACCCTGCATTCGCTATATCCGCTCTCCCCGGACCCTGCATTCACTATATCTGGTCTCCCAGGACTCTGCATTCACTATATCCGCTCTCCCCGGACCCTGCATTCACTATATCTGGTCTCCCCGGACCCTGCATTCACTATATCTGATCTCCCCGGACCCTGCATTCACTATATCCGCTCTCCCCGGTCCCTGCATTCACTATATCCGCTCTCCCCGGACCCTGCATTCACTATATCTGGTCTCCCAGGACTCTGCATTCACTATATCCGCTCTCCCCGGACCCTGCATTCACTATATCTGGTCTCCGCGGACCTTTCATTCACTATATCTGATCTCCCCGGACCCTGCATTCACTATATCCGGTCTCCCCGGACTCTGCATTCACTATATCCGCTCTCCCCAGACCCTGCATTCACTATATCTGGTCTCCCAGGACTCTGCATTCAATATATTTGGTCTCCCCGGACCATACATTCACTATATCTGGTCTCCCCGGACCCTGCATTCATTATATCCTCTCTCCCCGGACCCTGCATTCATTATATCCTCTCTCCCCGGACCCTGCATTCACTATATCCGGTCTCCCCGGACCCTGCATTCACTATATCCGGTCTCCCCGGACCCTGCATTCACTATATCCGGTCTCCCCGGACCCTGCATTCACTATATCCGGTCTCCCCGGACCCTGCATTCACTATATCCGGTCTCCCCGGACCCTGCATTCACTATATCCGGTCTCCCCGGACCCTGCATTCACTATATCCGGTCTCCCCGGACCCTGCATTCACTATATCCGGTCTCCCCGGACCCTGCATTCACTATATCTGGTCTCCTCGGACCCTGCATTCACTATATCTGGTCTCCCCGGACCCTGCATTCACTATATCTGATCTCCCCGGACCCTGCATTCACTATATCTGATCTCCCCGGACCCTGCATTCACTATATCTGATCTCCCCGGACCCTGCATTCCCTATATCCGCTCTCCCCGGACCCTGCATTCCCTATATCCGCTCTCCCCGGACCCTGCATTCCCTATATCTGGTCTCCCCGGACCCTGCATTCACTATATCCACTTTCCTCGGACCTTGCATTCACTATATCTGGTCTCCCCGGACCCTGCATTCACTATATCCGGTCTCCCCGGACCCTGCATTCACTATATCCGGTCTCCCCGGACCCTGCATTCACTGTATCTGGTCTCCCGGACCCTGAATTCACTATAATCTCTCTCCGGACCCTGCATTCACTATATCCGCTTTTCCCTGACCCTGCATTCACTATATCCACTCTTCCCTGACCCTGCATTCACTATATCTGGTCTGCCACAGCACACAGAACATGGAAGTGTAATTATTTTAGTAAACTGCTAAATACCTTTTCTCATCAGCAGTTAGATCAGTCTTGTGACTTCTGTCAGTCTCCAGCAGAGCACATGTTAACGCTTGTAGGAGGAGTTTTAATTTTGCTCTAGGAGGATGCAGAACCCCTGACCCTCTGCCTGGACAGCGCTGATTGGCCCTATGCTGTTCACATGCACTCTCTGAAGAAAAAAAAATCCTCTAGTAATACACACCAAACTGAGCATGTGCAGAGTGACTCCACACGGTATGTCTTATCAGGAGATAAGGGGAGGATCAGAGAAGTCAGGATCAAACAGCCTTTTTACACAGTGCTGAGGATTAACCCCTTAGGTTCCACAGTGAGTATAACAAGCATGCTTTACTGCATCTACAGACTGATTTTACTGTTGTGGGTTTAGTAATACTTTAAGGTAAGACCGGTTAAGCCTTTAGTAGTACCATAACCGTATTCTTCAGAATGGGCAGCACAGTGGCTAAATGGTTAGCACTTCCGTCTGGCAGTACTAGGGTCATTGGTTCGAATCCCAACCACGGCACCACCTGCCTGGAGTTTGCATGTTCTCCCTGTGCCTGTGTGGGTTTCCTCCGGGTACTCCGATTTCCTTCCACACTCCAAAGACATGCTGGTAGGTGAATTGGCTCCTGTCTAAATTGTCCCTACTATGTGTATGTATGAATGTAAGTTAGGGACCTTAGATTGTACACCCCTTGAGGGTTAGGGACTGATGTGAATGTACAATATATATGTAAAGTGCTGTGTAAATTGATGGCGCTATATAAGTATCTGAAATAAATAAATAAAATATACCTGATCTGTATCTGATAGGAAAAAGGCCAAAAAAATCCAGCTTTGCAGATCAATTTTCCAGCAGTTTTTCTGAGTAGGAACAATTTTTGTTATGCTGGTCATACACATTGATTTTACATGTGATCAACCATTTACTCTGACAACTGAATCAATCAAGTCATTGGAATTCAAGAATGATCATTCAATGAGACACAAACACATTTGGGAACATTTCCTGATGACTTTTAATGACCAGAGCTGGTTGGAAGATAGCTGCTTTTCTGCTGTTAATTGTTTTGTATTCAGTATTTTTCAGCTTTTAGTTTTAGGAAAGAGTGAGGAAGAGTTGAAATGAGGTTTCTATTGCTGCCTCCCAATGAAAAGATTTTCTCTTGCTTTGGTCTCTGACACCATGATAATGAAGGGGTGGAGTAGTAGTCAGCAGGACAGGAAGAGACATCCAGTATTAACCACCGCAGCCCCCGGCCAATTCTGACACTTCTCTGCTACAAGTAAAAAATGTGCATTTTTGCTAGAACGTTACTTAGAACCCCCAAATATTATATGATAAGAGGCATAGAGGAGCTCAGCTATGAGGAAAGATGAGAGGAACTGAATTTATTCTCTCTTGAGAAGAGGAGATATGATCACCATGTATAATACATAAGGGGGGATATGATCACCATGTATAATACATAAGGGGGGATATGATCACCATGTATAATACATAAGGGGGGATATGATCTCCATGTATAATACATAAGGGGGGATATGATCACCATGTATAATACATAAGGGGGGATATGATCACCATGTATAATACATAAGGGGGGGGGGATATGATCACCATGTATAATACATAAGGGGGGATATGATCTCCATGTATAATACATAAGGGGGGATATGATCTCCATGTATAATACATAAGGGGGGATATGATCTCCATGTATAATACATAAGGGGGGATATGATCTCCATGTATAATACATAAGGGGGAATATGATCACCATGTATAATACATAAGGGGGGATATGATCTCCATGTATAATACATAAGGGGGAATATGATCACCATGTATAATACATAAGGGGGGATATGATCACCATGTATAATACATAAGGGGGGATATGATCACCATGTATAATACATAAGGGGGGATATGATCTCCATGTATAATACATAAGGGGGAATATGATCACCATGTATAATACATAAGGGGGGATATGATCACCATGTATAATACATAAGGGGGGATATGATCACCATGTATAATACATAAGGGGGGATATGATCTCCATGTATAATGCATAAGGGGGGATATGATCTTCATGTATAATACATAAGGGGGGATATGATCACCATGTATAATACATAAGGGGGGATATGATCTCCATGTATAATACATAAGGGGGATATGATCACCATGTATAATACATAAGGGGGATATGATCTCCACGTATAATACATAAGGGGGATATGAGCTCCACGTATAATACATAAGGGGGGATATGAGCTCCACGTATAATACAAAAGGGGGGATATGAGCTCCACGTATAATACAAAAGGGGGGATATGAGCTCCACGTATAATACAAAAGGGGGGATATGAGCTCCACGTATAATACAAAAGGGGGGATATGAGCTCCACGTATAATACAAAAGGGGGGATATGAGCGCCACGTATAATACAAAAGGGGGGATATGAGCGCCACGTAGAATACAAAAGGGGGGATATGATCTCCACGTAGAATACAAAAGGGGGGATATGATCACCACGTATAACACATAAGGGGGGATATGATCACCACGTATAACACATAAGGGGGGATATGATCTCCACGTATAACACATAAGGGGGGATATGATCTCCATGTATAATACATAAGGGGGATATGATCTCCATGTATAAATACATCAGTGGTTCATATAGTGAACTCGGTGTAGAGTTATTCACCCTGAGGTCATCACAGAGGACAAGGGGGCATTCTTTACATCTGGAGGAAAAGAAATGTAATCTCCAAACACGGAAAGGTTTCTCCACAGTGAGAGCTGTGAAAATGTGGAATAGACTCCACCAAGAGTTGGTTCTGGTCAGCTCAGTGGATTGCTTTAAAAAGTCCTGGATTCTTTCCTAGATACACAGAATTTAACTGGATACTGTTAGACCCCAGATCTCTCCTCTGTCCTTAAAAGCATCAGACCAAACCAAGATCGGTTTGTTCGCATGCGTTCACAAGTCGGTGATGGCTTGTCTACATCTGAGCAAAAACGGAAGCGACAAAATGTTACTTCCAGATTTTTAGACCAGAGAGATGTTTGGGGATGTTTCAGTCCGTTTATCTCTATGGTAATCGGTGCTGCTTTTCTCCTATGGTCAGTTGGTGGAACTGCTGGCTTCAGTCTTTCCACCCCCCCTGTAAAAGTGATCCAGAGGCTAATTAGCTGCTAGGATTGCTTTGCATTAAAATGCATCAACTCCTGAAAAAAAAAGATAGCATGATGAAGCCTGTAGTTGTAGGTATCATCCCGGCAGAACCACATGACCCTGGTGAGGTACGGGTACGTTGCAGGGGCTAAGTGGTAAAAACACTATCAGAAATTCCAACTCTTCTTACTGGCCTCACTCCCTCTTCCAGTTGACTTTGTAACCCATTTAATGTGTTTTTTTGTTTTTTTTTCCCCCCCTACAGGTGTCGGAAGAGGAGCAATCAGCCAATCACACTGTGATGATACAGGAAGCCTTGCAGCAGGCCTCTGTTGGTCTGGGTGAACAGCATCACCTAGTAGTCTCTTCAGATGAAGTTGAAGGGATTGAAACCGTCACGGTCTACACACAAGGGGAAGAAGCTTCAGAATTCATAGTTTATGTGCAGGAAGCCATGGAGCCTGTGGCAGATGGTACAATGGAGCACATTTTGCAAGAAATGTGAGGTACCTCTGGAAAATACTCGGACTTATCGGTGCTCCATCAGTTTACACCATCATTGAAGTATTCCCCAGGAACAAAGTCTCACTGGTACCTGTGAGTCCTGCAGAGCTGAACTGAGGAAGATACCGGAATGTGACAACTGTTCCGGGGCGGAATGCCCATCTACACTTCCAGTTAAAGGATAAGTTCACTTTTGGGAACCTGTTACATGTTCCATCCCTTTTTAGGGTGTAACCTGTTTCATGTCCCATCCCTTTTTAGGGTGGAGCCTGTTTCATGTCACACCCTTTTTAGGGTGGAACCTGTTTCATGTCACACCCGTTTTTAGGGTGGAACCTGTTACATGTCCCATCCCTTTTTAGGGTGGAACCTGTTACATGTCACACCCCTTTTTAGGGTGGAACCTGTTCCATGTCCCATCCCTTTTTAGGGTGGAACCTGTTACATGTTCCATCCCTTTTTAGGGTGGAACCTGTTTCATGTCCCACCCCTTTTTAGGGTGGAACCTGTTTCATGTCCCATTCCTTTTTAGGGTGGAACCTGTTACATGTCACACCCCTTTTTAGGGTGGAACCTGTTCCATGTCCCATCCCTTTTTAGGGTGGAACCTGTTTCATGTCCCATCCCTTTTTAGGGTGGAACCTGCTTCATGTTCCATCCCTTTTTAGGGTGGAACCTGTTTCATGTCACACCCCTTTTTAGGGTGGAACCTGTTTCATATCACACCCCTTTTTAGGGTGGAACCTGTTTCATGACCCACCCATTTTTAGGGTGGAACCTGTTTCATGTCCCACCTATTTTTAGGGTGGAACCTGTTACATGACCCACCCGTTTTTAGGGTGGAACCTGTTACATGTTCCCACTGCTGCAGCCGCTGCCTGATCCCCCCTCCCTGTGACAGCAGTACAGGGAGACGTTCCCTGTACTGGCTGTCACTTTTTAAAAACTCCGCCCACACGGCCACATCATTCATGCCCTGTGTGTTTTGTGAATGAATGAACTACAAGTCCGAACAGCCTTAGCAGCTTTCGGCTTGTAGTTCTCGATGAACTAGCACAGTATTGTGGAGCGCCGTGGTGGTTCATTGATTGTTCCTCTTGGTATACTTGCCCGTACAGCAAGCCGATTTAGTGGCAGGCCTGCAGGATCGCTGCTGATCGCTGGTGCAATGCTTTACAGGCTCTTGCAACAAAGAATACTAAATGCACATTTTTTTACCTGCAGAAAAAATGTGCATTTATTATTTTTTGTCCAAAGGTGAACTTATCCTTTAAAGCTGAACTCCAGGGAGATATAAAAGGCACACATTTTATGCAGCTCTATGTTCATTATACATAGTTGAATGTGTTTTTTAAATGCAGGCAGTATAAGTTACCTGATTTGACTTCGTATCAGCTTTTTGCAGTCTACTGTAAAGCAAAGCTGGGATAGGGAGAAACACAAGGAGCCAATCAGTTGTGCTGCAGTGCAAGAAGCTTGGTGATTGGAGGAGAGAGCAGAGAGATGTGCTCATCAGTGTGTTGCTGCTCCTTTTATTGTCCAGTAAAGGATGAGTGGAAGCCTAAAATGGAGTTCCTGCCTCACACTATTTTTAAAAATGTTCCCTCCTCCCTACTACCTATCCCGTGTAAGAACCATTTGTATACTTTCCTTTTTTTTCAGGCCTCTTGAGTCTGGTCACAGGATCCCACAGCTTCAGCTCTCCCCTAGGTTGGTGAGCAGAAGCTGCAGTAGAGAGGAGGGAGCGCCAACATCATCTAGACTCTGGGTGATGTCACCGCTCCCAGAATTCTCAGCTGTTGTCTGATGCTCCCTGACACAAGGGACCTGGAGCTGTGGGAACATGTGACTAGAGCGGACTGAAAAAAAGGAAGTATAAAGATCTTTTTTTTTACATAGTATGGGCTGGATAGGTAACAGGATGGGGGAGGGGACATTTTTAAGAATAGTTAGCGATGGGCAGGAATTCCACGTGAAACTGCGGCAGAACAAACGTCCTGTCCCCTGCTTAGACAGGACTTTGCTTTGTGACAGAGCTGTGTAAATCTCAGGACCGGATGGACAGAAATACAATTTTATTTTTTGGCAGGTAACACAGTTACAGCATTAGCATTTCATCTGTTTGCCTGAAGTTCAGCTTTAAAGACTATCCCAAAGATAATTAGTAACTGCCTTGGAATGAAAATTTTTTTTTTTTTTTTAGCAATAACTCTGCAAATGTGTTTTTTTTTTTGTTTTTGTTTTTTTTTTAGCTGGAACTGAACCTGGATTATGTTTACAGAGAAGTTTGAGTGTGTTTGCCTCTGTTAGGATTTCTAATCATAGAATTGCTAATTTAAGAGCATTTTTTTTGACAAATCATGAGAGTTGTGTAAATAAAAGGAAACCACATTTCTAAGTTTCAATGGATTTTAAACATTTTTCATTTTCATTGCTTGTATCAGATATCATGAGATTAGTGTACATCAGACACCGAAGCAAGTCAAGCACAGCATGTATTCAATGAAGAATAATTTGCATTTGAGACCAGTTTGGGATTCATTAAAGTGTTGCTAAACCCCGGACCTTGCATTCACTATATCCGCTCTCCCCAAACCCTGCATTCACTATATCTGGTCTCCCCGGACCCTGCATTCACTATATCCGGTCTCCCCGGACCCTGCATTCACTATATCCGGTCTTCCAGGACCCTGCATTCACTATATCTGGTCTCCCCGGACCCTGCATTCACTATATCCGCTCTCCCCGAACCCTGCATTTACTATATCCGATCTCCCCGAACCCTGCATTCACTATATCTGGTCTCCCCGCACCCTGCATTCATTATATCTGCTCTCCCCGGACCCTGCATTCACTGTATCTGGTCTCCCCGGACACTGCATTCGCTATATCCGCTCTCCCCGGACCCTGCATTCGCTATATCCGCTCTCCCCGGACCCTGCATTCACTGTATCCGCTCTCCCCGGACCCTGCATTCACTATATCCGGTCTCCCAGGACCCTTCATTCACTGTATCTGGTCTCCCCGGACCCTGCATTCACTATATCCGGTCTCCCACAGTACACAGAACATGGAAATGCAATTATTTTAGTAATAAAGTGTTCCGAAACCCCGGACCCTGCATTCATTATATCTGGTCTCCCCGGACCCTGCATTCACTATATCCGGTCTCCCCGGACCCTGCATTCACTATATCTGGTCTCCCCGGACCCTGCATTCACTATATCTGGTCTCCCCGGACCCTGCATTCACTATATCTGGTCTCCCTGGACCCTGCATTCACTATATCTGGTCTCCCAGGACCCTGCATTCACTATATCCGGTCTCCCGGACCCTGCATTCACTGTATCTGGTCTCCCCGGACCCTGCATTCACTGTATCTGGTCTCCCCGGACCCTGCATTCTCTATATCTGGTCTCCCCGGACCCTGCATTCACTATATCTGGTCTCCCCAGACCCTGCATTCACTATATCTGCTCTCCCCGGACCCTGCATTCACTATATCTGCTCTCCCCGGACCCTGCATTCACTATATCTGCTCTCCCCGGACCCTGCATTCACTATATCCGGTCTCCCCGGACCCTGCATTCACTATATCCGCTCTCCCCGGACACTGCATTCACTATATCCGCTCTCCCCGGACACTGCATTCACTATATCCGCTCTCCCCGGACCCTGCATTCACTATATCCGGTCTCCCCGGACCCTGCATTCACTATATCTGGTCTCCCCGGACCCTGCATTCACTATATCTGGTCTCCCCGGACCCTGCATTCACTATATCCGGTCTCCCCCGACCCTGCATTCACTATATCCGGTCTCCCGGACCCTGCATTCACTGTATCTGGTCTCCCCGGACCCTGCATTCACTATATCCGGTCTCCCGGACCCTGCATTCACTGTATCTGGTCTCCCCAGACCCTGCATTCACTGTATCTGGTCTCCCCGGACCCTGCATTCACTATATCTGGTCTCCCCGGACCCTGCATTCACTTTATCTGGTCTCCCCGCACCCTGCATTCACTATATCCGGTCTCCCGGACCCTGCATTCACTGTATCTGGTCTCCCCGGACCCTGCATTCACTACATCCGGTCTCCCGGACCCTGCATTCACTGTATCTGGTCTCCCCGGACCCTGCATTCACTACATCCGGTCTCCCGGACCCTGCATTCACTGTATCTGGTCTCCCCGGACCCTGCATTCACTATATCTGGTCTCCCCGGACCCTGCATTCACTGTATCCGGTCTCCCCGGACCCTGCATTCACTATATCTGGTCTCCCACAGTACACACAACATGGAAATGCAATTATTTTAGTAAATATAAACTACTAAATACCGTTTATCATCAGCAGTCTTGTGATTTCTATCTGTGTCCAGCCCAGCACTAGCGAAAGCTTGTAGGAGGAGTTTTCTTTCTGCTCTAGGAGCATGCAGGACCCCTGACCTCTGTCTGGACTGTGCTGGTTGGCCCAGTGCTGATCACATGCATTCTCCCAAGAAAAAAAAAACCTATCTAGCAATACACACCAAACTCAGCATGTTCATGCGTATAGTTCAGTCTGGAGATAAAAGGTGGTCACTTGAAAAAGGGGAGGAACAGAGAAGAAAGGATCAAACAGCATTTTTACACAATGCAGAGGATTAACCCCTGAGGTTCCACACTGAGTTTAACCAGCATGTTTTTTTACACCGTTCAGTGAGATCTCATATTCAAATCCACCATTGCATTTCAGGTACTTCTTATCAAAATGGTTGAACAAACACGTGTCAGGAGTAAAGCACAAATGCCTGTACGCTAGCCTATAACCGCTTACTGAGCGGCCTCTAGCAGAACTACTGCTACAGGGCGGCAGGGCTGCGCAAAATCACATCCATATATATATACATAATTTTGTATTTCCGTGTAGGGGGCGCACATGCCAGCACTGGCAGCTACAGCTGTCGATCACCGGGTCCCGGCCGGTGATTTCCCACCAACCCCTGGTGATCGTCCAGGAACACTGACTGGGGAGAGGCCTGTATGTAAACCATACAGATCTCTCCCCTGTCAGCTCCAGCACACTGCTTTGTATTGCTTTGCATAGCAACATGCTTACACCATAAAACATGCACACAGCACACAGTTAACCCTTTGATCGCCCCAGATGTTAACCCCTTCTTGCCCAGTGTCATTAGTACAGTGTCAGTGCTTTTTATGAGCACTGATCACTGTATTGGTGTCACTGGGGATGTCAGTGGCCGTTAGTTTCCCCCCCAGTGTCACAATGCCCGACGCAGTCCCGCTATAAGTCGCTGATCACCGCCATTACTAGTAGAAAAAAAATCCCAGTATCTATACCGCCATTTGGAAATGCTATAACTTTCACGTAAACCAATTAAGTTACACGTATTGGAATATTTTTTTTTTAGCAAAGACATGGAGCAGAATACATTTTGGTCTAAATTTATGATGACATTTGATTTTTTTTTTTTTTTTACTGGACATGTTTTATAGTAAAAGGTCAAAAAATTTTGTGTTTTTTTTTTTTTTTTTCAAAATTGTCGGGTTTTTTTTTTTTTTTTTTTGTTTATAGCTCAAAAAATAGTCAATTCTATTACAAGCAACAGCAATAATCTTCTGGGTCCTGTGACACATGGCTTCCCTTCAGCCTAGTAACCACAAGGGGTCACTTGCTGGGCACTGCCGCCATATACAGGATGCCTTGTACTTTTTTCGATGAATACTCTGCCTCGCCATCTTGTCCAATCAAATAATACCTTGTAATGTGAAGATATATATATACTTTTCCTTCAATGGTACCTGTCCCTTGATGGCGCCAGCATCTTCTCCTGTTGCTGTAATTCAGCCCTCTTCATTGGCCAGCCTGGGATGACATCACTCCTGTACATGCACACAAGGACCATGCTATGGATGTAAGCCAGGCTGTTCATGTGCAGCTCAGTTCACGTGTCGGTGACGAGGGTGAGCAGGTACATTTTATTGCAGAAGAGACATTGCAGCACAGTGGCTAAGTGGTTAACACTTCTGCCCCACAGCACTAGGGTCATTGGTTCAAATCCCAACCATGACACTATCTGCCTGGAGTTTGCATGTTCTCCCTGTGCTGGTAGGTTAATTGGCTCCTGTGTAAATTGTCCCTAGTATGTGTAGGTATGAATGTGAGTTAGGGACCTTAGATTGTACACCCCTTGGGGGCAGGGACTCATGTAAATGTACAATATATATGTAAAGTGATCCATAAATTCATGGCGCTGTTAAAGCGGAGTTCCACTCACCTGTTAAAAAATAAAAGTCAGCAGCTACAAAAACTGTAGCTGCTGACTTTTAAAAAAACAGCCACTCACCTGTCCCTCAGTCCCGCTGTGTCCCCCCCGCAGCCCTTCCTGGGGGCTGGCATCTTCAGTGTGGGCACCCAGCTATGATAGCTTGCACCCACTGCGCATGCATGACTAGCGCTGTGGTTCATGAATGGTCCTGTAGTCTTCTGGGACCTGTCACATGTCCCAAAAGACTACAGGGAGGGAGGACACCTTCCGACTAGAAATGGGAGTGGATATCTGTCAAATTCGGATACCCTTTCCCCCCCGCCCCCTCAAAGGTGCCAATCCTTAATGGGGAACAGTCCTTAAAGCGGAACTTCCCATTTTGAGTGGAGCTCCACTTTAAGTACCTGTAATAAATTGCATTTCTCTTCTGCAATAAAGAGCCTACCCACTCGTAGTTTATGACAGTGGGGTTTTAGTTCCTCTTTAAAAAGTAATTAAAAAAATAAAAACCTTGTAATAATTAGGGGAAAAAAAGGCGTTTTGTGAATGATGTCATTGATAAGCAAGTGCCCCCCATGGTTATAATGCAGAAAGGTAATTGCTTGGCTCAGAACCCGGAAGATCTCTGCAATCACTGTAGTAGCACCATTTACTACACTGATTTGCAGCTTCCACTGCAGTCACTCAAGTAGGAGTAAGTATGCATACTTAGATTGGTTCAAGCTGGCCAAATATGACTAAAGATGAACTCTAGGTATGATTTTATTGCATAAAATGGAACTTTCAAAAATAACATTTGCCACAGTGTCATTAGCATTTTACGTTTTTCTCAGTAGAGATACAAACTGAAGAAAGAAAGCTAGTTCTCTTCCCTACTTTGTCCAAAAACGTTTTGTGCTCGAGTTAGGCTTTAATGATCCTGTGAACAGAAATGGGTGCGGAAATCACCTCTCCGCTTTAACCACTTGCCCTCCAGAGAATTTACTCCCCTTCCTGACCAGGCCATTTTTTGCAAATTGGCGCTGCTTTACTATAACTGACAATTGCACGGTCATGCTACACTATGCATAAATTTATGTCCTTTTTTTCCCACAAATAGCTTTCTTTCAGTGGTATTTGACCACCTCTACGTTTTTATTTTTTGTACTATTAACAAAAAAAGATCAACAATTTTGAAAAAAAAACATATGCAAATAAAAAATTTAAAAAACGTATGCAATAAAAATATATGCAATAAAAAATGTAAAAAATAAAATTTCTTCATACATTTAGGCCTAAATATATTCTGCTACATGTCTTTGTTAAAAAAAAATCCCAATACATGTAAATTAATTGGTTTACATGAAATTTATAGCAACTACAAATGGAAGTGTATATATATACTGGAATTTTCATTTTTTATACTAGTAAATAGTTTTATTTTATACTAGTAATGGCGGCGATCGGCGACTTATAGCGGGACTGTGGGACTGCAGGCATTCTGGGTTGTGTGCTGTTTTACATAATGTGCTGTGTGTGTTTTACTGGGGAAACATGCTGCTGTGTATTTCTCTCCTGTGCAGAGAAATGCACAGTAGCATGTGCTTGCTGGCAGGAAGAGAGACCTGTGTTTATACACAGGTTTCTCCCCTGTCAGTTTTACTCGGCAATCGCCGGGCATAGGTGGGGAATCTCCGGTCGGGACCCGGTGATTGACATTCGTAGCCGCCAATGGCGGTGCGGGTGGGGAAGCACGTGCATGTGCGCCCCTTACCCAGGAATGCAAATCACGTGTGTATATATACTTGATTTTGCGCAGCCTTGCCACCCTCTAGCATTACTTCTACTATAGGATGGTGGGCAAGCGGTTAATGATTCTGTATACAGTAATGGGTGCGGAAATCACCCCTCCACTTTAATGATTCTGTGTACAGTAATGGGTTCAGTAATTACCCTTCCCTGACTGTAGCTTATGGTAACCTTAACAAAAAAAAAATGAAGGTAGTGTTTTGCTAGGATTGATGAAGGGTCATATACAGGTGAAACTCTAAAAATTAGAATATCGTGCAAAAGTTCATTTATTTCAGTGCAGCAACTTAAAAGGTGAAACTAATATATGAGATAGACTCATTACATGCAAAGCAAGTTAGTTCAAGCCGTGATTTGTCATCATTGTGATGATTATGGCTTACAGCTCATGAAAACCCCAAATCCACAATCTCAGAAAATTAGAATATTACATGCAATCAATAAAACAAGGATTGTACATAGAACAATATCGGACCTCTGAAAAGTATAAGCATGCATATGTACTCAGTACTTGGTTTGGGCCCCTTTTGCAGCAATTACTGCCTCAATGCGGCAAGGCATGGAAGCTATCAGCCTGTGGCACTGCTGAGGTGTTATGGAAGACCAGGATGCTTCAATAGCGGCCTTCACCTCTTCTGCATTGTTCGGTCTCATGTCTCTCATCTTTCTCTTGGCAATGCCCCATAGATTCTCTGAGGTTCAGGTCAGGCGAGTTTGCTGGCCAATCAAGCACAGTAATCCCACGGTCATTGAACCAGGTTTTGGTGCTTTTGGCAGTGTGGGCAGGTGCCAAGTCCTGCTGGAAAATGAAGTCAGCATCCCCATAAAGCTCGTCTGCGGAAGGAAGCATGAAGTGCTCCAAAATCTCCTGGTAGACGGCTGCGTTGACCCTGGACTTAATGAAGCACAGTGGACCAACACCAGCAGATGACATGGCTCCCCAAATCAACACAGACTGTGGAAACTTCACACTGGACTTCAAGCATCACTTTCTTCCTCCATACTCTGGGTCCTTGGTTTCCAAATGAGATGCAAAAGTTGCTCTCATCAGAAAAGAGGACTTTGGACCACTGAGCAATAGACCAGGTCTGTTTTTCTTTAGCCCAGGTAAGATGCTTCTGACGCTGTTTGTTGTTCAGGAGCGGCTTGACGAGAGGAATAAGATATTTGAAGTCCATGTCCAGGATCCGTCTGTGTGTGGTGGCTCTTGATGCACTGACTCCAGCCTCAGTCCACTCCTTGTGAAAGTCCCCCAACACTTTTGAATGGCCTTTTCCTGACAATCCTCTCCAGGCTGCGGTCATCCCTGCTGCTTGTGTACCTTTTTCTTCCACACTTTTCCCTTCCACATAACTTTCTATTAATGTGCTTTGATACAGCACTTTGGGAACATCCAACTTCTTTTGCAATTACCTTTTGAGGCTTTCCCTCCTTATGGAGGGTGTCAATGATGGTTTTCTGCACAACTGTCAGGTCAGCAGTCTTTCCCATGATTGTGATTCCTACTGAACCAGACTGAGAGACCATTTAAAGGCTCAGGAACCCTTTGCAGGTGTTATGGCTTAATTAGCTGATTAGAGTGGGACACTTTGAGCCGAGAATATTGCACCTTTTCACAATATTCTCATTTTCTGAGATTGTGGATTTGCGGTTTTCATGAGCTGTAAGCCATAATCACCACTGTTATGACAAATCACGGCTTGAACTATCTTGCTTTGCATGTAATGAGTCTATCTCATATATTAGTTTCACCTTTTAAGTTGCTGCACTGAAATAAATGAACTTTTGCACGATATTCTAATTTTTCGAGTTTCACCTGTAAATACTAAAATGCTTGCAGGGAGAAATTTTCTATCCTATCATTTCAATTGACAGAAATCACTTAAAAATCACCTTATTTTAAGCAGGGACATCAATGATGGTGATTGAAATTTGGCCAGTCCCTACTGGTCTAGCTATTTTTCAATCCGTGTATGGCCAGCTTTGTTCATGTAATCACTAGTTAAAGGGTAGGTCAGATTTCAGATTGGTTGATGCTCCTCCATAGAGACCACATATCCATGTGCGTGGGCCAACACTGACATTTTAATTGGCCATATCAACAAGACTATTAACATAGCCAAAGTATAGATCCACTTTAGGCCCACCTAAGTAGTCCACAACATAGTCCACATTTCAAAGGTAGAATCCGATTAAAGAATATGTAAATGGGATATATTTTATTCCCAATATGTGCCTGCTGTACCATGTACTTGTATGAAAAAGTATCCTGTTCTTTGTATTGCTTCCTTTGTGTGAAATCCCTGGTGTTATTGCCAGTCCCTTTTGTTTTCCTATTAAAAATTGACCACACCAGGTAGGACAGGACAGCACAGTGTGGTCAGTTCTCTAGCTGTGCTTGGAACTCGGGCTGCTTTCCTCTAATGATCAGACATGTTTTGACGGGTTGTTCCTCAACGGCAAGATCAGTATGCTGCTGTTTCTCCTCTCCTGGCTCTTATGCAGATGAGAACAGAGGGAATGTGATCACTTTTTAAAAGAGAGAAAAATAAGGTATTATATCTATAAACAAATGTTTTTCCTTTCATTTATATTTTAAACTGAATGGGTAGTTTTACTTGGTGAGGGTTTACAATCACTTTGAAAGAAATCAAAATGATCTTGAAATGTACAACTTTATAAAACTAGCAACCATGCTCCCATTCATTGCCGGGTTAATTTGGCCTTCGCGTTTCATAGCACAATGGAGAGCACTACGGCCAATGAGGCAATGTTTGTGTTGAATGATATTTGGCTAAGCATGCCATCTCCTGGAACTAGGGAGAGCAAAGTAAAGCAGGAACTGGTCCTGAACAAGGAAGGAGAGAGGTAGAGTGAGAATGGAGTGTGGTTGGGGGGTGGAGTGCTGAGATAGATGCATGGTTGATGTTGATGTTCCACTAGCAGATGGCGGCAGCCGAGGAAGACCTGTTGATGGATGAAATGGTGAAGAGAGTGGGGGCAAAGAGGATCTCGTGATCATGGACTTAGAAGGACCATGCAGGAACTGTTGCTTCTCCCTCCTAGTGGAGTTATTACCCTTTCTCCTGTATGAAGTTGTGGTGCATCCGTTTGCACTAGATACCTATGACATAACATGCCTTTGGCACAGTGTGGTGGTTAGCCAAAGGGGTGTATGGCTTTCTAGAAAGGGGAGCTTTCTTAGCCAGCTACTGATCTCATTCCAGCATCCTGGTTTTGGCTATTTTATTATTATTATACAGGATTTATAGAGCGCCAACAGTTTGCTCAGCACTGTACATTCTAATGGGAGACAGTACACGAGACAGTACAGTAACAATATGATTCCATACACGAGGGGTTCGAGGGCCCTGCTCCTTGGAGCTTACAATCTAGGAGGGAGGGGTTAGTGGTACAGGAGAAAATAGCTGTGGGGGATGGAGTGGTAGGAAGAGTGGAGGAGTTCAGTAATTAGCTGAGGGCGGGGTAGGCTTCCCTGAAGAGAGAGGTTTTCAGAGTGCGCCTAAAGGTGAGGAGAGTAGGTGATAGTCTGATGGATTGGGGTAGGGAGTTCCAGAGGATGGGGGAAGTCCTGGAGACGAGCATGGGAGGAGGAGACCAGGGAACTAGAGAGCAGGAGGTCTTGTGAGGAGCAGAGAGTACGTTTTGGGTGATATTTGGATACCAGATCGGTGATGTAGTTTGGGCCAGTATTATGAACAGCTTTATAAGGCAATGTTAGCATTTTGAATTTTATCCGTTGAGCAATCGGAAACCAGTGGAGGCCTTGGCAGAGAGGGGTGGCGGATACGGAGCGGTTGGAAAGGTGGATGAGCCTGGCCGCAGCATTCAATTGTTGTTGTCAGTCTCTGGGTAGAGACCAAACCTGATTTAAGACAGCCAAGCCTACAGTCTCATACTTGTGATAGCGCTGGTTACATGTGCCCAAGCTCCCTGTTTGCCCTCCTAGTTTCGATTCCCTCATTGATGACCCTGGGTTGGATATTGACTACTTTCTAAACTCTGCCTGCCTTTTTACTATGGATCTGGCTCTATCCTGAACCTCGCCTGCCTTGTACCTGGACTGTCATTGAAACACTCTGCCTGTCTTCCAACCGCAAGAACCTATTTGCTGTGCTCAGGTAGCCAGGCACTATAGCATTGTGTATAAATCCTGGGGGCAACTGGGTACCAGTAGGCCTGCTTGCCTTAATGGAAAGGGGTGGCTGCTATAAGTGAAGAACACAGAAGCCAGCTATAGTGCCTGACCACCTGCGTTGGGGGTAAGCGTGACAGGAGCCTTGCATGTTTATGAAATGCCAGGTGGAACTTGATATCCATGTGGCAGTCTAGGTGGCAGTCAATGGTGACATGGCTGAAAAAGGATAGCATTGTAGAAAATAAATAGCATACAATGCCAAAGCCACTATGGGGTTTATTTACTAAAGCTGCCGAGTGCAAAATCTGGTGCACTTCTGCATAGAAACCAATCAGATTCCAGGTTTTATTGCCAAAGCTTAATTGAACAAGCTGAGGTCACATATAGTTACATAGTCTGGCTGAAAAAAGACAAAAGTCCATCCAGTTCAACCATAAAAAAACCCAAAACTTATAATCCTACACCCACCGTTGATCTAGAGGCAGGCAAAAAACCCAGCAAAGCATGATCCAATTTGCTCCTGCAGGGAAAAAAAATCCTTCCTGATCCCCGAGAGGCAATCAGATATTCCCTGGATCAACTTTATCTATAAATGTTAGTATCCAAGTATATTCTGTGTGTCTAGGAAAGAATCCAGGACTTTTTTGAAGCAATCCACTGAGCTGGCCAGAACCAACTCTTGAGGGAGTCTATTCCACATTTTCACAGCTCTTACTGTGAAGAGACCTTTCAGTGTTTGGAGTTTAAATTTCTTTTATTCCGGACGTAGTTAGAGGTTTTAAGCCGATTGGCTGCCATGCAAAGGTGCCCCAGATTCTGATTTAACCAGTTTTAGTAAATCTACCCCTATAAAACATAAGCAGTGTCCAGTCAGCAGCCACCATGTTGAAGACGGGATGGAAGAGTGTAATCCGGAGCACAGCAGGCAGAATTGTGAAAGGTGCAAACAGCCACAAATATCTCATGATTATGTGATCCAGGCATTAGCGTGGACAGTGGGGTGAGACCAAGAATAGCTAATGTGGATGGTTAGAAAGGGCATCACAGTGGCTAAATGGTTAGCACTTCCGTCTGGCAGTACTAGGGTCGTTGGTTCGAATCCCAGCCACGGCACCACCTGCCTGGAGTTTGCATGTTCTCCCTGTGCCGGTGTGGGTTTCCTCCAGGTACTCCGGTTTCCTCCCACACTCCAAAGAATGCTGGTAGGTTAATTGGCTCCTGTCTAAGTTGTCCCTAGTATGTGTATGTATGAATGTGAGTTAGGGACCTTAGATTGTACGCCCCTTGAGGGTTAGGGACTGATGTGAATGTACAATATATATGTAAAGTGCTGCATAAATTGACACTGCTATAGAAGTACCTGAAATAAATAATGTGGACGGTTAGAAAGGGGAGAGGCACATTACCCATAATTCTCCATTAAGGACTGATGCACATGGACATAATTAAATTATGCCTGTCAATTCCGGATCTTTCTGGCAGAAGCTGGCCGAAGAATCCATCATTAAAATCGCATGTAATGGTGCATTAAGTGCACAATCTTATGCGCTTGAATTACTTAGAAGCCTACATGTGTGAATTCATTCTAGTGGCTAGAATTGGCATTTGTTCTGGCCACTTATTCCTAAAGTCCTTATTAGGACTATTCTCT
The DNA here is from genome assembly GCF_062004578.1 of Staurois parvus. Taxonomy (NCBI): domain Eukaryota; kingdom Metazoa; phylum Chordata; class Amphibia; order Anura; family Ranidae; genus Staurois; species Staurois parvus. The sequence continues at coordinate 5,550,809 of NW_028318185.1, read as the reverse complement.
GAGGGTGATTTACTGAAACTGGAGAGTATACAATCTGCTGCCGCTCTGCATAATTCCAATTGGCTTTCAGGTTTTTTTTTTTTTTGTCAAAGTTTAACCATTTCAAGTCCGGACACTGTCACCCCCTTCCTGTCCAGGCCAATTTTCAGCTTTCAGCGCTATCACACTTATTTTTCTTATAAAATTTTGCAAATAAATATTTCCTCATAAATCTTGGTCCAAAATGTATTCCGTTATCTTTTTAGTAAAACTAAAATAACCCAAGTTAGTTTATAACCAAAAATTATAATTTTTAAACTTTTTTTTTTACATTTTTATTTTACTTTTATATATATATATATATATATATATATATATATTTTTTTTTTTTTTTTTTTATTTATTTTTTTTTTACATACTGTCACCCTAGCAGTACAGTGTCCCCATGGTGACACTGTACTACTTGGGGGTGATGAAGATTTTTTTTTTACACTGATTGCTTTTACAGCCTTTATGGGTGTAAAGGCAATCATTTTTCCTTCTCTCTGGCGGCATTCTTGCAGCCATTGAGAACTACTTTGTGAGCTGTGATTGGTCACAGCTTGTCACATGGTACAAGGCTGTTGTGAATAGCCTTGTACCATGTGACCTCTGTGATCATTCACAGATTTCACATGTAGTAAGCAATGATGGGGCAGTCTTTGGCATTCTGAAGTTACAGGGAGATAAAATCACAATGGGTAGTGGAGAAAATGTTCTGAAGGTGAACCTTGCCTTTAACCGCTTGTGAGCTGCCCTATAGCAGAAACGCTGCTGCTACAGGGCGGCATGGGTGCACAAAATCATATACATACACACTATATATATATATATATATATATATATACAGTCAGGTCCATAAATATTGGGACATCGATACAATTCTAACATTTTTGGCTCTATACACCACCACAATGGATTTGAAATGAAACGAACAAGATGTGCTTTAACTGCAGACTGTCAGCTTTAATTTGAGGGTATTTACATCCAAATCAGGTGAACAGTGTTGGAATTACAACACTTTGCATATGTGCCTCCCACTTCTTAAGGGACCAAAAGTAATGGGACAGAATAATAATCATAAATCAAACTTTCACTTTTTAATACTTGGTTGCAAATCCTTTGCAGTCAATTACACCCTGAAGTCTGGAACGCATAGACATCACCAGATGCTGGGTTTCATCCCTGGTGATGCTCTGCCAGGCCTCTACTGCAACTGTCTTCAGTTCCTGCTTGTTCTTGGGGCATTTTCCCTTCAGTTTTGTCTTCAGCAAGTGAAATGCATGCTCAATCGGATTCAGGTCAGGTGATTGACTGGCCATTGCAGAACATTCCACTTCTTTTCCTTAAAAAACTCTTTGGTTGCTTTTGCAGTATGCTTTGGGTCATTGTCCATCTGCACTGTGAAGCAGCGTCCAATGAGTTGTGAAGCATTTGGCTGAATATGAGCAGATAATATTACCCGAAACACTTCAGAATTCATCCGGCTGCTTTTGTCAGCAGTCACATCATCAATAAATACAAGAGAACCAGTTCCATTGGCAGCCATACATGCCCACGCCATGACACTACCACCACCATGCTTCACTGATGAGGTGGTATGCTTAGGATCATGAGCAGTTCCTTTCCTTCTCCATACTCTTCTCTTCCCATCACTCTGGTACAAGTTGATCTTGGTCTCATCTGTCCATAGGATGTTGTTCCAGAACTGTGAAGGCTTTTTTAGATGTCGTTTGGCAAACTCTTATCTGGCCTTCCTGTTTTTGAGGCTCACCAATGGTTTACATCTTGTGGTGAACCCTTTGTATTCACTCTGGTGAAGTCTTCTCTTGATTGTTGACTTTGACACACATACACCTACCTCCTGGAGAGTGTTGTTGATCTGGCCAACTGTTGTGAAGGGTGTTTTCTTCACCAGGGAAAGAATTCTTCGGTCATCCATCACAGTTGTTTTCCGTGGTCTTCCGGGTCTTTTGGTGTTGCTGAGCTCACCGGTGCGTTCCTTCTTTTTAAAAATGTTCCAAACAGTTGTTTTGGCCACGCCTAATGTTTTTGCTATCTCTCTGATGGGTTTGTTTTGTTTTTTCAGCCTAATGATGGCTTGCTTCACTGATGGTGACAGCACTTTGGATCTCATCTTGAGAGTTGACAGCAACAGATTCCAAATGCAAATAGCACACTTGAAATGAACTCTGGACCTTTTATCTGCTCATTGTAATTGGGATAATGAGGGAATAACACACACCTGGCCATGGAACAGCTAAGAAGCCAATTGTCCCATTACTTTTGGTCCCTTAAAAAGTGGGAGGCACATATGCAAACTGTTGTAATTCCTACACCGTTCACCTGATTTGGATGTAAATACCCTCAAATTAAAGCTGACAGTCTGCAGTTAAATTACATCTTGTTCGTTTCATTTCAAATCCATTGTGGTGGTGTATAGAGCCAAAAATGTTAGAATTGTGTCGATGTCCCAATATTTATGGACTTGACTGTATATATATACATACACACACAGGTGAAACTCAAAAAATAAAATTAGAATATTGTTCAAAAGTTCATTTATTTCAGTAATGCAACTTTAAAAGGTGACACTAATATATGAGATAGACTCATTACATGCAAAGCAAGATAGTTCAAGCCGTGATTTGTCATCATTGTGATGATTATGGCTTACAGCTCATGAAAACCCCAAATCCACAATCTCAGAAAATGAGAATATTACATGCAATCAATAAAACAAGGATTGTACATAGAACAATATCGGACCTCTGAAAAGTAGAAGCATGCATATGTACTCAGTACTTGGTTTGGGCCCCTTTTGCAGCAATTACTGCCTCAATGCGGCGTGGCATGGAAGCTATCAGCCTGTGGCACTGCTGAGGTGTTATGGAAGACCAAGATGCTTCAATAGCGGCCTTCAGCTCTAATGCATTGTTCAGTCTCATGTCTCTCATCTTTCTCTTGGCAATGCCCCATAGATTCTCTATGGGGTTCAGGTCAGGCGAGTTTGCTGGCCAATCAAGCACAGTAATCCCACGGTCATTGAACCAGGTTTTGGTGCTTTTGGCAGTGTGGACAGGTGCCAAGTCCTGCTGGAAAATGAAGTCCGCATCCCCATAAAGCTCGTCTGTGGAAGGAAGCATGAAGTGCTCCAAAATCTCCTGGTAGACGGCTGCGTTGACCCTGGACTTAATGAAGCACAGTGGACCAACACCAGCAGATGACATGGCTCCCCAAATCAACACAGACTGTGGAAACTTCACACTGGACTTCAAACATCTTGTAGTGTGGGCCTCTCCATTCTTCCTCCACACTCTGGGTCCTTGGGCCTCTTCATTCTTCCTCCATACTCGGGGTCCTTGGGCCTCTCCATTCTTCCTCCATACTCTGGGTCCTTGGGCCTCTTCATTCTTCCTCCATACTCGGGGCCCTTGGGCTTCTCCATTCTTCCTCCATACTCTGGGTCCTTGGGCCTCTTCATTCTTCCTCCATACTCGGGGCCCTTGGGCCTCTCCACTCTTCCTCCATACTCGGGGTCCTTGGTTTCCAAATGAGATGCAAAAGTTTCTCTCATCAGAAAAGAGGACTTTGGACCACTGAGCAACAGACCAGGTCTGTTTTTCTTTAGCCCAGGTAAGACGCTTCTGACGTTGTTTGTTGTTCAGGAGCTTTTTATTAGCACTGATCACTGTATTGGTGTCACTGGGGATGTCAGTGACTCCAAGTCAGTTCCCCCCCAGTGTCAGAATGTACGCCGCAGTCCCGCTATAAGTCGCTGGTCGCCATCACTACTAATAAAAAAAAAATAGTGTATATATACCACCATTTGTAAATGCTGTAACTTTCACATAAACCAATTAATTTACACGTATTGGGATTTTTTTTTAGCAAAGATATGGAGCAGAATACATTTTGTCCTAAATTTGACTAAATTTGATTTTTTTTTTCTTTTTTCTGGACATGTTTAATAGCAAACAGTCAAATATATTGTTTTGGTGTTTTTTTTTTTTTTTTCAAAATTATCGGTCTTTTTTTGTTTATAGCGCAAAAAATAAACGCACAGGCAATTAAATACAACCAAAAGAAAGTGTTTTTATTTGTGGGGAAAAAATGGATGCAAGTTTCATTTGGATGCCGCATTGCATGACTACGCAATTGTCAGTTAAAGTAACGCAGCGCCGTATCTCAAAAAATGGCCTGGTCAGGAAGGGGGGTAAATCCTCTGGAGGGCGAGGGGTTAAAGAAGATTCACCAATAGTGAAAATAGCTTAATACTATAGGCGAAGGACACTCGATCAGCAGGGAAAATAATATGAGGGGAACCTCTGCACTCTGGAGTTTCCTGTGCGAATAACACAATTGTCCAGTGATAGGCAACATATAGAAGATGATGTACATATTATAGGCAGTACAGGTTTATTTGTTACTTTTACACAAATGGTGAAACCTTTGCACTTCATATTTTGTAGACCTAGACCCCAGTCTCTTCTTGGATAAACTGATGTTTGTCTTTTAAATGGAATAAACTGAGACAAACCTCATAAAAGGAAATGCAGACAAACATTTTTTGAGGTGTGAGAATTGTTTGATACTTTACCAAACAAAAAAAATCATTCAAAATTTTGCATTGACCTTGTGGTTCATCATCATCATAGTTTTCTCCAATGATCCTTTGGTCCGGCTTCTATCTACCGTTGATTCACCTTGTTAGTGTCTTCTTCAAGGACTTGTTTATGACTAGACGCCACTAAACGTTCTTCTTGTTATTTATATGCATATACCAACTGTTGCACTCCCTTCTCTCTCATCTCTTTTTTTGACAGCCCATCTGTCAATTGTAATGCTTATGATGGATTGTGACACTGGAAATAACTTTCTATCCATAATAATATTGTGATATAACAAGAAAAAAAAAGTTAGGCATTCATTATTTAGGGCTGTCCTCATTGTTGCCAAACAGTGTTTGCTGGTGACCAATTTTTAGAAACCTGTGTCTGAGGGCTCTGTTTTATTTTTTTTTATATATATATACAGTTGTGTTCAAAATAATAGCAGTCAGACATCACTAACCGGATCAATCACTGTTTTTGGTAGAAATGATATTTCTACATGGCAAATAATTTCCTAGCAGGTGTAGTAGAGTAATAGAAATCCAACAGACCCAACAGTCATGACATGCATGCTGCTGATTCTGTGTAATTGAATCACTCATTGAAAGGGGCATGTTCAAAATAATAGCAGTGTGGAGTTCTATTAGTGAGGTCATTCATTCTTTGAAAAACAGGTGGCAATTATTGCCCTTATTTAAGGAAGGAAGGCAGCAAATGTTGTACATGCTGGTTACAGTGCATTTCTCTCTGAAATTCTGAGGAAAATGGGTCGTTCCAGACATTGTTCAGAAGAACGGCGTACCTTGATTAAAAAGTTGATTGGGGAGGGGAAAACATATAAAGAAGTGCAGAAAATGATAGGCTGCTCAGCTAAAATGATCGCAGATGCTTTAAAATGGCAACCAAAACCTGAAAGACATGGAAGAAAGCGAAAAAACTACCATTCGAATGGATAGAAGAATAGCCAAAATGGCAAGGACTCAGCCAACAATCAGCTCCAGGAAGATGAAAGAAGGTGTAAAGTTCCCTGTGAGGACTGTTACAATTAGAAGACCCCTATGTGAAGCCAAGCTATCTGCAAAAAGCCCCCGCAAAGTCCCACTGTTGGAAAAAAGACTTTCAATGAGTGATTCAATGACACAGAATCAGCAGCATGCATGTCATGACTGTTGGGTCTGTTGGATTTCTATTACTCTACTACACCTGCTAGTAAATTATTTGCCATGTAGAAATATCATTTCTACCAAAAACAGTGATTGATCCGGTTAGTGATGTCTGTCTGCTATTATTTTGAACACATATATATATATATATATATATATACAGTCAGGTCCATAAATATTGGAACATCGAAACAATTCTAACATTTTTGGCTCTATACACCACCACAATGGATTTAAAATGAAACGAACAAGATGTGCTTTAACTGCAGACTGTCCGCTTTAATTTGAGGGTATTTACATCCAAATCAGGTGAATGGTGCAGGAAATACAACAGTTTGCATATGTGCCTCCCACTTGTTAAGGGACCAAAAGTAATGGGACAATTGGCTTCTCAGCTTTTCCATGGCCCAGGTGTGTGTTATTCCCTCATTATCCCAATTACAATGAGTAGATAAAAGGTCCAGAGTTCATTCCAAGTGTGCTATTTGCATTTGGAATCTGTTGCTGTCAACTCAAGATGCGATCCAAAGAGCTGTCACTATCAGTGAAGCAAACCATCATTAGGCTGAAAAAACAAAACAAACCCATCAGAGAGATAGCAAAAACATTAGGCGTGGCCAAAACAACTGTTTGGAACATTCTTAAAAAGAAGGAACGCACCGGTGAGCTCAGCAACACCAAAAGACCCGGAAGACCACAGAAAAAAACTGTGGTGGATGACCGAAGAATTCTTTCCCTGGTGAAGAAAACACCCTTCACAACAGTTGGCCAGATCAAGAACACTCTCCAGGAGGTAGGTGTATGTGTGTCAAAGTCAACAATCAAGAGAAGACTTCACCAGAGTGAATACAGAGGGTTCACCACAAGATGTAAACCATTGGTGAGCCTCAAAAACAGGAAGGCCAGATTAGAGTTTGCCAAACGACATCTAAAAAAGCCTTCACAGTTCTGGAACAACATCCTATGGACAGATGAGACCGAGATCAACTTGTACCAGAGTGATGGGAAGAGAAGAGTATGAAGAAGGAAAGGAACTGCTCATGATCCTAAGCATACCACCTCATCAGTGAAGCATGGTGGTGGTAGTGTCATGGCGTGGGCATGTATGGCTGCCAATGGAACTGGTTCTCTTGTATTTATTGATGATGTGACTGCTGACAAAAGCAGCCGGATGAATTCTGAAGTGTTTCAGGCAATATTATCGGCTCATATTCAGCCAAATGGTTCACAACTCATTGGACGCCGCTTCACAGTGCAGATGGACAATGACCCAAAGCAGACTGCAAAAGCAACCAAAGAGTTTTTTAAGGGAAAGAAGTGGACAAAACTGAAGGGAAAATGCACCAAGAACAAGCAGGAACTGAAGACAGTTGCAGTAGAGGCCTGGCAGAGCATCACCAGGGATGAAACCCAATGTCTGGGGGTGTCTATGCGTTCCAGACTTCAGGCTGTAATTGACTGCAAAGAATTTGCAACCAAGTATTAAAAAGTGAAAGGTTGATTTATGATTATTATTCTGTCCCATTACTTTTGGTCCCTTAAGAAGTGGGAGGCACATATGCAAACTGTTGTAATTCCTACACAGTTCACCTGATTTGGATGTAAATACCCTCAAATTAAAGCTGACAGTCTGCAGTTAAAGTACATCTTGTTCGTTTAATTTCAAATCCATTGTGGTGGTGTATAGAGCCAAAAATGTTAGAATTGTGTCAATGTCCCAATATATATGGACCTGAGTATATATATATATATATATATATATATATATATATATATATATATATATATATAAACCCTTACATGTGTTTCAGATTTTTGGCCTGCATTGCTGATTCCAGCTGTACTGCCATTGGTCATTTTTTGCACATCTGTATCTGAGGTCTGATGCTTTCTTTTTTGTAGGAAAACACCTGCCCGATGCAAAACTGTGTTGCTGTTGTGATTTTTTATCAAACCACATCTGAGAGCTGATGCTATATTTTTATAAAAAAGAAAATGAGGCTATGGGGTAGCAGGCTTGATGAAAACAGACAAACACTGAAAAAAACTTTGAATTGATTCAGATATTGGTGGATTGGGATGCTCCTGCTTTTTTTTATGCAAAACTAATTCTAAAAGGAAAAATATTAACTCTACTGCAGTGCCAGGGTATGTGGACACTGAGGCTGTTCCTGAGAAATGTGCTGTTCCATAACACCAAGTAAAGTTTTTTTGGAATCCCACAACGCTTTAATATGAAGAATGTGTATTTTTCACGTGGCCCTTGACCCTGTATGAAAAAGACCCTTACCCCTTTGTACATTAGTGCCTGAATTCCCATGCCTTTGTGCTTTTGTTATTCTACAATAGCTTGCCTAGTAGCCCTTCAAATAGACAAATTTACTCAACTCCCCCATTGACTTCAATGTAATTTGCCCGAATGTTTTTTTTATGCTCAGAACCTTTTGTGGGATTCACCGATTTTCCAAATTGAATCTTGGCAGATTCACTCACCACTGCCAGAGAATATAATGCGGACAGTGGAAGAGGGATGGGCAATAGGAGAAGGATTGGGTTTATTTATTTCAGGTACTTATATAGCACCATCAATGTACGCAGTGCTTTACATACATGTATTGTACATTCACATCAGTCCCTAACCCTCAAGGAGCGTACAATCTAAAGTCCCTAACTCACATTCATATATACACATAATAGGGACAATTTAGACAGGAGCCAATTAACCTACCAGCATGTCTTTGGAGTGTGGGAGGAAACCAGACTACCCGGAGGAAACCCACGCAGGCACAGAGAGTACATGCAAACTCCAGGCAGGTGGTGCTGGGGTTGGGATTCGAACCAGGGACAGTAGTACTGCCAGGCGGAAGTGCTAACCATTAGGGTTGACTGTGCATTTGATGTGTGGGTGGGGGGGGGGATATAGATAGATGCAACAGGATATAGTGTAGTCAAGCCTTTCTCAACTCTTTCAACACAGAGGAACCCTTGAAATAATTTTCCAGTCTCAGGGAACCCCTACTCTGTGTTACTATACAGTGGGGCAAAAAAGTATTTAGTCAGCCACCAATTGTGCAAGTTCTCCCACTTAAAAAGATGAGAGAGGCCTGTAATTGGCATCATAGGTAGACCTCAACTATGAGAGACAAAATGAGAAAAAAAATCCAATCACATTGGCTGATTTGGAAAGAATTTATTTGCAAATTATGGTGGAAAATAAGTATTTGGTCATTGCCAACAAAGGATATATAACAAACGTTTCCTGTAAGTCTTCACAAGGTTGGCACACACTGTTGCTGGTATGTTGGCCCATTCCTCCATGCAGATCTCCTCTAGAGCAATGATGTTTTGGGGCTGTCGCTGGGCAACACGGATTTTCAACTCCCTCCAAAGGTTTTCTATGGGGTTGAGATCTGGAGACTGGCTAGGCCACTCCAGGACCTTGAAATGCTTCTTACAAAGCCACTCCTTCGTTGCCCGGGCGGTATGTTTGGGATCATTGTCATGTTGGAAGACCCAGCCACGTTTCCTCTTCAATGCCCTTGCTGATGGAAGGAGGTTTGCACTCAAAATCTCACGATACATGACCCCATTCATTCTGTCCTGTTCATGGATCAGTCGTCCTGGTCCCTTTGCAGAGAAACAGCCCCCAAGTATGATGTTGCCACCCCCATGCTTCACAGTTGGTATGGTGTTCTTTGGATGCAACTCAGCATTCTCTCTCCTCCAAACATGACGAGTTGTGTTTCTACCAAACAGTTCTATTTTGGTTTCATCTAACCATATGACATTCTCCCAATCCTCTTCTGGATCATCCAAATGCTCTCTAGCAAACTTCAGACGGGCCTGGACATGTACTGGCTTAAGCAGGGGGGACACGTCTGGCACTGCAGGATCTGAGTCCCTGGCGGCGTAGTGTGTTACTGATGGTAGCCTTTGTTATGTTGGTCCCAGCTCTGTGCAGGTCATTCACTAGGTCCCCCGTGTGGTCCTGGGATTTTTGCTCACTGTTCTTGTGATCATTTTGACCGCACGGGGTGAGATCTTGCGTGGAACCCCAGATCGAGGGAGATTATCGTGGTCTTGTATGTCTTCCATTTTCTAATTATTGCTCCCACAGTTGATTTGTTCACACCAAGCTTCTTACCTATTGCAGATTCAGTCTTCCCAGCCTGGTGCAGGTCTACAATTTTGTTTCTGGTGTCCTTCAACAGCTCTTTGGTCTTCACCATAGTGGAGTTTGGAGTGTGACTGAGGTTGTGGACAGGTGTCTTTTATACTGATAACAAGTTCAAACAGGTGCCATTGATACAGGTAATGAGTGCAGGACATAGGAGCCTCGTAAAAAAGAAGGTACAGGTCTGTGAGAGCCAGAAATCTTGCTTGTTTGTAGGTGACCAAATACTTATTTTCCACCATAATTTGCAAATAAATTCTTTCCAAATCAGCCAATGTGATTGTCTGGATTTGTTTTCTCATTTTGTCTCTCATAGTTGAGGTCTACCTATGATGCCAATTACAGGCCTCTCTCATCTTTTTAAGTGGGAGAACTTGCACAATTGGTGGTTGACTAAATACTTTTTTGCCCCACTGTATCTGCAACTTACGATACATTAGTGTGATGATCAGTGGGAAAAATGCTCCTTACACTTGTGGTTATTGGGAAGAATTACCCCCTTACAGTTAGCAAAAATGATCAATGGTGTCAGTGGGAACTTATCTAAGAGGCAGAAATTGCTCAAAGAACCCCTAGCACCCTCAACCCTTGTTGAGAAACACTGGTGACAACACGAAAATGAAAGCTATAAGAGAAAATAGTGGGCACAAAGGAGGGAGGTACCAGAGAAGCTGGTATAATACATGGGTGTTTAAAGAGCTGAAGGAGTATGGCGAGGGTATGGACACCGAATGTAGGAACCAGGGATGGGCATTACTCTCAAAATTGAGATGAATCATGCTTTACAGGCATCAAGAAAGCTGCTTGAAGCTTACTGAAAGCTTTGCAAATTCCTCCTTGATGCTTTCTGTATACACTACCCTTCTACAATCTGAAGCACGTATGTACAAGGCCTTATTGTTGTGGAGTCTCTTACGTTGATAAAAGAACAATATCCCTTTAAGCCCCGAAGTCTCATATATCAATGTCGAGCTCACCTACAGCAATTTATGGCTTGACTGCCTCTCATTAGATCTCAGCCTTTGCAATTCCTCCAGACTGTACCAGCAAATTGCCGCCCCGCTAACTAACCATTACAAATTTCAGCAAGATTAAATAGAAAAAAAGAAATGTAATTAGCAAACGTGTATAAAAAAAAAAAAACTAAAAAGATGTAATTATCTTCTGTCCGAAAAGAAATTGCTGATGATACTACCATATTCTTACTTTTTTATGAGTCCGTGTTATAAAGATTGTACCTTATGTCATTATTTATTTTTTCAGCAATGTGTCAGTACGGCAAGTCGGAGCCCTAGGAACTTACTGTTTTATTGGACAGATGCTATATTTAGGAGGATGAATAGTTCCAACTTTTATCAAGGACAAATAAAATGGTCCTCCATTTAGCAAGGCATCATTCGGTAACCCAGTGTCCTTTAGACATTTTTCACAGCAAAGTGTTTTCGTTCTAGTGAAATACACATTTAAGAGTTCACGCAACAGAGACTTGTTAATGGAGAAAAAATGTATAATAAAAGAGAAAAAAAATTTAAGCCAGAAAACTAATGAAAGTAGAATACATTAAGTTAATCCTGTATTGTCTTTAAGTCAAAAGGAAAGTTGCAAAACTGCTGCCTTGTAATATACTACATGTTAGACTGACTCCAGGAACAAGGGAAGCCAAATGGGTGAACTAGTTACAACTATTCATGGTGGGCTGATGTAAATGTCTGAAATCCAGTTTTAAAGTCATATAAACATGCAGGGTAATAATTGATATGTATTCACCACATTGTAAAGTGGACTTTTCACCAGTTTTAAAATGATTCTAAAAACACAATGTTTAATTTACATTGTCCCTTCTAATAAACAGAAATCTAAGTATCTTTTCCCTGACTGATCTAAAAAAAAAAAACAGCCTTTGGTATACAGAGTAAAAATAATAAGTATCAATCAACTGTTCTAAATCGTCATACAAATATATACAGTTGTGTTCAAAATAATAGCAGTCAGACATCACTAACTGGATCAATCACTGTTTTTGGTAGAAATGATATTTCTACATGGCAAATAATTTCCTAGCAGGTGTAGTAGAGTAATAGAAATCCAACAGACCCAACAGTCATGACATGCATGCTGCTGATTCTGTGTCATTGAATCACTAATTGAAAGGGGCATGTTCAAAATAATAGCAGTGTGGAGTTCTATTAGTGAGGTCATTCATTCTTTGAAAAACAGGTGGCAATTATTGCCCTTATTTAAGGAAGGAAGGCAGCAAATGTTGGACATGCTGGTTACAGTGCATTTCTCTCTGAAATTCTGAGGAAAATGGGTCATTCCAGACATTGTTCAGAAGAACGGCGTACCTTGATTAAAAAGTTGATTGGAGAGGGGAAAACATATAAAGAAGTGCAGAAAATGATCGGCTGCTCAGCTAAAATGATCGCAAATGCTTTAAAATGGCAACCAAAACCTGAAAGACGTGGAAGAAAGCGAAAAACTACCATTCGAATGGATAGAAGAATAGCCAAAATGGCAAGGACTCAGCCAGCAATCAGCTCCAGGAAGATGAAAGAAGGTGTGACGTTCCCTGTGAGTCCTGTTACAATTAGAAGACGCCTATGTGAAGCCAAGCTATCTGCAAGAAGCCCCCGCAAAGTCCCACTGTTGGAAAAAAGACATGTGCTGAAGAGGTTACAATTTGCCAAAGAACACGTTGACTGGCCTAAAGAGAAATGGCGCAACATTTTGTGGACTGATGAAAGTAAGATTGTTCTTTTTGGGTCAAGTGGCCGGAGACAGTTTGTCAGACGACCCCCAAACACTGAATTCAAGCCACAGTACACTGTGAAGACAGTGAAGCATGGTGGTGCAAGCATCATGATATGGGGATGTTTCTCATACTACAGTGTTGGGCCTATTTATCGCATACCAGGGATCATGGATCAGTTTGAATACATCAGAATACTTGAAGAGGTCATGCTGCCCTATGCTGAAGAGGAAATGCCCTTGAAATGGGTGTTCCAACAAGACAACGACCCCAAAACACACCAGTAAAGGTGCAACATCTTGGTTCCAGACCAACAAGATTGATGTTATGAAGTGGCCAGCCCAATCCCCGGATCTTAATCCAATAGAAAACTTGTGGGGTGACATCAAAAATGCCGTTTCTGAGGCAAAACCAAGAAATAGAGAAGAACTGTGGAATGTAGTCCAATCATCCTGGGCTGGAATACCTGATCACAGGGGCCAGAAGTTGGGTGACTCCATGCAACACAGATGTACAGCAGTTCTCAGAAACAGTGCGACTACAACCAAATATTCATGAAGTCATTCAAAGGAAAGCAAAATCTTCAAACATTTCTCAGTTTATATAGTGAATGTTTGAGTTTGTAAAGAAGAATACAAACACTGCGATTTTTTTTGAACAGTCTAATGTTCACTTTTCTTCAATTTATTTAGAGGAACAACACAAATTTAATATATTTTTCTTCATGTTATGATTTGGAATAGAATGTGTCGTGTTCCCAATGCATTTGTGTGTGTATGAAAATAAAAGCTATTAGAAGGATTGTGAGCTTTATTCACTTTTTTCAACACACTGCTATTATTTTGAACACAACTGTATATTTTAAATCAAATCTTTATTATTTTTTGGCAATAACATGGTGTGGTCGGCATTCTGCCAGTCACAGGCTGTGCCATGCCCCTCCAGTCTGTCATAGAAAAACAAGGAGGTGAAGCCTCCTTCAATTAAGATGTAATATACCCCCCACTTTTGTTCAGTTGGTTAGTGGGTATGGAGGAGTAGGGAGAGATTGGGCTGTCATTTACTATTGTATATATGCCCACATGTTTGATCTTATAGTCACATGGCCTGCTTAGGTGTGATGGGTATGAAAAGGTCAAAAACTGGCTGTAAACTGGGCATGTGCACTAGCTGCCAACACTGCTCTGCAAGATCCCCAAAAGTAGTGGGGACATGGACAGAAGGGGAAGATAAAGAACAGCAGAACCTACTTTTTTTTTTTTTTTTAAAGTACAGAAAACTAATCCCATATTGAATGAGTATGAATAGCATGTAATAGAGCATTTATTGATAATTTTTTATGTTGTTGGTTTAATTAAATTTTAGGGGCGTTCCTTTACATCTGATTATCTCCAAGTCTGCTGAGTCTGAAAATTAGAAGGTAGGTCTTACTCATTTTCAGTTTCTCCAGACCTAAACTTAATGCAGTGTTTCTCAACTCCAGTCCTCATGGACCCCCAACAGGTCATGTTTTCAGGATTTCCCTCAGATGAAACAGCTGTGGTAATTACTAAGGCAGTGAAACTGATCAAATCACCTGTGCAAAATAATGGAAATCCTCAAAACATGACCTGTTGGGGGTCCATGAGGACTGGAGTTGAGAAACACTGACTTAATGGATGACAGGTAAAAGGATATAAACAAAAATGCATCAATTTACATGCACCTGATCATGGACCTGTTAAGGTCTCCGAGGGAAAAACTGAACAGACCTGGATGTCACAAAAGTGAAGTCCATAGCATTCAGCTTCAGTTCAGGTTTGTTCATGAAACCTGCTGATCGGAACAAACACCATCCAGGTGAAAGGATTCCTTAGCCTTAAAAAGCAATCAATGAACTCCAGTCACGTTGCTGCAGGCAGATGGAAGCATTACCCAAGTCTCCATTCTCTCTGAGAGACTGCAGCAGGGACTGAGCTGTGTGAGATGCTAGTGAACATCGTCAAGAACTACAATGGAAACCAGGAAATACTAGTGTCACCTATGAAAGGGTCTTCGTCTTAGACCAGAAGCCTTCAGTCTTTCTAAACTAAGGGTCCATTTACTGTCCTTCAGACTTTAGGAGGTTTGGACTGTGGCCAGTAGGAGTAGAAAGTGCCCTGGTGTCATTGGAATCAATTATATTATACTATACTATTGTTGATATTGACAAAAAATGAATAAATTCGTTACGCTCACCTTCTTAAATAATCAGTGTCAAAATTATGAAAAAGTGTAAATAAAACTTCATCAAATATGCAAAGAATTTATAATGAAATCAAGCAGTGCTTATAAACAGTATCCATAATCAAGTGTTCAATCCAAATGTGTAAAAAAAATCTATGCCCGGCCTCATGTGGGGAGAGTATGCAGGCAGTTCCTGGAGGATGAAGGAATTGATACCATTGAATGGCCCCCACACTCGCCTGACCTAAATCCAATAGAACACCTCTGGGATGTCATGTTTTGGTCCATCCGACGCCACCAGGTTGCACCTCAGACTGTCCAGGAGCTCAGTGATGTCCTGGTCCAGATCTGGGAGGAAGTCCCCTAGGCCACATCCGTCGTCTCATTAGGAGCCTCCCCCGACGTTGTCAGGCATGCATACAAACACGTGGGGGCCATACAAACTACTGAGGACCATTCTGAGTTGCTGCAATTAAATTTCACCAAAACGGACTCGCCTGCTGCATCATTTTTTGACGTTTTAATTTTCAGAGTGCCTTTGAATTCAGTCCTCTGTAGGTTGATCATTTTCATTTCCATCAAACGATGGGACATCCTTACGTTCCTAACACATCACCCCGTCCAGATCAGTATAGATCAGGGGCGGACTGACTATTTGGAAACTCGGGCACTGCCCGAGGGCCCGGGGTCAGTAGGGGGCCCCATGAGATGCCCCTGGTACCTTTTTCATAGGCTTTTTTGAGTTTGGGCAAGGACACGGGCCCCATGATCCCCTATTCCCCGGGGGCCCCTTGAGTTGTCAGTCCGCCCCTGGTATAGATATCCACTATGATATTTTCCCCATTGAGATTTTATGTGTTTTCAAAGTGTTCCTTTAATTTTTTTGAGCAGTGTATTATTGTCTCATAAAATGTACCTAATTAACAATTGGCTTTTTTTTTTTTTTTCTGCCACCTCATTACTAGAAATTTCTCTCTGCCTAGTGAAGTAGTAGTGCTCAAAAGACACCTGACTGCTCATATCCAGCCACCATTTCTGCTGACCATGCAAGCTGATTGCTTGCCATCTAACCTGTTGCCTGGTAATCCAGAGGCACAACCACAAGAACTGTTAGGTCCTGGGTTATTGGAATTCCTTCATACTGGACACACTGAACCCCATCAGCCTGCATCCGTTCCATGAGTATCCTTACTTGGCAATGGTGGATTAGACACGGAGGAGCATAAGGTACACATAGCTTGAATTCACTGCAAGCCTTGAGGAAAATCCAAGTTTGCAGAGCAAGATCTTACACCGACACCGCTCCATCCCCCCAATTCGGGTTCCCTCACACATGCACAGCATGGGGCCTGTCTGACTAAAGCAGAATTTCCTTCCACTATATCTGATCTATTCCAGAATCTATCAGCACTGCTGGAATCGCTGGGTACTAACACCTGTAAATTCCGCTTCCCCTGATTATCTTCATTCGCTAAAACATAAACTGCCTAGTACGCTTCCACTTGCAAAAGATGGGAGGGGGGGATTTTATAGAAGAGTCAAGGGATGATTTTTCGCCACCAGAATTTAATGAAGTTACTTTTGCAGCTTCTTGCTAGCTTCTGTGGACTCTTTGGTTAAAGCAGTGCATTCTAGTCTCTGAATAGATCCACCTAGTACTGCCCATTCCTCACATATTCCTTCAAGCAAGAAAAAGAAGGCTATTCCTATAAAGCCTATCTCTATTCTGGATCAAGCTGACTAGGTCTTCTATAATGATTGGCCCAATTTAGAGAGGTTCTTCCTTCCTCCAGATAATTTTAATGCCTTGTACCTTATGGAATTCGAGGAGACAGATTCCCACCGTGGATCCAGCCATTCTTACGCTATGTAATCAATCTACTCTTTTCATTTATAGATTTCCTTTAGGGATGAGGTTGATAGGTGTCTGGAGACTTTTGAAGTGCTCCTTTGCCTTGGTAGGCCCAGCCCTGCATCTGGCTATTGTTACCGTATTATCCAGACCATGGCAAACTAAACTGGAGAAATTAATGGGGAACTTTAAATGATCCTAATCTTGCTGTAAGATTACATTTCTTGCCCTCAGCACTGCTTTTCTGTGTGGAAGTCATGGAAAATGTGATCCTTCAGATCTCCAGTATGACATTCCATTCCATGTATATACACAGAATCTTATTGCTTAAAATCTGATCCGCACAATGTCTTTGTGAAAGGTGACTTCTCTGCATGCCCTTTTGGAAGTTCACTCCTTTTTGGAACTACCTTTAAGGAATACATTGAGGCAGCAACTGAGGGAAGGGGGTTCCTACTCTACTATCTTTCATCTCATTTCCCCTATTATGCGGATTTGATCCATTCATCCCCTTATGGGGTCACCGTCTACTGCAGGTCCTTCACCTTATGGCAGACCGCTTAACATTTGCTCCATATTAGACAAAGGCATGCCAACCTTTTACTTCAACCTTTCCTTTGGAGAGGTACACAGAGAAGTTCTATTTTTGTCCCCTCTATGCTGTTTTGTTTTTTGTTTTTTTTATAAGGTACATGTTCTTACTAGCTGCTTCACAAAGCAAACTATTTTTTGCTGCTGCTTACTTTCACAAGGAGTAGTTATTGCCTTCACTCTTAGGAGGATTTGAAGTCATTTCGAAATCCTGCACAGTGACCCCTCTCTATTCAGCAATGCATTCCCCTTCATACTCCCAAGAACATCTATTCTATTCTATTCACTACACTAACCAGCCCCGACTGGTCTCCTGTAGACTTGTTACTAGGTCTACTGCAGCAGAGTGACTTCTGCCTGGTCTTCTATAGACATACCATTGTATATCTTATATGATAAGTCCTCTAATTTGAATAGCAACCGTAATGTGATGAGGTTTTTCTTCCAATCCCTCCATATGTAGTTTTTACATCGCTGAACCCACCGTATCTTATGGTGCTGTATCAACAGACCCTTAACTAGAGCCTGAGGCTCCATGTACCATGGTGCCGCGGAGGACCTTTTTCTAAAAATGCCAGTTCTTTGGCCATTGATCCAAACACTGATGCTCCCACCTACACCTGCAGGTGATGTCACACCCTTCTTGGGCTTCTCTCCTTCTCAGAATGTTAGTCTAATCCTCACATATACAGTGTGTGTGTGTATGTATATGTGTATATATATATATATATATATATGTATGTGTGTGTGTGTGTATGTGTATATATATATATATATATATATATATATATATATATATATATACACACACACACACAGTGAAGGAAATAAGTGTTTCATTCCCTGCTGATTTTGAATGTTTGCCCACTCACAAAGAAATGATCAGTCTAAAAATCAAATGGTAGGTGTATTGTAACACTGAAAGACAGAATAGCAACAAAAAA